>NW_006205268.1:1515244-1544815 GCF_000334495.1 Tupaia belangeri chinensis
CCCCCAAAAAAAAAAAAAAAAAAAAAAAGGTGGCTGGATCCCACAGGGTCAGCTATATGATTTGAGTCCCAGACCCAGCCAGCGGCTCGCAAAATACACCACACCTATAGGCTTGCATACCCAAAATACTGAGAGGAAAATGGAGGAGAAGGATTGAGGGATTGTGGTGTGGCCCTCCCCGTTGGGTGGGCTGACTTCTCACTTTCCCTCTCTCTTTCTCTGTGTTGGTTTCACTCCAGGAATACACACTCCTTATATATCGTTGAAACAAACAAAACAAAAGCACTAGCGATAATAAAATCTGCTGCACTTCTTTACTGACTGATGTAGAACAGCAGACTGTCTACCACATTGATACTGGTCATTACTGATGGGATTCTCCCACCATCTGCAGAACTCGAATACAATCAGCATTCAATACATGTCCGTGTAGAAAAACAAAAGTAGGCAATAAGGGTTTTGGGTGACTTATGCAGGTATTTTTTGATTAGTTTGGTTTGATTGTTTTCCAGACTGACAATACAAATTCAGAGTAGAAGATTGATGGGCTTATTATTTTTGGAAAAGTCAAGAATGTAGTCTGGAATTGATATGGTATCATCAGAACTACTTCCCTACTCTCCTTTTTTTCTCTCATCTCAATCTCTTTTCATGTGTAGACTATATTATACTAACCAGGGTAGAAGGTGTCATAGGATCATTCCAGTGGAAAAACAGCTACTCCTTTGATTAGAAAGGTGGGAGTCTTCTCTGGGCAGACCTGAGACCCTTGCCCAAACTATAGCTAAAGGAACAAAGTGAGGTAATTAGCAATATTGCTGACTTTGCAGTGTGGCTTGGTACCAGGACACTGACACAAATAAAGGGGCAGAGGTGTCAACCAGACTTAGTGGAGAAGGGCTAGCAGCAGGGAAAATCCATCAAGCAAACAAACGAAATAATATGACAAAATTGTAGCATATAACCAAGAAATCAAAATTGTCTTTTTAACCTGAGGGCATAATTTAATTTTTAAATAGTAAAGTAACATCAGTATTTGATTTCCGTGGAACTAGCAGATGGCATAGTGGTTATGTCCCTGGACTCCCACATGGCCTACTAAGGTTAAAGTCCGGGACCTGGTGGCTTAAAACTCACCCTGGGCACATGTGTGTGCATGCTGAAGGTTCCAGGAGAATAATAGAGGAGAAGGGATGTGGCATGGCCATCCTCCTTGAGGGGTGATTTCCCACATTCCCTCTCTCTCTCTCTCTCCAGTGAGCACACACTCCCTAAGGCAAAAATCTCTAATTTTTTTTTCTTTAATTTCTGCAGTTATCTACATATACAATGCAAGTATTCTATGGCATATTCCCACAGATTTGCTAAAGCAACACCTATTTATTAATGGATGGTTTTGCAGGCAGAAGTCTAGCTCTGCATGACTGAGAACTTTTACCCTAGGTCTTCCAAGATTGAAGCCAAAGTGTGAACAGGGTGGTGTGTCTCTCTTGAGACTTTTAAGGAAGACATCCCTTCCAAGTTTAGAATAAATTTGCATTCCTTTGCTAGATCTAGGTCCCCTTTTGACTGCATACTATGAGCTGGGATCTACCCTCCACTCCTAGAGTTCGATTCTCAGCATCAGCAGTTTATGATGTGGGTGTTTTCTTTCTTGTAAACCAGCTGAAGTAGGTGTCTCTGAATTCTGGCACTGAGAAAAATTTTCTGGTTTAAAGGCTCCACGTGATTAGGTCAAACCCACCCAAATAATCGTGTTATTGTTTAAGGCCATCTGTGCCATAACTATAGAGGGGAAATGCATGGTCTTCAGTCCTAAGAACTATGCAGGGAATGCATATGAAAAGGGAGAGAGATTTTGGGGAATCCCGCCTAGCACCCCTTATGTTGCACTTTAGTCATCACTGACAATTGAGGCTTGATTTGGAATAAATTTTCTGTTAAACATTCCCAAGTTTTATGCTTTAGAATAATATAGTGAAGTCTTATTGGACCTGATTAGTCTCAGAAATTTTGCCATAACTTAATCAGTAACCAATAAGAATAGAGAGACAAAAATCCTAAAAAAACAAACAAACAAACAAACAAAAAATAGTAGGAGATCAGTAAGTCATTTTTTGAATCCAGGAAATAATGCAACTATCCAATCAATAAATAACATCCATGCAGCGATTTGAGGAAAATGTGCTAAAATCATATACATATACAATTTTACGGTTTCCATGAATTATTAGGAGAACATTAGTCACAAAGAAATTCCGTTTCTTCTGAAAGGCAACCAAATACTAAAGGATTCATTCACCCTTTAAGGCTTCAATCAATGTCACATTAAGCACCTGCTTTCATAATCCTGCATACCTTTGTGTTTTTTAAAAAAATCTTTGACCTTTAAAAATGCAATAGCCTGAAATCAATTTATTTCAGTCAGGCATCCAATAGTATTACGTATTTGCTAAATGCAGTCCAAGTTCAAGTTATAGCACCTGTGACAGCTTTTATTTTTTTATTTTTCTGCTTTCTTTCTTTCTACTTTTTTCCCCTTTTAAAGTCAAAATGGAACTATTATCCCTTTGAAGGTTTCTTGGGAATCCTATTAGCCCTAGTGGAAAATAAGTAAACCTTGAGAATAATTCCTTCCCTAATGCGTTTATAATGAGAGCTTTAAAGCAACCATCTCGAGCTAACCTGTATTTAGAAACAATATGTAATGTGCTGCATTTTTTACACAGAATGTTTACTATTTTGGATTAGCACATCAACATTTAGCATTAAAATCATTCATTTTTCATACTATTAGACAAAAAATGAATCTGTAATACATAAAATAGTACACAAAGCAGATACTATTTCTGATACTACAGAGAATATAAGATGAAGCAATATGAATTCCTAACCGTAAATGTGAGAGGGAACAACTTGACTCATAGTACAAAGCAAGCGAGCTGTTTAAGTTCTCGGATTTATTTTTTCTGCGTTTGTGATATTATACTTTCAAAATCCCTTTAAAGTAGTTACTATAGAGTGGTAAAGGGAAATAAAAGACTTCAGTGAGGTGGCTTCATGCTTTACCACACAAAGCAATCCCCACAGTAATAGATGCTACAGAAAATGGGTCACCTTCAAACCACCCTTGAAAATAAGCAGACACTATAATTTCAGATGTGTTCTTAAGAATATAATTTTATAATATATACACCTACTTGGCTTTTTATTCATTTTACAAAAGTGTGGTGGTGTGAGCACAAGAAAATACAACTACTTTCTCGTCCTCTCTGTCTCTCTCACAAAAGACATATATACACACAAAAAGATCTTCACCCTCAGTCCTGTATCTATTTGTGTGACTACTAGTTCTTTGTGACAAAGTAGACATCTTAAACACTACTTCTCTAATAAAACAGAATTACTCCAGTGTGTTTTTAATATAATGTGTTTTGTGCCTTTCAAAATAAATTGTGGTATAAACAATGTGTACAACTTTAGAAAAAATATTTTGGTTGAAAGATTTTATTGATGCTGAAGTAAATTATATTCTTATTAATATGAATATAGTTCACTGTTTCTAGCTATTAATAATTCTAAATATATCATTAAACCCATAGTGTACTAACAAGATAATTTCTAACTATAAACATAGTATCATTTTATTTTATTAAAAGAATGAAGAAATAGAACAAGCGTCTTAATTACATAATGAGTGCTTATCTGAAATTTCCATAGGAAAGTGTGATTTGAGAGACACAAACTATAAAAAGAAATCATGTTTTGAATAAATACCTTTCTTGTTATGAACCGTATAGTTCAGCACTGGATTCCTATCTTCTTAAGAGCAAATTTCTCGTTTCTAGTGGTTGCTATAATACAATTACTAATGGGCAGCCAGAAGTGGCTTTTGTTTTTGGTTTATTTGTTTAAAGAATTATTTAATTTTATTCATTAATTCATTTATTTTTTTTTCTTGGAGAGCTTTTTGCTATAGGGCGGGTGCACTTGCCAGAAAGATGAAGAGAGACAAAGAGACAGAAAGCGAGAAATCACCCCCCCCAGGGGCGATGGCCACGCTGCAATCCCTTCTCCTCCATTCTCTTCTCAGGATCTTGGGCACACACGCACACATGCCAGGCGTGAATTTAAGCCACCAGGTCCGACACTCAAACCGTGGTTGACTACCTGGGAGTCCAGCGACATAGCCATTACACTAAATGCTGGTCCCATTCATTTATTTTAGTTTGACCAGAGAGAGACACACAGAGAGAGAGAGAGAGGAAAAGTGAGAAAGCAAGCCACTAGGTCAGTCACTCCAACCAGGGTTGGCCCTGTGGGAATGTCCAGCGCTTTAACCACCACGCCACCTGCTGGCCCTGCCAAAAGTGTTTTTTAATGAAAATGTTCTTATTAAAGCTTTCATAATAATACAAATCTGGTTTTGTTCAAAAACTTGGTGTCAAGAAGCTGGTTCTTTGGTAGTTTGTACCCTGCTAGTCCAGTTCTCTGACCAATGAGATAGGTTATATGTGGCTATGTTTCTCAAGACAGATGGGGCTTCAAAGGTTACATTTTAAAATGGCGTTGTATCAATAAATTAAAAGTGGAGTGATTTGGTTTAAGAGCTGGTCCCAATAACACACAGGGTTAGACTGTTTGAACCTCAGCTCAGCATCTTTCTCCTTCAGGTATTTGGAGAACAGTCGGCCTGCTTATGCCTCAATTTATCTAATTATGAAATAAGCATGAAATAGTAAAGTTGTTCTGAATACCAAAACAGTATTTGTTTCTTTTTCTTTTCTTTTTTCTTTTTTTTTTTTTTTTGAGATTTTTGCTATAGGGCATGTGCGTTCACTGGAGAGACAGAGAAACAGAAAACGAGAAATTACCCTCCCAGGGGGCATGGCCATGCCACAATCTCACCTCCTCCACTTCTCCTCTCTGGATCTTGGTCATACATGTCTGGTGTGAGTTTCAAGCACTGGGTCTGGGATTTGAACTGCAATTGACTCTGTGGGAGTTCAGCGATGTAATCGTTTTGCCATCTGCTGGTCCTCAGAATGGTTTTAAACATACAAAGAAAATTAGAAAATTGCCTGGCAAAACGTGGAAGAATGAGGCCAGTTGGTAGCATACAGGTTAAGGTGGCTGGAGCCCACATGGCCAAATATATGGTTCTTGTCCTGGACCCTCCAACTGAAAAGACATAGTGGGCACATGTGTGTGCATGCCTCCTCCGAACACCTAGAACGTCGAGAATAAGGAATTGCAGCATGGCCATCTCCCTTGGTGGGGAGGTGTTTTCGTACTTTCTCTCTCTCACTTGTTCTCTCTGTCTCTTTAAGGCAATCTATAGCAAAACATTATTTGAACCTAATTATACATTAATTAAATTACTATAAATGGAAGCAAATGTTTCTATATTTAGCTCATTTGGATGTAAAGGGAGAAAGTGAAGGGAAATAAACATTATGAAGCTTAAATTCTCTATGGTGTCTTCCCAAATGTATGATATAAAAATTATAACCCACATTTCCATATAAAGATTCGGAGGTCCCCCAAAACATTGTAATTTATACCATAACATCCAGGTAATAAGTGATGGATTTCAGACTCTGACCCCCAAAATTTCAGGCTTATGAGCATAAATATTACTTCATTTCTTGTGTACTCCCTGTATGCTAAAGCTAAAGAGCAAGTGAAAAAATGTGTTAAAGATTTTCCAATTAAATGAGCATAACTTCATTCCTTTATTAACTCATTAGTTCATTAAACAATTACTGAGCATGAACCATGTGGCCTGGATGTGATACAGTGGGAACATGGAAATCGTTCAGTACTATGCAACCTAATTATGTCTAATCCCTTCTTCCTTCAGGAGAAAAATACAAAATTAATTAATTAATTAATTAAATCAAAACCGAAAGAGCTTTTTACCTCTGGAGTTAGACCAACATATTTAAATATCTGAAACAAACGATGGCAAGATAAAAACTGTAGGAGGGGGAGAAATGGTACATCAACCAGAAAGAAGCTAGAATTAAACAGATTCATTATCAAAATATTCCTAATTGTTCCATTATCAGATATTCTGAATTGATTGAACATACGTCCTTTAACTAAGGGCACCCATTTAAGAGTGAAATTAAGCAACCAATATGATTGGTAGTATTCAGAATAAATTTCAGTGGAAAAAAAGGGAAATTGTTTTTTTTTATCTGTACTCCTTAGGGTCGCATTCTGGTGCAAGTTCTGCAAAATCAAGCCAGCAGTTTAGAAATCATAAATACATTCTAAATCTTAGCATATTTGCAATCATTCCTTTTGAGCAAATAATCTTTTCCTTTTTAAGTTCAGAGGAGGGCAATGGAGGGTGGGGTGGTACAAGAAGGCAATATGTATACCACCCGAAGACTCCTGATAAGCAAATGATGCTTTCCACTCCTAGTCAAGAGATTAATAAATGTTGATTTGATCAGAAAACATACCCAGGAACCAGAATATAGCATAATTGTTACATTGTTGAACTCCCACATAGCTGACTACAGTTCTAGTCCCTGACCTGGTGGTTTTAAACTCATGCCAGGCACGTGTGCATGCTTGCCCAAAATCCTGACAGGAGAATAGAGAAGGGATTGTGGCATGACCAACCCCCCATGGGGGTGATTTTTCATTTTTGGTCTCTCTATCTCTCTTTGTCTTTCCAGCAAGTGCACACATCCTATAGCAAAAATATCTCTTAAGGACAAAAAAAAAGAAAAAAAAAAGAAGAAAAAAAGAAAACACACCCAAAAGCACAGAGCAGATCTGATTAAAAAGTATCTAGTGGTATAAAATACAGCAGGGTAAGTAGAGTTAACAACAATTTAGTGTATATCTCAGAGTAACTAAAAAAGAGGATTTTTGAGTGTTCTCAACATAATTCAGTAATGGCAGAGAGTTGCTATAATGGATATACTAATTGGCTTAATTTAAGCATTACACGTTGCATTCTTGTACTGAAAAATCACATTGTACCCCAGAGATATATATAATTGTTGTATGTCAATAAAAAAAGAACAAGAAAAATATTTTATTTTATCCTAAAAATAAAACCACATCATTGCATCTGCCTAACTGCTTCAAATGAAGAAGGTCCCCTGGTACTACAGAACTTAATCACTTTCACAATAATTGAATAAGCTGTCTTATAGGAGGGATTTACTAAGAAATTGAATAACTGCTATGGAGACTATATATTTTGTTTTTCAAAACTTAATTGCATAAATAATGTGCTTGTTAATTATTTTCATTTGTTAAAGAATATTGTATATTCTTACACAATTTGATAATCTGATGGCTTGACTTTTGTCTTTGTTCCCTTCCTCCTTTCCTTCTTTCCTTCCTTCCTTCCTTCCCTTCTTCTCTCTCTCTCTCCTTTCTCTCAATTTCCTTTTCTATACTATTTCACCTATGGTCTGCTTCCTTTCTTTTTTTAATTTCTCTCTCACTTCCTCTTTCCCACTCTCCTTTTTTCCCTCCATATCTGCTTTTTTTTTCCCTCTCCCTTCCTTCTTTCCTTCCTTTCTCATCAAAATTCTTAAAAGCTTACTAGCATCATTCTGCAACAATGAAAATACATTAAAGTGACTTTAACACTCATTTCATGAATTTTGGTGAACTCTAAAACACATAAAGGTTGGTGCCAGATGGTGACACAGTAGCAAACAGGACACTCTGTAGGCACTCCCACATGGAAAGGCTCCCAGTTCAAATCTAGAGACCTACCTGAGTATGCCAGACACACAGGCGACCCTGCACCAAATACTTTTTCTCTCTTCTCCAGGTGTTTCCTTGGTGGGCCATCCACCATTAACCCAAACTGAAATAAAATAAAACTTTCATTAAAAAAAATTCAAAACTTTGTGAAGTTTTAATAGAAACCTAGCTAAGTATTTAATCAAACTGTGTTCTTTTGGAATATTGAAGTTTAATTTATGTCTTTCTACTTAATATTGTATATTCTTACACAATTTGATAATCTGATGGCTTGACTTTTGTCTTTGTTCCCTTCCTCCTTTCCTTCTTTCCTTCCTTCCTTCCTTCCCTTCTTCTCTCTCTCTCTCCTTTCTCTCAATTTCCTTTTCTATACTATTTCACCTATGGTCTGCTTCCTTTCTTTTTTTAATTTCTCTCTCACTTCCTCTTTCCCACTCTCCTTTTTTCCCTCCATATCTGCTTTTTTTTTTCCCTCTCCCTTCCTTCTTTCCTTCCTTTCTCATCAAAATTCTTAAAAGCATACTAGCATCATTCTGCAACAATGAAAATACATTAAAGTGACTTTAACACTCATTTCATGAATTTTGGTGAACTCTAAAACACATAAAGGTTGGTGCCAGATGGTGACACAGTAGCAAACAGGACACTCTGTAGGCACTCCCACATGGAAAGGCTCCCAGTTCAAATCTAGAGACCTACCTGAGTATGCCAGACACACAGGCGACCCTGCACCAAATACTTTTTCTCTCTTCTCCAGGTGTTTCCTTGGTGGGCCATCCACCATTAACCCAAACTGAAATAAAATAAAACTTTCATTAAAAAAAATTCAAAACTTTGTGAAGTTTTAATAGAAACCTAGCTAAGTATTTAATCAAACTGTGTTCTTTTGGAATATTGAAGTTTAATTTATGTCTTTCTACTTAAAATTTGCAATATAACTTTTATACTAATCATATTTTTTTTTAATTCTTGTTTCTACACCTTCCAAGTGCCTTTTCTATGGCTTTAAAAACAAAACAAAACAAAAAAATCCTCTGATTTTTTTAGTTCAGAATATCTTGATATCCTTGGATTGGAATGCCTATTAATATCCACGATTTTTTTTATTCCCTGAAAAGTAAGAAAATATGCAATTTCCTACAGTTATGCAGATTTTTTATTCCTAAGTTACTGTAGGTATTCTCCAATGTTGTATAGGTATAGTCAGATTCTGATAGCCAGAAGAACATATTGTGCTGTTTTAGTTGAGGAAAAACAAACAAAAAACGGTGGGAGAAATTGTTCTCTCTTTGAGACAGTCTACTCTGCCTTTTTATTTACCTTTCTGGTAGCAAATATTAATATAATAAATAGAATAGTGAAACAGAGATCAATGCTGGATCTATTTACTCGTACAGTTAAATTTTACTTAGCTATCTTTAGATAATTCTATGAATTTGTATCAAAGACCTTTCTGTAGTTTTTTGTTCTTGTTTTTTTGTTGTCGTTGTTTTTGCTTTTTGTTTTTACTTTCTGTTGATTATTGAGCCAGATTTGGAGAAGGGATAGCAAAACCAATACAATGAATATTGCTCTCTAAAGTTGTCTCACTTTGAACAAGCAATACGCAAAAATAATACCAATCTCCCAGTTTTTTGAACCACCCATACTTCACTGTAAAGTGTACAAACACTTGAGATGACTTTGTACTTGTCAGTATACTTTAAAACACTCTTTGGTTTATTAAAATAATTCCATGAAAAATGATCATGTTTTTGAATCACAGCAATGATTTTCTTCATTTTCTTTATTTACTATTAGGAAGAAATAAATGCAGGAAACATAAGACCAAAATTTTCTGTTCTGATAAATATCTTAGGGATGAAAGGAAGTATTATACGTCTCAATTAAAGAATCACAGTTTCAACCCTTGCTACTTTCATCTTCATCACATGGTGTCCTGAGATCCAGAATTATTCCTCTTCTTAATTTCTTGGTAAATAAAATGTTTTAGGGGACCAACAGTTAGCGTAATGGCTATGTTGCTGGACTCCCATGTAGTCAACAGCGGTTCGAGTCCCGGACCCAGTGACTTAAACTCACGCCGGGCACATGTGCATGCATGCCCAAGATCCTGAGAGGAGAATGGAGGAAAAGGGATTGCGGCGTGACCATCCCCACTGGGGGGTGATTTCTCGCTTTCTGTCTCTATGTCTCTCTCTGTCTGTCTGGCTATTGCGTATGCACCCTATAGCAAAAACCTCTCCAAAAAAGGAAATAAAATGTTTTGGGAGTATTTCACTAAGTGATAATTGACAACAAATAGAGAGGAAACATCACAGACCCAATAGCTTAATTTATGAATCACTTAATCTATACTACAGTTAAGAAAAAAGAATGTATCAAATATGGGGCAAGTTGTTGGCGTAATGGCTATGTCGCTGGACTCCAATGTAGTCGACCAAAATTCGAGTCCTGGATCCTGTGGCTTAAACTCACACTGGGCACATGTGTGTGCATGCCCAAGATCCTAACAGCAGAATGGAGGAGAAGGAATTACAGCGTTGCCATCCCCCCTGGGGGGGGGTGACTTCTCACTTTCTGTCTCTCTGTCTCTCTTTCTGGCAAGCACACACACCCTATAGCAAAAACCCTCAAAAAAAAAGGGAAAAGAATGTGTCAAATACATGAAAAGCTTCTATTACTGAGATAATTACTTTTATTTATAAATAAGTTAAGAATATTTTGTATGTGTCAAAGGGTACAGAAGTTTTATTTAAATTTGCTTTTATTTTGAAATTTTACATATATTTATATCTTATATATTTTTGACTTTATGTAACAAGACACTTTCTATTGTCAAACAAAAAGAAATTAGAAATAGAAAAGTAAAAACTAGAAAATAGAAGAAGAAAAAATATGAATAGAAAGGACTATAATAATTAAGATGAATAGAAACTAGATTCAGTTATAGATTTAGAGTTAATATTTAGATTCATTTCCTTTACAAGAATTATTGAATACATATTCAAAGCAATTAGTCTAGGACCAACAGCTTCAAAAAATTATATTTTGCATTTTAACTACAAGTCTTCAGTTTAAATTATTTTACTGTTATATTTACTATTATAGCATATCACTGGTATGTCTGAAAATTTAAGTAAAGCCTGTAAGGTATGTGACATAATAGTATTTAGGAAGGGTTAATAATAGAAGTAATAGGGGCCAACATACACCCAAATCTCTCAAAACAAATAATAATAATAATAAAAGTTATAAAGGGTGCCAGCAGTTGGTGTAATGGCTATTTAGCTGGACTCCCATGTAGCTGACTGTGATTCGAGTCCCGGACCCAGTGGCTTAAACTCATACCAGGAGCATATGCGTGTGTGCTCAAAATCCCACCAGCAGAATGGAGGAGAAGGGATTACAGCGTGGCCATCCCCCTGTTGGGGGTGATTTCTTGCTTTCTGTCTATCTCTCTTGGTCTTTCTGGTAAGTGCACGTGCCAGGTGAGCGCACACTCCCTATAGTAAAAAACTCTCCAAAAAGTAAATAAATAAAAAATAAAAGTTATAAAATGGAAAAACTATAGATAATAACTAACAAATGTATATAACTGTGATTATGTATAATTATTATTAATATATAATTATTTTTGACATTTAAGTGTAGATTAAATCATACTGAATTTATCTAGTATTCTAAAAAGTAGGGAACCAGCATTTAGCATAATGGCTATATCGCTGGACTCCCATGGAGTCATCTGTGGTTCACGTCCCGGATCCAGTGGCTTAAAACTCATGCCGGGCGTGTGTGCGTGCGTGCATGCCCAAGATCCTGAGAGGAGAATGGAGGAGAAGGGATTGCGGCGTGACCATCCCCCTTGGGGGGTGATTTCTCGCTTTCTGTCTCTGTGTCTCTGTCTGTCTGGAGAGTGCACGTGCCCTATAGCGAAAACCTCTCCAAAAAAAAAAATAGACAAATTGTCTGAAAACATACATAAATTTCACTTTTACTCAAAATAGAGACTCCAGGGAACCAGCAGTTGGCCTAATGGCTATGTCACTGGATTCCCACGTAGTCAACTGCAGTTCGTGTCCCGGACCTGGTGGCTTAGAACTCATGCCGGGCACGTGTGCATGCATGCCCAAAATCCCGAGAGGAGAAAGGAGGAGAAGGGATTGCGGCGTGACCATCCCCCCAGGGGGGAGATTTCTCACTTTCTGTCTCTACGTCTCTCTCTGTCTGTCTGGTGAGCGCACACGCCCTGTATCGAAAACCTCTCAAAAACAAAAAAAAAAATCCATTACTGACATCTATAGAAAGATAGATTATTGCCTGGAAATATTTTGTTACCTAAAACCTGGCTTTGTGAAAAATATTATACACATTTGAAAACATAGTAAAATAATTATTTAAACTTTCATTGCCCATATTTTTTCTGCCAATTCCATGGCACCGGGACCTCTCTGAGTTTTACAGAAGCACCCATTAATACATTTGGACACTTTCAAATGATAGACTAAGACCCGGGTGAGCTGAGGTTGCAAAATATGAGTATCCCAGAAAATAATTAGGATGTCCCTCATATGTAACCATGCATGTAAGATTCAAGGAGAAAATGAAAAATGAAAGAGAGCACTGGGTGAATATAATATACTTTTCTGTAACACGGTGTATAATACATCCCAACACGTCAGCTTTTGTTGCTCCTGAGCAATGCAAATGGTCTTGTACTTTGCTCTTCCTCAGCCTACCTCAGGGGAGGCATGGGCCTTTTCAAAATGAATTTCTATTTTCTTAAAAAGAAGGTGAAATATTTCCACATGATAAATAGCTTTGGGTCTTTTACCAAGACCAGGGAGTTCTCAACTCACATTAGGCTATTAAGAGGAATTCCGAACCCTGTAAAATGGTATTCCTCTTACTCAAATGGCAAAAATCAAGCCAGGAAGAACACAAATGGGCTCCCCAGGAGAGGAGAGTGGCGTAGAATGTCGAACATTCTTGGACATTCAGCGACTCTGAAAAGACAGAAATTTGTATTATACCGTTACTCAGGTAGAGTTGGAGCTCATCTTCGTTTGCCTAATAATGCCTTACACATAATCGAATGACTGTGTGGCCACTATGAAGGGTGGTATGTTCTTGAGGGCAGAATCGGTGTAACATGAAAATAAACCGCTGCTAAAAGGAGGAAATAGTATTTTACATCTCTAGTAAGAAAGATATAGCAAAAGTAGTGTGTTTTGTACGTAAAGTTATTTCAGCTAAAGAAACACAAAAAATTTTCTTACACTCATTTTGGGCAGTGTATATGAGCGAATCACGCATGTAAATAATATAGTCATAATATCATTTCAGATATAAAGCACTTAAGAATTAATTGCTGAATCATATCATTAAACCATTCTTTTTTCCCTTCAGTTTTTGCTATAGGACACGTGCGCTCACCAGAATCATCAGGTATTTGGGGAAAGCCCATGACAGGAAGAGCAAAAACTCAAGTTCTACAATGGAAAAGCAATGTTGAAGGAACACACACGTTTGGGAAATCACAGACTCAAACTAATTAGGATATTCAAAAAGGATCAAGAAAACCCATGGTCCATAAAATAAAGATATGGTTCTTTACAAAGGGAACATTTGGAGT
This sequence comes from Tupaia belangeri chinensis, assembly GCF_000334495.1. Lineage (NCBI taxonomy): Eukaryota > Metazoa > Chordata > Mammalia > Scandentia > Tupaiidae > Tupaia > Tupaia belangeri. The sequence goes on from NW_006205268.1 coordinate 1,528,623, forward strand.
AAAAGAATGAAATTAATATGTATTTGGTATGTGTGTGTGTCTGTGTGTGCATTTGTATATTTGTGTGTTAACTTTTAAAATGAGGAGTGCCAATAAATAATTATAATATGAATTTTAAAAAGTACAGACCAAAGATGAAATAAATGATGTTAGTAATACACACACACACACACACACACACATATATACTACATGGAAGATATATGAGATCTAGCTACCCATGGAGATAGCAATTCTAAATAAAGATCAGAAAAAAACAGAGGATAGGAAGCAACATGAAAATAATCATAAAAGGAAAAATTGCATTGCTTAAGAAAATTAGTTTTTGAGGGTCAGCTTTTCTGAGTCTCTTGGCTCAGGCTCCTCGACACACAAAATTAATCATCAGGGAGTACATATAAAAAAGATTGAGGGGACCAGCAGGTAGCAGGGTGTTTAAGGCGCTGGACACTCCCACATGGCCGACTGTAGTTCGAGTCCTTGACCTGGTGGCTTGATTTCTTACTTTCTCACTTCCTCTCTCTCTGTGTCACCTTCTGGTCAAATTAAAATAAATGAATGAAGGGACCAGCAGTTAGCATAATGGCTATGTCGCTGGACTCCCTTGTAGTCAACCATTGTTGGAGTCCCAGACCCAGTGGCTTAAACTCATGCCGGGCGTGTGTGCGTGCATGCCCAAGATCCCTAGAAGAGAATGGAGGAGAAGGAATTGCAGCATGGCCATCCCTCCTAGGGTGTGATTTCTTGTTTTCTGTCTCTCTGTCTCTTTCTGTCTTTCTGACGAGTGCACGCGCCCTATAGCACAAACCTCTCCAAAAAAAAAAAAAAAAGAGGGACCAGCAGATGGCGTAATAGCTACATTGCTGGACTCCCATGTAATTTACCACAGTTCGACTCCCGAACCCAGTTGCTTAAACTCAAGCTGGGCACATGTGTGTGCATGCCCAAGATCCCGAGAGAAGAGAATAGAGAAGGGACTATGGTGTGGCCATTCCCCTGGGAGGTGATTTCTCTCTTTCTGACCGTCTGTCTCTCTCTTTCTGGTGAGTGCATGCTCCCTATAGCAAAAACCTCTCCAAAAAATAAAAATAAAATAAAATTTGATAAATAAATAAATATTTTTAAAAAAAGACTGAATTTCCAAATCATCAGCACTGATCCACAATATACAGACACTAGAAGCTGGGTGGAAGAAAGCAGAGGAGACGTAAGAGAAAGTATAAATGCGTTAATGCCGTGGTCTAAGGAAATGGAGAGCCAGAAGTGCTCCATGCTTGATCTGCACTCGGGAGCAGACGCGTCCTCCTGCACTAGTGTTTCATTGATGCAAAAGAAGGGAAATGGCAGTTGGATGAGAAGAAGCAGGCGGTGTGGGGGCTTTAAGTCAACAAATACTGTTCTAATTGATAATTAAAGGACTATTCTAATATTTAATTATTTAATTTATATTCCTCTGTGCGTATGTGTTTGTATGTTTTTTAGAAAAATAAGAATTGTAGCAGAAAAAAGTTAAAATGTGATTTTCTCGATGACTGGGAAAGGGAAGAGTGCAGTTGGAGATTATGAATTTCTACACTCTGATTTTTAGCAATTCTGTGTATTACTTTGATAAGTTGAAATAGACATTAAGAATTTGTTAACTGACACAGAAAAACGTTTACAATATGACCCATCTTCAAAGCAGGGGACCAGACAGACTGTAGTGCACCATGGCACCTATGGGCACGTGATTAGTAAAAGTAATTTGCTGGGCTATACACCAAACTAGGAATTTTATTTGTAATAAAATAATGATGATTGCTTTGTGATTTTCCTATAATCTCATATACTTTAGTCTCAGAAAAAAATAATAAAAAGATAACCTCCTCCAAAAATTTAGTATAATCACAACCCCAAAGGCTAAAACAGTGGAAAAAGGGCAGAAATGAATGATTAAAGACTGAGGTGAATGAAAGTGATTTGAAGCTTAGGGAGCAGTTTACAAATCAGCAACCGTCTTAAATGTAAAGGAATTATGGTTTTAAAGATCATTTTGAAGGCAAAACTAATATTAAAGTCACCTTTTAGAAAATGTCTTAAATGCTTTGTGCGAACTTTCTGTTTGACCATTCTCATCACAGCTCTGTGATACCTTGTAAGAGCTATGTGTAATAATGACAATCACCCAGTGTTGTTATTCCCATTACCCTCCAGGAAATATGCCTAATGCTAAGAATTAGCAATTACATAAAGTTGCATATTTTATATTACATGATCCATTTAACAGATTCACTTAACAGTGTAGCTTAGCTCCATATAGAAACATAGTAAATAGTTATAAATACCAGATACAGTGTGGGAAGATGGTGGTTGAAGGAGTAGAGTCTGAGGAAGGACATTGAGGAGAAAAATGGAGAGTCAAGACATTTATGGAACAAAGAAATGGATTATCATCTGTTGAAGATAATGTGTATAGTATTCTCAACTGGACTGATGAGAAATGTAGACGTGTTGAATGTTCACTTTGTGAGCTAAGTAACATGTGATTGGATATATAAAAGAAATTGAAATTTAAAAACTCAATGGCATTTCTATAGCATGTGTGTGTGTGTATACAAATACATATATGTAGAAATTTATCGTAAGGAATTGTGTATATACACAGGGCCAGCCAGGTGGCATGGTGCTTAAGCCATTAAGGCAGCTGGCTTCCACATGGACAACTATTTAGTTCGAGTTTCAGAACTGTTGTCTTGAAAAGCACACCAAGTGTGTGTGCATGAGTGCACAGAATCCCTAGGGGAGAATGGAGGCGAAGGGATTGTGGCATGATCATCTCCCCTTTCTCTCCCTTTCCCTCTCTCTGGCGAGTGTTACTGTGTGTGACTTAGTAAAAGAATTGATTGAACACAATTTTTAGTTTTCATACAAAAGCTACCTTTTCAAAATCAGAAATTCGTCCTCCCTATACACTCATGCTCTCTCCACGCCTGGTAAATATCCCCTATTCTGGCAAATGGCAAATAAAAATAAAATCACTGCTGGACATAATGTTATACAATGCATTTCCTATTTTATGTGCACTTTTCAAGCTAGGAAAGATAAAAATAAATGCTTTTATTGTGTGTGTGTGTGTGTGTGTGTGTGTGTGTGCGCGCGCGCGCACGCAATAGTTTCTAAAATATAATCAGAGAGGTGCTAGTAAACATTTAACTTTAAATTAGCTTTCTCAAAACTTTTAAGCACTGGAATTCAAGAGTTGCTTATGCACTAAAACTAGTCCTCAGTATCTTTTTAAAGCCTCTCTTGGCATTCATTTTCACGCACCATCTGAGAGCACTTGAAAAACATCGGAAAATAACACCACCACCCCGCAAAACAACTGCTTGGACAGTTCCTATTTCGACATCCATCGTTTATGGAACTCTGTTTCTGGGAGAAATTTTATTTTAAGTGTCAATACTAAAAGATGCTATCATTGGAGTTGACTGGTTCACTCAGTAAATGTAGGCAGTACCTACTCAGAAACAACTTTTTAAAAATAATTGGAAGAAGAAGTATTTCTGTCTTATTTTTAAATAGCTGTAAGGAAAATACATTTATCTTTGTGGAATTATTAACTTGCTGTAGGTGTAGCTTAAAATGGCTGTGTAAAGTGGTGTCACGTGGTTGTTCATAGTGAATATAGCCTACGATCAAGTACAATGTGTGAATCCTTCAGTATCGACCTTCCTTCTTTATGCAGAGGGCTGAGAACTGACTTCGCAGTACAAACTAAGTCTGAATTCCCTTGCCAAGAGATTTGAGAAAGCAATTTCATCTGCAGAGATCAATTTCTGGAATCATTCACAATTCGACTTTCTTTTAAAATTGATACAATTACTGGGGTCAGCAGGTAGCATGGTGGTTAAGGCACTGGACACTCTCACATGGCCAACCACGGTTTGAGTCCCAGACCTAGTGGCTGGCCTTTTCACTTTCTTTCTCTCTGTATGTTTGTCTTACTCTGGTCAACTTAAAATAAAATGAAGAATAAATGGAGACTGGAGTGTGGTGTGACCGTCCCCCCAGGGGGTGATTTTTCACTTCCTGTCTCTCTGTCTCTCTCTTTCTGGTGAATGTATGCACCCCATAGCAGAAACTTCTTCCCCCCAAAAAAATGATCACAGTATTTTGTAATTAGCAATTCTTCCCCCCCAAAAAATGATCACAGTATTTTGTAATTAGCAAATGTCGAGTCCAGGGCAGCAGGTGTCGTCGTGGTTAAGGCACTGGACTCTCACATGGCCACCGTGGTTCAATAACGGGACCTGGCGACTTGCTTTATGACTTTCCCGCTTTCTCTCTCTCTGTTCAAATGAAAAATAACAATAATAAATTAAATTAAATTAATAATTATAAAAGTATTGACTCAATTTATATATCATATGTATGTGGATATACAATCAGAGAAATATATACAGATGTATATAGAGAGTGAATATATAAATACACATCTATAACCTTTCAGTTATATATTTATGTAATGAAGCACATAAAAATGCTAAAAAGAAGTTATTTCTAGGTGAAAGGAAGATGGGAATTTTTACTTTATACTGTTCTCTGGCGAAATTATTTTATATTTAAAACATAGAAAGTTTTGTAATATCCAACAGCAGGCTAATATGATTAATGCTAGAACTGATATTAGAAAAGCATCTATAGCTTACATCAGCCACCCATAAGCTTAAATCATTAGGCTCTGAATAACACATACATTTTGCCTGTCAACAAGGGACATTGCTCGTGATCCCCTTTAATATAGTATCACGTGATGAATTCCTACCAAAAGTCAAAAAAAATCTCACCAGTGTTCAGTTTATCAACCTGATTTTCAGCTCAAAATGTTTACTTATTTTTGTATCTTTCTTCTGAGTCCTTGAATTGGAAATCTCACCTTTAAATTGGAAGGAAAAAATAAAAATGTAGCAGGAGGTGAATATTAGTTGGATCTTGAACTGAAAACACATTTGCTTTTTCATTCTTATGCTAGTTTGAAAAGAAAACTTTCTGATTTTAGCTAAATGCAAAGGGTGTGCGTGTGTGTGTGTGTGTGTGCATGTGTGTGTGTGCATGTGTGTATGACTCTTCTAGATCATGTTATGAAAACCTACTTAAAATTTTCATTTGGTTCCCACACTATTACCACATACTCTTTTCAGTCATTTGCAAAATGGATCCAGTTTATTAAGTCATTCCTTTTGCATTGAGCTTTCTGCCTGTCTCATATCTTTAGATAAATTTGAAAGCAATAGCAATACCCACTGTGTTGAATAGCTTTAATAATATGGCTGAAATTTGTCATTTGAAATTTTAAGTTCAAAGAACATTTATCTACAGCTTGATTTTACGCTTGAAACTTCCTGTGCTTCGCAGCAGTTTTTGAAAAATCAAGGCGGCAAAAATTCTCCTATTATTCATAGCAAATTTTCTTATCCTTGAGGGAAAAATACAAAAACTTCTGAAGAAAAATAAAAATCCTATGCCCTCTTATTGTTGCTTTATTTCTTTAATTATGCCACTTACCCAGGTATAAATCATGGATTCTTATACATGTATTTAAATAGACTTTCAGAGCAAATTTTGAAGTAAATACAAATTTGCAAAATATATAAATTCATCTTAATAATTTTAAGAGCAAGGTTTTTTTTTTTTTTTTAAATAATCTTAAACCAGAATATAGAGTTGAAGAACAATGATGTGACCTAAGTGGAACTTATATTTAATCTTATTTGTGTTTTGCTGTTACTAATGCTAATACACAGAATGCTAACACAGTCAATTTTCAAAAGACTATATAATTTTGAATATTTTCAAAACATTTTTGTCTTGAAACACTAAGCAAAATAAAATTTATTCTTAACCGAATTTTTTGCAAGAGATCAGTCCTTTATGCAAATTTCAAAGCATGGTCCAAATGGTTATAAGCACTGTAAAAGTTTAACTTTTCTGGTGTGTGTAAGGAGGGGGAGATCTGTTAACTGGAATGAGCTTTTAAATATACAAACTTGGACACAAACCAGATGACTATATCCACGTGGATGGAATAGTCAAGAACATTTTAGATCAGCATCTGAATGAGAAGTACTCCATGTTATATTATCTGTAAGAATACATATTATTATGTTCACGTAATTTTGCATTTCTATTATCTTTCAGAATATATGTTCTTAACTATGACAATGTAGTCTTTTATTTAATAAGCTATTTTATGTATGTGTTTACTTATTCTTGAATAATTCAGAGATATCAAAGACCATGTGTGCTTTTCATTTATTCTTGGACTCCTGTTTGGATGACACTGATTATCGCAATCACAATTATAATTATCACAAAGATAAATTCTCTTACATTGGCCTTTCTTTCTTATTGCTACTCATGTGTATATCATTTAATTATATAATATAGTGAGCTATACATGTGCTGAATTTTAAATGAAATTCAGTGAGTTTTGAATAGTATATATTATAAAGAATAACTTCTATAAATAAAATAATTGGAAAAATCCATTTATCAGTGGATCTGAAAGAATAATCAGTCATTTTTACCAATCATTTGGCTAATATTAGATAACTTATTCAAACTGTTAAATTGAATTGCTCTAACATACATAATCAAAGACTTCTGAGCATGCCTTGGCTCTCAGTTTCCTTTAAAATGAAAAAGATCAGTGTTTTCTGAGTTCCTTTCTCTCTACCACTGAGTTGATTTATGTTCTTCATTTCTATCTTCATGATATTTGGAGGGCTTATGATTCGGTACTAACAAGCTCTTTTATTTAGATTACAATGGTCATTGATTATGAAACAGTAAATAGACTTAAGAGGTATGCATTTTATTTTATGAAAATCTTATCCCCAGAGGGATACAAAGGAACTAACATGTTTAAAGTCAGTTATCTGTAAGCCTGTTGATGTATTTTGGGGTCATATTTCTGTTTTCATCACCATAATGCATCAATGAATAGGACAGATTGAGAGAAGGTAGAATGGATGAATATCTGATCTATGTGATAAGGCAATGAATTAAAAGTTGAATGGTGGAATATCTGAGATATGTGAGTATATTTAACGGTTCAATTTGCATTTTCTCAAATTTTCTGTGCATTTAAAATTTGGATAATCAAAAATAGGGAGGATAAAAGCAAAAGGGTTTTGTTTTTAAAATTTTATTACTTTTTATTATAATTTCTTATTTACATTTAAACATTGTACATATTTGTGAGGTGCAGTATAGTTTTTAAAGCATGCATACAATGCGTGATCATCAAACAAGGATATAAACATTACAATTTAACATTTCTAATTAAAGATATCCTACAAAGTATAACTTTTGAACATGACAACAGTCCTTTAATAATGTGTTTTGTCTCTCTCTTTCTCTCTATCTCTTTCTCTGTCTCCCTATTAAAGCTCCATTCTGACTTAGATAAGGGAGAGGGCACGGTTAAATACACCCTCTCAGGAGATGGCGCTGGCACTGTTTTCACCATTGATGAGACCACAGGGGACATCCATGCAATAAGGAGCCTGGATAGAGAAGAGAAACCTTTCTATACCCTCCGTGCTCAGGCTGTGGACATAGAAACCAGGAAGCCCCTGGAACCTGAATCTGAATTCATCATCAAAGTACAGGATATTAATGATAACGAGCCAAAGTTTTTGGATGGACCTTATGTTGCTAGTGTTCCAGAAATGTCTCCTGTGGGTGAGTAAACAAATCAGAATCTCTTAGATGCCTTAAGACCTCTTTGATACTTACATTTTGCAGGTTGATAAAAATACATGATTAAGAACCCAGAAGATTATCCTTCAACTGTGGAGGGTGCAATTATCTACACCTATTTTTTCAACTTTGTTTTTTTTCTGCTTAAGTTTTTCTTTCTGTTCCATTATAAAATGGTCACTGAGAGATTAGGTTGTTGGGAAAGTCATGATTATTTTTCTATGTTTTCCTATGCAAAAATGCATTATGAGCTTTCCAACAGCACAATGTATAAACTTTTTTAGTATTTTCCAACCTATGGATTTAATCTGAATTCCTAGAATACTTTGAAACTTTAAGTACAAAATACATTTTATATAGAAATTGTCATTACAGTTCCCAACACCTGCACAGTGCAAGTGATAACTATCACACTTCACCAAATATCAGATAGTATTAGCTCAAAGTAAATTATCCAAATTGTGCATCCCATATGACCTAAACATGGTCCCAAATGGGGTGTGTAGCAACCTTTGTAACTATAGATAGAGTCCAGAAAACCAATGTTGTTTCCTTTTCAGGTATAAAAAATCCACAGTATTTAAGCTATCAAGCCAAAATTCAAATACTATGGTGAAGTTATTATTAGAGCAAATTTATAATTAGCTTATAGTAGCATCATCCTTAATAATTTAAATGTTATAAACTCAAATTTCTATATTTGCCTAAATATACAAAGCCCTCTAACATGTACTATAAGGTCAATAAGTTAAGAATTCCACCTTTATGACTTGTCTAAATTATAATTTTCATTCCTCAGTTATTGAAGCCAAACCTTCAGTTTATTTCAAAGGAAGTTTTAGTTTCTATCACATTTGGAAAATAAAGTTATGCATCACATCCAGGCCACAACTTGAAACTTGTACATGAGCTATTGCTAATATTTTCTCTAAGTCTGTTGTGTCTCAGAGGACTTCTGCTTCCCCTACAACTTTCCAGGACATGCAATGAAGATAGTACACATGCAGGGCAAAAGCAGGTTAGTGGCTATATGAGTTGTCACATGGATTTACTACAAATGCACTTGAAATTGCATATGTGACCTTATCAGGCATTCAAAGACCATGTTCTCGCCTTGCCTTGAGAAATCAGCTCAAAGTAGTTCAGGTAGATTTCAAATTTTAATGCGCACGCATTGAGCTGCAAATCTGTTATTCAGTTTCTTCTACATTTTCTGAGTTGCCTTTTCGACGCAGTGTTGTGATTGCTGGAGATTTGGAAGCAGAATTGAGAATCAGAATGCCCTATCAGAAAGTAATCCAGAAAAAGGGAGGAGGTTGATTTTTTTTTTTTTAAATTGGTTTTAATAGAGGGAGAAAAAAATACTTGAATAAAAAGCAAAGCATTTAAGAAGACAATGCTGTTTAGTGGGTAAATAGTTTAACTCAGTGCCTACTTCATGTAAGTTGGAAATGTTAGCATGCATTTAAGACCCTCAGCAATGCACCGTGATGCCCTTCCACTGTGCCACCACGGTCAGGCCTCTGAGTGATTCTTTATTACCGAAACAGTAAAGCAAACACACACATCCCTTTATGGTACTAGAAATTCTTATTATACAATTAGGTCTTTTGTTGTGTCAATTTAGAGAAATGGGAAGTACTGCAGAGTTGGAACCCTTATACAAGAAGAGTGCCTCTAGTGCTCAAAGAGAGAAGAAATCAGTAAAATGACATGAAGGGTAGTTAAGTGAGAAAATGAAGTGGCTCCAGCTTTGGCTGTATTGGAGTTCGTTCTTGCTGTATAATTTGCTGTGCTGAAATCGGAAAATTCTATGTAAGAATAAGCTTTTTAAACTTTTGCCACGGGGCCAGCAGGTGGTATGGTGGTTGGCACTGGACTCCCACATAGTTGATAAGGGTTTGAGTCCCGGACTCAGTGGCTTCAAAATCATGTGGGGCACATGTGCATTCGTGCCCAAAATCCCCAAAGGAGAATGGAGGGGAAGGGATTACGGCATGACCATCCTCCCTGGAGGGTGATTTCTATTTTTTTTTCTCTGTCTCTCTGGCAAACACATCCATGCTATAGCAAAAGATCTCTGTAAAACAAAAAAATATATATATATATTTTTGGCATGTGTCATTACTGAAAATTCTCATTGGTTATTAAGAGATTCCATTGTTTTTCAATGAACCCTTCTTCTTTCTTAATTTTAAATATATAGGGGTATTTCTTCTGAACATAAGGCCGTATCATGTGCTATGAGTTAGTCCAAGCACTTTTTCTTAAAGAACTATTTATTTATTATTATTTTTCAATTTTACCAATAAGAAACAGAGAGAAAGAAAAGGAGAGTAAGAAACCAAGCCACCATGTCTGGAACTCAAACCGTGGTCAGCCATGTAAGAAGAGTCCAGCACCCTAACCATTATGCCACCTGCCAACCCCAGTCCAGGCACTCTTAAACTGTATTTCTATAATAAGCTCTTCTCAGATAAATGCACAAAAAGTATAAGCACAACTTGTGAATTAAATGATAAAAATAAAATATTTACATGTATTAGTAATGCCTTTCTGCGCAACTCTACCTATACATATAAAACCAAACATACAGGAGACCTATTTAGACTTATGCTACCTGTTATTTCTGCTTTCCCTTATAATTCTATATTCATTCATTATATGTCATTACAGCATACAAAATGAATTTTTCCTATCCAGAATACACTGAATATTGGCCCAAAGATATCAGTATGCATATTATCTTCAACAGATAATTTTCTTTTTCTTTTTTTTTGGAGAGATTTTTGCTATAGGGCGCATGCACTCACCAGACAGAGAGAGACAGAGAGACAGAAAGCAGGAAATCACTCCCCAGGGGTGATGGCCACGCCGCAATCCCTTCTCCTCCATTCTCCTCTCAGGATCTTGGGCACACACACACACACGTGCCCAGCGTGAGTTTAAGCCACCAGGTCCGGGACTTGAACTGCGGTCGACTATGTGGGAGTCCAGTGACATAGCCATTACGCTAACTGCTGGTCCCTTCAACAGATAATTTTCCATGTTGTGTTTCTTAACAGTTTTCTTTCTTTCATGTTCTCATTGATATCTTCCCTCTCACCCTTTATGATCAAGCTAAATCAGAGTTACTGTTGATCCAGAACTTAAATTTATGCTTCTAGAGTATTTGGACTCCATTCTCAAGTGCACTCTTCTTACCTTGTGGAAATGGTTCACCACTCTAATAATCGATGAAAAATTGTTTATTTTCAGTTTTAAAAAAATGTATTTAAGTATTTATTTTATAATTGAAGGCTAGAGAGAGGAAGATAGGCACCCCCAACAGAGTCGTCATGTTGCAATCCAGCCCCGAGCTTCAGCCACTCAGAAGCCTGGGCACCCGTGTGCATCCCTTAGGTATACAGGGAGACCTCAGAATGCGAACTCAGGACCTTCCCACGTGGCGTCACTATCTTGGGCATTCTGTTATCACTATGCCACTAAGGCTGGCCTCTTCTCTCTATTTTTTTTTCCTAATCCAATTTAGGCAATCCCACTTCTGTGTCATATCCTGAGGAATATTTTTGTTCAAGACCAAGGCTCTGCATGGTATATTGACAGTATCTCTATCATAGCAACAAATCTTATCTGTTGTAGATATTCGTGTTTCAAGTATTCTCCAGAAGATAACTTTTCTTTCCCTGTAATTGCGATTGTGCTATTTTATTTTCAGTAAAAGACAGAAACAACCAATTTAAAACTATATGTAATGAAGTAGTTTATCTTGAAATACAAAAGAGAAAATGAAACAGTCAAACAAAATGCATTATGAAAATGTTAATTTATCAATAATGGAGTACTCACCTGAACATATGATGAACAAATTGACTTGAAATGAAAATTAACTAAACAAAAATTATGAAGAACATAAATGTTTGAAGAGAGAATGGTGGTGAGCAGGATAAGTAAAGATTTCAGGGGAAACTCCATGTTTAAGATTTTATCACCATGGAATGCATTTAATTCCCTAAAGTTGAAGAATATTCTAGTGAATCTATGAATTGTTTAAGAGAAAGGTCACTCTGTTACTAACTTCTGCTACATCCAATATGCCATGGAAGTAATATTCAGAGATAAAGTGCTTTTACTCTGACCTAAGGAAATTACTTAATGATCCAGATATTCCCCAACTCAAAGCTACTCCTTGGAGACAAATTTAGACTGTATGAATGTGGTCTTAATTCTTTAAGATCACTGGAGTAACAATGAATTACAGCAATGTGCCCTCTTTAATGTCTGATGATTATGCATCAGTAGAGTGTGCAGTTTCAGTTACTTTTCATACAGTGCTGACAGTTTTAGAGTGTTTAAACCCATATTCACACTTGCATTGTATCCCTCTGCCTGAGCTAAGCTGATTTGGAGCGACTGATTCAACTATGTGTAACCAGATCTCTACCTGTTTTAGGGTATGTCTATTGTGAATCATGACTTACATAGTAAGGGTCATCATTTCCTAAGTAATACTCAGATGCTACATGATGCAAGTGGAGATTTCATTTCTCCTTTTATTACCTGATGCAGTATTGCTTACTGTTATTTTTTTTTATTTATGAAACTTAAGAGTTGTATGTACACAAAAATAGGAATGATTCCCAGGATCTTCAAACAGAGTTAATCATAGTCAGTGATACTGTTTTTCTTTTCTTTTTCTTTTTTTTTTTTGGAGAGGTTTTTGCTATAGGGCACGTGTGCTTGCCAGACAGACAGAGAGATACAGAGAGATAGAAAGTGAGAAATCACCCCCCCAGGGGGGATGGCCATGCCAAAAGCCCTCCTCTTCCATTCTCCTCTAGGGATCTTGGGCACGCACGCACACGCACCCGGCGTGAGTTTAAGCCACCGGATCCAGGACTCGAACCGTGGCCGACTACATGGGAGTCCAGAGACATAGCCATAATTCTAACTGCTGGTCCCCAGTGATACTGTTTTTCTAGGGTTAGTATCTACTAAAACATCCTTGGGAAAATGGAATTTACCTTTAAATATCAGAGGACCTGCTTGTATCCTATCAGGTGAAACATGATTTTGATTTGTCTCAATACTAATGATGCTCATTTTCATTACTTGGTGAAGGTTGTATATTATGCATTGCTGTATGAAACATTAAGCAAAAACTTAGCAGTGTAAAGCAACAAGCATCTGTTATCTCACAGAGCATGGATATCCAGGAGTGGCTTACCTGGGTATCTGTGGCTCATGGTTTCTCAAGAGGTTGCAACAAAACTTTTGGCTGGGGTTGCAGTGAAAGTTGTATGGAGTGGAGGTAGGACCCTGCCTCCATCTTACACGTAGACTAATTGGTGGGCCCCAGTCCTTTGCTATGTGGACCTTACAGGACAACACAGCAACATAGCAACTAGCTTCCCCTAGTGCGAATGATTCAAGAAGCATCTATAGAGAGAGACAAAGACAGAGAGAGAAAGACCACTGATCAAGTCCACAGTGTTTTTATAACCTAATTTGGAAAGTGACATCCCACCTCTTCAGCCATTGGCTATGTGTTAGGAGTAAGTCCATCTGCCATGCAAAGAATGAAATTTCACAAAATCGTGAATACAGATAAGGTGGGATCATTGAGGGTCCTCTTTAGTCTGCTTACCACAGTCCAAACTTCAGCACCCAGTGATGTGTATTGCCCTTTTATGCAATATATACTCAGCCCTTCCTAGGACCCTGCGATTTTCATTCCATTTAACATTAACTCAAAGACAGCCTCTTCATCTAAGTCAAATCCAGAAAAGGTAAGGTACCTTGGATTTAGACCTTGATCTGTAGACCAGTGATCCTAAAGATGCCAGTAACTTACCCTCAAACTACTCCAAATAAAATGGTGAGATAGACATGGAATCACATTGTTGCTGAAAAAGTGGGCAAAAGCGCAGCACTAGAGAGACACAATTCTCAAATCCAGGTGGCAAATGTTGCAGGTTTTCAATGTGTTTTAATGGTTGCAAATAAATTTCCATGACTCTAGGTTCACCCTCCAGGATCCCGGTTGCACTCTCGAAGTTTTCCTTCCTTTTTCATTAAATACAGGATGTGCTTACAACAGTACGTGAGTGTCGGACTTGTTAAGAGTCCAACTACAAGGTCAGCTGGTGATGTGGTGGTTCAGGTGGTCGGATCTCACACGGCCTACTGCACAGTTCGAGTCCCAGACCACACAGCTTAAAAAACACACCAGCTCGGCACACGTGCCTGTGTGTACCCAAAAGCCCAAAAGGAGAATAGGGGAAAAGGGATTATGGCTTTGTCATCCTTATTCTTCCTGAGTGCTGCTTTCTCAGTTTCTCTCTCTTTCTTGGTATCTTTTCAGTAAGTGCACACGCCCTGTAGCAAAATTAAAAAAGAATCCAACTACCATCCACAAGTTATATGTATTTTTGAATAGGCTATTTGTCCTAGTTGTGCTCTGATTTTCTTATGTACATATAAGAAATAATAATATTTTATTCTCAGGATTATTGCAAGTAGCAAGGAGAAAATATCTGTGTGCCCTTGGAACAGTGCAGTTAATAAATGGGGAAGGCTCCAGGTAAAAGTTCAGTGATTCTTTACAGGAACCTAGACAGAGAAAGTCTAACCTGTACAGGTTTTAGCTAGTTATCCTCTTCCTTTTTTTCAAAAATTCCTTTCCTTTACTGCGTGCTCTTAATATTTATCATCACCCTTTTCACAAATGAAACCAAGTTTATTTAAAGCTTAATAGACTTTCTGTCCCAATTTACATTGTCTTTGGCACAGAGGGCTCTTTTACCTTCATGTGCAGAGACAAGCTGTTGATTTGTAAGAAACACCAATTATCAGATTACACTTTTGTTTCACGAACTGCTGAGTCGCTTTAACACATTTGATGAAATTGAGCAAAGCCTGGTGATCCCTCCTGTGTCAACCGTGAAGTGTCCACAGCACACAGCATGGCAGAGCTATTTTCAGGGCCATAGGATGTTATGACTATGTGTTCAGGGAGCACTTTATTCCCCCGTTTGATTTCTACGTTTTTATTAGTGGTGCAATTGCAAAGGTAATTCTATTGACAGTTTTTGTGTGGCCTTGAGAGAAGTATATGAATTGTTTTAGTAGCAGCAGAGTGTGTCCCCAAACATAAACCACGCCGCATTGGTAGTTGTTTTAGCAGCCACTGATCAGCAATAAATGTTAAAAATTAACAAGAAGTTCCTTTTTTTCTGAACCGCCAAATGACTCTAAGCATTAAATATATTTTAGCAGGAGTTGCTTCCCAGCCACGGAGTGGTTCAAAATATTAAACATATTTTCAAAGTGTTACTCCTTCCCCAGCCTCCAAGTGGTTGTAAACATTAAATATGTTTTATAAAAACTGCTTTGCCAGCTACTGGCAGGATAGCTATGAACATCATTTTTCTTTAAAGTTGCCTTCCAGCTGCGGAGCTGTTTTTCCTTATTTGCTCTATTCTATTTATATTTTGTACACAAAAGCAGGCGAGAAGCTACCTTGGCCCAATTGTCTCTTGCTTTATGATAAGTGATCATGAGAGACTGGATGCACCCATATAAAACCCTGCTGGCAATAGCAGCTTGCTGGTGCAGGGCTAGATATTCCACATAGACGTCAACTACCATGTCCAAAGTGATTTTTGTTTTGCATTGTTTAAAGTGTTGTGGTGTAAAGGTGGGAATGCACTAATGTTGGTCTTAAGGACAATAGCTGCAAGCATCGTGACACTGAGGGATTTTATCTATCGATCAAGGTGAAAGTATTTTATGCAGTGAACAGACTGAAAGAAAGCAACATTGTAGTACTAGGAAGTTAATGAGAACTTTAACCCAATCATAATAAAAGACTTGAAATCATTCAGTGTGATAACTGCATGCAATTCAGAGACAGGGAAGAGTATGTCTCTGGGACCAGCAGTTAACATAATGGCTATGTCTCTGGACTCCCATGTAGTTGACTGTGATTCGAGTCCCGGACCTGGTGGCTTAAACACACGTTGGGTGCATGTGCGTGCATGCCCAAGATCCTGAGAGGAGAATGGAGGAGAAGGGATTGCAGCGTGGCCATCCCCTTTGGGGGGCGAGTTCTCGCTTTCTGTCTCTCTGTGTCTCTCTGTCTTTCTGGCGAGTGCAAGTGCCCTATAGCAAAAACCTCTCCAAAAGAAAAGAGAGTATTTCACTGAATAATAGTCTGTCCAAGTCTCGGCTCAGAAGATCTCTGCTTTAGCCAAATGCGCAGTGAAAATCAAGTGCATCACCTGAATCAGTTGCAGAATGCATCAGCTCTATCATCTCATGCATAGTCATTATTTATCAAAACAGTTCATTAATTACTCAGTAAGGCTTTGGCTTCTACAAGAGTCCACTGTTTTCAATTTGTATAAATTGTATAATATTTCATCTTCCCAAATAGCTTATTCTAGGTG
>NW_006205268.1:1544828-1570417 GCF_000334495.1 Tupaia belangeri chinensis
GTTAACATGCTAATCAGATACCTTCGTGATAGCCACTGTTTTAGGTGCTAAGGTTAGAACAGAGAGCAAAAAAAGAAGTCCCTGCCCTCAAAAAGTGTCCATTCCAAAGATCTCATGAAGGAGCAGCAAACTATGCTATGTGGGCTACATCCCACAATTACTTGCTATTACTGGGACACAGTGACATTTATGCATGTATTTTCTATGACTCATTTCACACTACAGTGGCAGTATTGGCAACAGAAACCAAATAGTTGGGAAAAACTAAAATATTTACAATCTGGTCCTTTTCATTTTTTAATTTATAGGGCACATACACATGCCAAAAAGAAAGAGAAAACAGCCCTATTTCAGCCTGGTCACACTGCAATTCTTTTTACTCCATCTGTCTATCCTGTCAGGATCCTAAGTATACACACACACACACACACACACACACACACACGTACCCAGCATGTTGCCACCAGATCCAGGATTCAAATCACAGTCTGTCATGTGAGATCTGACTTCCTTGGTACAGCACTTAACCACTGTGCTGTGGGGTCAATTCTACTACCTGATTCTGTCCAGTAAAGTATGTTAACCCATTATATAGTGAATAATAATATATTTTAAATAAATAATATTTTAAATAGACCTATGAGGAAGAAGAGTGTCTCCCCCAGGAAAAAATGGCCTCAAAAAAAAAAAAAGGAAAAAAAAAAGAAACAAAGAATGACAAGATCAGACATAAATGAAGAATAAAAGCAAGTTCTACACTAACATGTTGGAACATAAAAACAGATTTGTCTCTGCTGGAAGGGCTCTTTTAGCTTTATTATTAAGTATTATCTTTAAGCATAAAGGATTTTGATAAAGATATTTGTATGTTTTTCTTATTCCATGCAAAAATTTTCATTCACAATTATGTAACTTTATTTTCTAAATTAAAACTCAAATATTAAAATTAAAACTAAGAAAGGGAACCAGCAGTTAGCGTAATGGCTATGTCGCTGGACTCCCACGTAGTCGACCGTGGTTCGTGTCCCGGACCCAGTGGCTTAAAACTCACGCCGGGCGCGTGTGCGTGCGTGCCCAAGATCCCGAGAGGAGAATGGAGGAGAAGGGATTGCGGCGTGACCATCCCCCCTGGGGGGTGATTTCTCGCTTTCTGTCTCTCTGTCTGTCGGGCGAGCGCACGCGCCCTACAGTGAAAACTCTCTCCAAAAAAAAAAAATAAAAAAAATAAATAAATAAAACTAAGAAAGAAGGATAAAAGAGGACAACCTATATAGTGGGTTAAAACATGCAGGTAGCATGATAGTTAAGGCACTGGACTCCCATATGGCCGAATGTAGTTCCATTCCCAGACCCAGTGGCTTAAAACTCATGCTGGGCACATGTACATGTATGCCAAAAATCCCAAGAGGAGAATAAAAGAGAAATATTGCGGTGTGGTCGTCCCACTAGGGGATGATTTCTTGCTTTCCATCTCTGTTTGTCTCTCTGGCAAGCACATACACCCTATAGCAAAATTGTTTAAAAAAACAAAAACAAAAACCGTTACCCACCTATTTTCTCATAATTCATAAATTGGTTGCTTCATTATAAATTAAGAGAAATGGAAAATTACTGTAAACCATTTTTAAAAACTTACCAATATTACAGTTACAAAAAGATAAGTATTACAAGAAACTTCTTCCAAAAGTAGCATTAGGGTGAAGTTATCAAGATTATCACATTTCCAAGAAAGAAACTGAAGCTTGAAAATAAAAAAAATCAGAGGCTAAAACTTTACAAACAACTAACAAAAATGAATATCAAAATATGATGCAATTTTTTCAATTGACAAAAGCACTAGAGGACAAAGAAACATGTCAATTAAATTGTCAACTGTGTTAATTTTGCCTCTGAGAAAAACATTGTAATGAGATAATTTTATAAAATGCTTTGATGGCAAGAAAGTGCCAAAATATGATTAGCTGCTGCAAAATTCAAATGAAATAAAGAAAGCAATTGTTGGCAGCCTGAATAGCCAAGGACTTTTGTTTCATGCCTTTTTCCACATTTTTGTCTATTTTTGACAGTGAAATTATTCACAATGAAGACAAGTAGAAATGTTACTATAAACTTAAACAACACTTCCTTTTCTCCAAAGTCTTTAAAGTATAGTTACCATTTCTGAAATAATTTATTTTCACAAAATTAATGTTTATTCTAACATTGCATGCCTATTGCACTAAAGGCCCAAAATGGAAGGAACTCACTCATATGCTTATGTTTCTATTTCTACTGTCAAGTATATTTTCTTAATATTTAAACTGAGATTTCTTTTATTTATTATTCTCATTGCTGCCTATCAGTTTCTTCTACATCAATTTCTTTTTTTTTCTTTTTTTTTTTTTTTTGAGAGGGTTTTCTTATTGGGTGTGTGTGCTCGCCAGAAAGACAGAGAGAGACAGAGAGAAAGCGAGAAATCACCCCCAGAGGAGATGGTCAAGCCACAATCCCTTCTCCTCCATTCTCCTCTTGGGATCTTGGGCACGCATGCACACATGCCTGGCGCTAATTTAAGCCACTGGATCTGGGACTTGAACTGCGGTCGACTACATGGGAGTCCAGCAACATAGCCATTACGCTAACTGCTGGTCCCTATTCTACATCAATTGCTTACCTCTGTTTGTATAGAAAAATAATCTGAAGCTAACAATGATAAACATTTGAATTACAGCTGATTACAAAGAATTTGTTTTCTAAGCAGTTTCAACTGTGTACAAATTTGCTTAAATATGACATATAAAATTTTATTTTCATTCTTAAAAACATGTCCTCATTATGTATCACCAGAGCCATAACAGATCCCCATATCCAATTACAAAAATCACTATCTTCATGTTAAACTCTAGTATAACAGAAGGAGGCTTAGCTTAATGGGAGAGTTAGTAGAGTAAAATAGTTTCAAGTGTTTTTCCCACAATAATAAAAGTATTATTCGATAAAGAGCAGGAGAAGAACGATTTGTAAAGATTATCTTGGAAGTCGATTTGTTTTTTCATAAGTGCAACTAATAAAGAACTAATCAGACATAAGAACAAAGTTAAAAGTCTGTTTGAAGAACAAGTTATGAAATAATTAGCTAATTTTAGAATGGTAGCATGTTGAAAGAAAAATAAAATGAGTCCCGGAGTACAAAATGTCTGGATTCAAACTCCGATGATGATTGAAGGAATGTTTGGGAGAATATTTGCTTTTTATAATGTTTAGCTGCTAAGTGTTATTTGTCACTACAAGTGCTGTTAGGAGATTTGGAAGAGATACTATTTGTGAGGGGGAAAAAAGAAAAGCAAACACTAAAGCCTGGAAGGTTTTAAATAAATGAAAGTCATTTCCTCTTTCCTTCCTTCAGCAATTTTTTTCTCCTTCGGGGTTTTAGATTTGAAGTGGATACCTTCCATTACTTTACTTTGTCTATTTTCATCCTATTATTGTTCCTAATAAATCACCTGAGAAGGACATTCTAGAAACATCTTTTTTCCAAGAGTGCAAATTTTTATGAAATACTACTTATCAAAACTATTTAAGTAGAAACTTAGAAAACAGGCAAGAGAGAAAAAAGATATAAATTATAAGGATATATGGTGGAAAAAATGTCTAGTGGATGTGAAAAGTAATGTCTTACAGTATGAATTCATGAAAATGAACTGAATGAACACATTTATTTCTCCATTGTTAGGGAATAGAGGGAAGATTGAGGCATGAAGACCCTGTCGAGGAAAACAATTTAAAACCTTGAAAAATATAAATAGACTTAACAGTTGCATTAGTTTGCTAGGGCTACTGTAACAAAATACCATAAACTGGATGGCTTAAATAACAAAAATGTATTATCTCACTGTTCTAGAGGCTCAAAGTCTGTAATCAAGTTCCTCGTTTCTTCTGAGGGCTGTGAGAAATAATCTGTTCTAAATATCTCCATGGTTGCTTTCCTGTTCACATGGTATTCTTTAATTTAGCATGTCTGTGTTCAAATTTACATTTTTAGTAAGACAGTAGTCACATTGGATTAGGCCCCACCATAACAGTTCATCTTGATTATCTCTATAAAGACCCTGTCTCCAATAGATCACATCCTTAAGTACTGGGGTCAGCCTTTGGGGAGGACATAATTAGACCACATAACAAAGGCTCCGACACATCTTTTGGGGAGGACATAATTAGACCACATAACACACTCAAAGGAAGAGGTAACCATTTTCAGATTGGATTAAAAAATGTAAAACAGAACTACAGTCTATCAAAAATAGATTCGGATGAAAGTAATGGGAGAAAGATATACCACGGAAACATTAAGCACAAGTAAACTGATACAGCTTGCTAATGCCAGATGAAGTGGCATTCAACACAAGGTTACTTACCAGAGATAATATGAAATAGCTCAGGGTCCAGACAGTGATGCTGGACTGAAATGTTTTCCGTGACAAACCCACATGCGACGCTTCCTGGTTCAGGTATGGAGAACCACTTGAGTACACTGGGCATGTGTTTGCATATGATCCTGCCTGGCTGAAGGCTGAGGGCAGACTATAGCATTCGTTTCTCACTGGGAGTGCTATTTTTATATCTTTATCTCTTGCTCATGAAAGAAATAAGTGAACATAGTTGAAAGACAAAATAAGATATTTCAAAATGATAAATGGGTCAAATCATTAGGAATGCATTCTAATCCAAAATGTCTATACACCCAAAAATAGAATAATGGTGAAGTGCATGGAATAAAAACAGAACTAAACAGAGAAAAATCCATCACTCATAGCTAAAGATTGTAACAGTCAGCTCAAAATAACTAATAAACAAATAAAAGGTAATAAGAATTTGGAAAATATTAATAATACTATCAGCCACTGTAGTCTAATTTTCAGTTATAGAATGAAAGGTTTTATTTATTTATGTACTTTTTTAATAAAGCAAAAATCACAGAAATGGGTTTTGTTTTCCCAACAGAGAACTTTAAATTCTTTTGCCTGTTAAATGCTTTTTCCCTTTGCCTCCTCGCCACCCTCTACAACCCACTCCCTTCCCTTACAGCCTCTGGTATCTACACTTTATTATCCTATCTTCAGATATTTCAATTTCTGCCATGAATTGCAGACATTTGCTAAATACTGAAAGGATATACAGTATATCTCTTTCAAACTCTGGCTCACTTTGTTCAGAATGACATTTTTTATATTCATCCACTTTAAATCAAATAATAGGGTCTTAGCGTTTCTTATGGCTGAATAATATTCCATAGTATATATGTTCTAGTTTTTCAATCCAGTCATCAGTTTTTGGACACTTATGTTTTATCAATTGTGAATAATGCTGCAGTAAACATGGATATGCAAGTGTTTTTCTGTTTTCCTCTCCTTTGGGTAAATACCAAGGAGTGGTAATATTTTTTCATATGATAGTTCTATTTGTAGGTTTTTGAGGAACCTCCATATTGTCTTCCACAGAGGTTGTACCAACAGAATTAGAAGATTCTCTCTTCACCATATCCTCACCGCCCTTGTTTTTATTTTTTGGATCCTAGTTATTCTAACTGGAGTTAAAAGTATCTCATTGTAATTTTAAAATGAATTTCCCTTATGACAAGAGACTGAATATTTTTTCATTTGCCTTTTAGCCATTCATAAGTCTTCCTTGGAGAGTTATCTAGTCAAATCATTTACCCATTTTTAATTGGATGACTCATTTTTCTGTCTGAGTTCCCTACATATTCTGGTTATCAATCTCTTGCCTAAAGAATAATGTGCAAATATTTTCTCCCATTTGGAGGATCGTCTTCTCATTCTAATGACTATTTCCTTTAATGTGAAGAAGTTTAGTTTGACATAATAATTTTGAGGCTTATTGCCTGTGCATTGTAGGTTTAATTAAGAATTCTCTGCCTACTCCAATGTCTTCAAGAGTTTCCCTTATAGTTTTTTAAAATGTAATTTATTTTATTATTCTTCATTTTGACCACCTTAACCACCAAGTCACCTGCCAGCCCCTTTCCTTACATTTTTCTACCAGTACTTTTATAGTTTTAAGCTTTATATGTAAATGTTTAATTCATTTTTAGTTTATATGATTAATAGTGAGAGAGAGGGGTCCAGTTTCTGCAGGTGGATATCAGTTCTTCCATTGCCATTTGCTGAAGATACATTCTTTCCTTTATGGCATTGTCTTGTACCTTTTGTCAAAGATCAGTTGGCTGTACGATTTGGGCTTAATTTCTGTATTCTCTATTCTGTTGCATTGGTCATTGTGTCTATTTTTGTAGCTATTATTCTGTTCTGATTATCACTGCTTTGTAATATAGTTTGAAGTCAGGTAGTGAGAGGCCTCCTATTTTAATCTTTCTGCACAGTATTGTCTTGGTGATATGGAGTCTTTTATGATTCAAACAAATTTTATGATTTTTGTATACTTTTGTGAAGAAGGTTACCAGCAATTTGATTTCAATTACACTGAATATATAAATTCATTAATCCATTATATTTATTATATTGATTCTCCCAATGCAAGATCACAAATATCTTTCCTTTTTTTTGTATCATTCTCTTTTTTTTTTTTTCAGTTTGTTAATAGTTTTCCCTGTAGACATTTTTCATTTCTTTGGTTAGGTTTATTCCTAGGTATCTTATTTATTTTGCAGCTATTGTAAATGGGATTGCTTTCTTCAATTTTCATCTCATTGTGTTCATTGTGTGTGTAAATGCCCTAGATTTATGTATATTGATTTTGTATCCTGCTCTTTTACTGAATTCATTGATGAATTCTAGGAGGTTTTTTGTGTGTGTGAACTTCTTTAGATTGCCACGTTCATAATCATATAATCTACAAATAGGGATAGTTTAGCTTCTTCTTTCCATATGTGAGTGTGTCTTATCTTGCTCTATTGTATGATGGCAGTGGGAAGGACTTCCAGCACTATGTTGAAAAAGAGGGGGGAAAGTGGACAGTTGTTACCAGTGGGCCTGTGGTATAAGGCTTTATTTTTTTTGAAGAATGTCACTTCTATTCCTATTTTGCCCAGAGTCTTGATCATGAAGGGATGCTATATTTTATCAAATGCTTTTTCTGCATCTATAGATGTGATTATATGCTTTTTTATCTTTCTTTCTGTTAATATTACATCCTTCGTTCTGCTTATATTGAACCATCCTTGTATCTTGGGATAAAGCTTACCTAGTAGGCTGTATATTTCCTTTACACTAGTCTGTATAATCTTTTACATGTGATATTGTATTTGGTTGACTAATATCTTGTTGAACATTTTTGCGTCTGTATTCATAAGTGATATTGTTCTGTAATTTTCTTTTTCCCTTATGTCCTTTTCTAGTTTTAATATCAAGGTGAGGCCTCATAGGTTGAGTTGGGAAGATTTCTTTCTTTTGAATCTTTAAAAGTAGTTTGAGGAGAACTGAGGTTAGCTGTTCTTTAAAGGTTTTACAGAATTCAGAAGTGAAGACATCTGGACCTTGGATTTTCTTTGTTGCAAGACTACTAATTATAGATTCAATCTCATAGCTTGTTATTGGTCTTTTCTATTTCATCCTTATTCATTCTAGGTAAATTCTACGTGTCTAGAATTTGTCTATCTTATCTAGCTTTTGTGACCTTTAATGTGGTAAATCTTTAGACATGTCCCACGTAGAGATTAAAAGAAAAAGTGTATTTTGTAGTTACTGAGTAGACTGTAAGGCCCATATAGTTTATGGTATAAACTCCTGTGTCTCTTTGTTTATTCTTTGTCTCGATGACCTGTCCACTCTTATCAATGGGTATTGAAATCCCCAATAATCAATGTGTTACAGTCTATATCTCCTTTTTATACCTAGCAGTTTTTCTTTTACATATTTGGTGCCTTAGCATTAGGTGCATGAATATTTATAATTTATAAAATCTGGGTTAACAAATCCTTTGGGAATTTTTTTTCTTTTTTTTCTTTTTTTGCTATAGGGCACATGCGTTTGCCAGAAAGACAGAGAGACAGAAAGTGAGAAATCACCCCCCAGAGAGGATGGCCATGCCGCAATCCCTTCTCCTCTATTCTCCTCTCGGGATCTTGGGCATGCACACACACGCCCAACGTGAGTTGAAGCCACCAGGTCGAGGACTTGAACCGCAGTTGACTACGTGGGAGTCCAGCAACATAGCCATTATGCTAACTGCTGGTCCCTCCTTTTTGAATTGTATAGTGCCCTTTTTTGGCTTTTTCTTTTTACCATTTTAATCTTGAAGTCTATTTTATGATACAAAAACAGACATTTCCCTTTTCATGAAATAACTTTTCCAGCCTTCACTTTTAGTTTATATGTATCTTTGTCAATGAGGTATGTTTCTTGTAAGCAATATATAAAGGGTTCCTATCCTTTTTTTTCCCCCCACTGAACCAATCCATGTCTTTTAGTTGTGGAATTTAATCCATTAACATTCAATGTTATTATTTATATGTGTGGACCCTTGCCATTTTGTTATACTTTTTTGGGGGGAGAGGGTGTTTTCTTCATTTTATTATTTCCCTTTACTTTTCCAGGTGTAGTATTCCCTTAAATATTTCCTGTGGAGCTGGCCTCCTTTTAGTGAATTATTTCATTTTTTTTTTACCTAGAAATAATTATATTTCTCCTCCCATTTAAAAAATAATCTTGCCAGGTATAATATTCTTAGCCGAAATAATATTTCTTTCAGAACTCTAAATATGTCTTCCTACTCTTTCCTTGCCTGCATTGATTCAGTTGAGAGGTCCAATGTTAGTCTAATGGGGTAAACTTTGTAAGCAACTTGGTGTTTCTCTCTTGTCGTTTTAAAAGCATTGTCTTTGTAATTAATTTTTACCATTTTGCTATGATGTGCCTTAGGAATATCTCCTTTTTTTTTTTTTCTGAGAGAGAGAGAGATCAATTTTTGCTATAGAGGGCATGTGCTCACTAGAGAGACTGAGAAACAAAAAGTAAGAAATCACCCCCCGGGGGATGACCACACCACAGTCCCTTCTCCTTTATTTTCCTCT
Source organism: Tupaia belangeri chinensis (assembly GCF_000334495.1). Classification (NCBI taxonomy): domain Eukaryota; kingdom Metazoa; phylum Chordata; class Mammalia; order Scandentia; family Tupaiidae; genus Tupaia; species Tupaia belangeri. Next base: position 1,553,854 of record NW_006205268.1, read on the forward strand.
TCGGATTCTGGGCATGCACACACATGTGCCAAACATAAAATTTAAGCCTCTGTGTCCGGGACTTGAACTGCTGTCAATTATGTGGGAGTCCAGAAACATAACCATTATGCCATCCACTGGTCACAGAAGATCTTCTTATGTTAAACCCATTTGGTATTTTTTTTTTTTTTATTTCCTAGATTTGGATTTACTTATGCCTTTCTAAATCTTTTAACCTTGACCTGTCTCTTCACTTTCTGTAATACCCATTATGTGTATATGTGGCTGTTTCATGGTGTCTCAGATTCCCTGTATATTGACCTCATTTTTAATGTTTTTGGATTTTCTTTTTCATTTTTCTCTGTTGCTTGGATTATCAGAAATTTTCTCTTCAAGATCAGAGTTTCATTTTTTCTGCATAGTCTAGTCTGCTGATAATTCTTTTCAAAGGAGGTTTTACTTTACCTGCTTCATATTCTTTATCTGCAGAATTCTGTTTAATTCTTTTACAAGGTGTCTATTTCATTATGGAATTCTTCCTTCACGTTCTTCATATTCATCCCCTGAAATTGCTGGTCTGTTTTCTCTTGCAATTATTTGAGTGTAGTTACAATAAGTATTCTGAATTCTTTGTGTGATATTTTGACCATTTCCTGTGTTTTATCCATTGTTGGTGAGCAATAATTATCCTTTATATGGAGAGTATTCCTGGTTTTTATCATAGTTCTTGAAGCTCTGCTGTGATTTTTAGTCATCTGGTAATGTATTCACTTCTTGCTACTTCTTTGGAGTAGGTTTCTCTAACCGTGTTCTGATGTGCTTCTCTTTGTTGTGAACTAGCTCTGTGTCAGTTTCCTACATCTAATGCGGATGGCAAAGTGGTATTCACACTGGGAATCTTGGTTTCAGATTTACAGGAGTTTCTCCCTTTTTTCTAGTGGTTTGAATCTAGAAAGAAAATTCGTCCAGGGCCTCAAAGTGTTCAGATGTTTGGCTCCTATATATCAAAACCTCTCCAGTCCCTCTGTTGCTGGGGACTGAGCTGTGAAGCAATAATGTAAGGTGGCAACTAAAACCATGCACAGTGTGTGGGCCAAAGCAGCCCCCCTTCCCACACCCTAGGCTGGGCATGGGGCTTTTGGTGAGAAATAGGAGACTGGATAACCTGACTTTCCCTCTGCTCCTGAGGGGTGAAGGCAGAGTGGCATTAGCTCAATAAAGGTGGCCCCACCTACCTTCTAGTTCCACAACTACAGGAAATGGTTTGGGGTATGGAGGCTGGTGGCCCCTCCTCCTGTACCCTAGGCTGGCAGGGAGCTTTTGGTGGGGAATGGAGGCCAGGCAGCCCTGCTTTTCCTCTGTTCCTTATAGCTCTGCAACTGGAGAAACTGGGGTGGGAGATCTTAAGGACAAAGCAGTTTCTCCCTCCTCCCACAGCCTAGGCTTGGCAGGGGGCTTTTGGTGAGGAATGGAGCCCAACTAGAACAAGAAATTTTATGGTAACATTTTTTTTTTTGTAAAATTTACATGAAGCATTTATAAAGGACTGTATGTTCTAGGAAATTGATTAAGTTTCTTTAAATTAAAAAGATTAAAATTATTCTTCGTCAATGAAACAGTGATCCCTACATTGATTCAAATACTGGATAAATTGTTAAGAACTTTGGTGAAAGCTCATTTAATTGAATACTCAACTTCTGTGCATTTTACTGTAACTAAATTCTAATAAACAGACACATAAAAAATGTGTCTGAAGGGACCAGCAGATGGCATAATGGCTATGTCGCTGGACTCCCACATAGTCCACCACAGTTCGAGTCCTAGACCCGGTGGCTTAAACTCACACTAGGCGCATATATGTGCAAGCCCAAGATCCCAAGAGGAGAATGCAGGAGAAGAGATTGTGGTGTGGCCATCTCCCCAGAGGATGATTTCTTGCTTTATCTTTCTCTGTCTCTCTCTGTTTTACTGGGTAGTGCATGTACCCTATAGCAAAAACCTCTCAAAAAAAAAGTCTGAGAAACATAGAAATATATGCATACATACATACATAAAACATGCGCAAGTATATTTGCAGTGAATCCAAGTAAAGAGGAGAAATTTATATTGCTTTACTGCCCAAACTGAGGATTTTCCACAAAATTATTTATCCCTAAAATTAGAAATAGACTAGAGTGGAATTTGACATATCCTGTAAAAGTATGTAAGTGGGTTAGGGAGTTTATCATGCTATGCTACGTTCTGCAATTAATTAATGTTTGTTTTATGCTTTTGTTTTTAGAAGAAAGCTCTCAGGTTAGCTATCTAAGTTAGGAATTCAGAAATAAATAGTCTGAAGCATTATAGTTCAGTAGGAAGAGTAGGGTTCCTTCTGAAAACATATAAAAACCTGTATATTGGGGGCTGACTGGTGTACAGTAGCAGGATGTGGTGCATAGGAAGTCTGACCCACATGGGAGAGTTCTGGCATCACACCTTAAGAGCCCCCCAAGTATTCCAGGCATAAGTGTACCCCGGGCTGGCTGAGGCTAGGAGTGGATCACAGCATCAAAACTCTGTTGGCAGTGTCCTTTCTGTCTCTCTCTGTGTAACTCTTTTTCTCATTACCAAAAACAAAAAAAAACAAAAAAAAAACAATAAACTTAAAAGAAAAATAAAAACTTGTATATTGACCACAGAAAAGAAAACCCAAACCCACATGATGTTTGACTAATTAGAACTTTTAATTACTTGAGAGAGAGATTATCATGGGATCAGAGGAAACAATTTTCATCTTCCAATAATGCTTAATCAAGACCCTTGATAACAGATAGGGAGAGAAAACCAAGAGTCACCAAATACAGCAATAACAATAAAAAATGAATGGGATATTTAAGAAAATAAAATTAATAAAATTAACAGTAAAGAAGTAGAATTAACAGAGAAAGTAAATAAAATGTGAATAGCTTTAGTGTCCTGAAAGGATATAAATAATTAACATAACAAAAAACAAACACACACACACACACACACCCAAAAAAAAACCCCCTTCTGTTATAGAAAATATTGATACTTAAGAATGTTAGAAATTAAAAATACTGGACGAGGCCATGGTGTGGTGGTTAAGATGACTGAATGCTACATGGCAAACAGCACAGTTTGAATTCTAGAATCTGTGGCTTGAAAACCATGTTTTGTGTGTGTGTGTGTGTGCCTAAAATCCTGAAAGAAGGGAAAAACAGAGAAGGGATTGTGTTGTGAGTATTCTGTGTGGGGGTTTCTCCCTCACTCACTCTCCCTAGTGAGTACACATCCTCCTACAAAGAAAAAAAAAACAATGAAAACATCACTGCCAAAATAAAAATGTAGTTAATTACCTAAATAATATAAAATACAAAGATTATGTCAAAAGATGAGTCCAGAATTTGACTGCCTGAGGGCAGAAAATATAATTAAACATAAAAGCAACTGTTTGTTAGACATATCTTCTGGGATGACAAAGCTCATTATTTTAAAAGGCTAATATTTATAGCTTATTAATTATAATAGATTTGTGATAAAAATTATTTCTTTTGTGTCCTCATTTCTAACTTTTATTTGTTTTTACCTCTTCCTGGTTGATTGTAAGTAATTTTTCCTGATATATATTAATTATCCCTTTGCATATAAAGTATCTGTGATATTTTAAAGTTTGGTAAATTATCTATGACATTTCATAGTTTGAGTAATTATATGTGCACTTCTTAAAGTTTTATACATTAATCTATAATTGTTCATATTTATTCCTCTGCAATTATTTTAAGCATTTTATTTACTTTTTAGACAGTAAAAGGTTTACTATCTGCATTTGAAATTGTGCAATGTTTGAAGTTTTTGTGGATTTACTTTCATATTATTTCTTTTGATTCTAGCTTATTTTGCCTTGTTTCATTGTATTCTCTCATTGTGTATGATTTAGGTTTTTGTTTTGTTTTGTTTTGTTTTATTTTTTCTTTTGAGAAATTTTTACCTTAGGGCACATGCACTTGCTGGAGAGACAGAGATAATGAGAAATTACCTCCTAATTGGAATGGCCATGCTGCAATTCCTTTTTCTCTATTCTTCTCCTGAAATCTTGGGCACACATGCACATATGCCTAGCATGATTTTTAGCCTCCTGCTCTGGAACTTGAACGGCAGCTAGCCATGTGGGAGTCCAGTGACATAACTGCTAAGTCAGCCCCAGGTTAAGATATTTTTATAAAGGATTTAAATTTTTTTTTTCTTTAATACCTGAACAGTACACAAGTAGATCTATTTTAACCAAAGTTCAAGTCTTGAGGTTACCTGGGTCATGCAGACACAAACTCAAACTTTATATCTTATTCACCTGACTCTGAAGGATCTGTTGATATCAATCTTTTGGAGGAAGGTGCTTGTTAGGCTTTCTAACATAGTCTAGTCTTGGGTTTTGGTATCTTCACCATTCACTCTGAGATTATTAACGTAGTTATCCATATTTGAAGGGCTCAGCAATTTGCAGCTGGTAATATAATATCCTTACCTCTTTGAGTTACTCTTCAAATTTGAGTAGATAATTAATTAAAATCTTATAAGCACTCAATTTTTATAAAAAGCTTTTTTAAAAATGCATGATAAATAGGTTTTTAAATTTTTTTTCTCTGTGGGAAGCATAACTTATTCCATAAATAACTTATTCCACCATTGGAGGAGAATGAAATCTCTTTCTAATCATATATGCAATAGATTTTATATATGGGTGATTTGTCTTTCTCTAATTTTATTTTGGAACTCATTTTGCTCCCCCATTTTATATTAAAAAAAAAAAAACCTTTACATTAGATCAAGACAATCTTAGCTTTACAAATCTCTATTTGAATGACACCAGACAAGTCATTTGACATTTGACTTTCTCATTTTTATGAGGATACATAAATGGGTTGTATGTGGATCAAATAAATTTCATATAAAAATCTAATATCTGAAAATAATAAGTCAGTAATTAGCTCTTCTAGCTTTCCTATCTACCACTTAAGTTCTAGGATATGAACTTCACAAGGGAATGCACCACTCTACAAAACCAAATGAAATGTACTGAATATCTTCTGGGGCAAGTACTTCTCCCAAATAAATCAAGTCTTGTCACTTATCCAATTTTCTTCTACTTATAAATTTCCGCTATTCTCCTGCTAATTTTACATTTAATGAAGGATAAATTCTTTGCTCACAATCATAATCAAATAGTACCTAGAGGATAAAAGCTACTGAGACAAGCCAATCCTCAATTCAATTAATAACTGATCTCTCCCTCTTGTAGAAACACATCAGTCATTCTTCTAATAGTAATAGTAAAATCCCTCTTGTTTTACAATAAAAAAATAAGGCAGATCCTCTGGTAGTTTAAAGCAATGCACAGAGTTTCAGAATGAAGTCTCATGTATGATTTTTAACTTGTGGGTATAGATAGACAGATAGAGAGAGAGAGAGAGAGAGAGAGATCACCCAATTCACAAGTAAAATTGGACTATCTTGGTCATTAGAAATCCATGTGCTTTTCTCTTCAATGTGATAAGGCAGAGAATCAATTATCAATACTACACATCAGAATTTTCAGATGTGAAGTCCCAGAGTGAAGCCTACATAAGACTCTCAAACTCTAGTGACTGTTTGACAATTCTAAGAACAAACATTGAAATCATGATAATTGATCTAAGTGGCACTAATGTAAGTACTCTAGAACTATTATTATCTTCAACTTTAAGGTGAGATAACTGAAAGACAGAGAGTTAAAAATTAATTATCCTCAGTTTGAATAATTCAATAGTTATATTGATATAAGAAAGACACATACATACACATGTATACACACTCTGAGGGGGTAGAGTAGGTGGAAAAATTAGCACACATGCTCACACACATACACACAGAAAAAAAAAACAAAAAACCTGCAATATTTAATTTCAACCTCCATGCCAGGAGAGTAAGTTTTAATAACAAAAAAAGGACTTTTTTGATTAGATAATCCATTTAGTTAAGAATATATTTGGTTGCCAATCAATATGCCAGAACCAAAATTACAGCAATGAAAATGATTATCATTATCATCATTAAGTTATAAAAATAATATTTATATGCTCAGTAGTATTACCTCTATAGCCTGATTAAATGCTACACTGCTGAAAACAGGATGGAGATGGAGCTTATATAAAATTTTAACATTTTTTTTATCCATGTCAACTTAGAGAATGAGAGTTATTAGAATTTTAATGTTACTAATTCACTTGTAATTCATGTCTATTTGCTTATATTTTTTCTACAGATCCAGTTTGAGAGAATTATGAGAGATATTACAGTTTTTATCAAGTCTCTAACAAACCAGGAGTCTGTAATACTAATTTTTATTCTCAAATGTAGTGAACGTATGTTTAGTCATACATTTACCAAATCTGTGAATTCTGAACCACAGAAAAATAAATAGTGAGTACTGGACAGAATCTATATTTAAACCCTTTATAAGTTATCTTTACATTGCGGTAGGATAGTTATGAACAGAAGCAGCTTTTCAATCACTATGTTACACACTACACCTTCGTAAGATCTGTTCTATTTTCATCTTAAACAACTAAAATTAGAAATAGGAAAAGAATTCTCTGCTCCTCCCTTCTCCTCTGTCTTTTCTCCCCTTTGTCCCTATCTTAGCATCAGTCACATCTGACCATGGTTTTTGAAGTGTGTGACCTATTTCAGTGCTTACTGAAAGCACTGAATCTTCCAATAAAAGATTGGAAAACGTTCATCCCATCTCACAGAATATATTCTCCAAAAAGGAAGGCACACGTACTGATTATCCAAGAACGTCTGAGGATATCATTCCATAAGAGGTCAAAAGGGCTTATGGTTATGATCTCAACAACCAGTCAAAGGAGCCTTCATTCACCATCATCACTCTTGTCTGGCTTCTCCAGTTCACAGCTGCCGTGATGTTCTTCATTTGTATCCCTCCTGAATCCTAATACTTTTACTTCAGTCTCAGCATCCTCAATAGCCAGGATCCCATAAGAATTCCACAGGGACAGACAACTGAGATCTGGAGAGATCCTACTTTCATTTCCAGACTCTGAAGCAGACTTGCACCCAACAGTATTCAGGTCTCAGAGTTAAGATAATACTACACATGGGCCAACTTATGACCTGGTGTTTAAGCCCACTGAATCTCACATGACTGACTGTGTGGTCAAAGTCTTAGGCCTGATAGCTTGAAAAACATGCTGGTTGCATTGAATGCATGTCCAAAATGGAGGAAGAAATGGAGGAGAAATAATTACAGCATGTCCATTCTCCATAGTGAGTGCACATACACTATGGAAAAATTTTTAGTAGCAAAAAGATAATATCATACTCCAACTCAAAATTCTTCACCTCTGTACTTGAGATCCCACCGTGAAGTGTAAATAAGACTATCAATTTCCAGTCACTCTTTGAATTACTACACTGTCAAACTAAAAAGAAAGATGAGGCATAGTAAGGAATAAAAGTATTAAGTAGAATAATTTGCCTGGATGAGCATAGTCTGATTTCCCAGACATGTGTTTGTCAAAAGAGTGACCGAAAAAGTGTGTTTATGTAACAAAGAGAATGTCAAGTAAATGGGAAGTTACAAGTTATCTGTCAAGAGTTTACATTGGTTCATTTAAAGTAAACAGGCAACTGATTGGCTTTTCCTTACCCTTTACATTATGAGCTTAAAAACACTGGGATGAAGAAAGTATATGAGTAAATTATAATTTGAAAATTATACATTGTAAAATGTATAATGTTCTCAGTTTGTTTACTCTGAACTGAAACATGTGTTTTAGGCAATAACTCTGATGGGTATGGGGCATAAACAAAATCTACAGTTCATGTTTACTCAGGCATTTAAAATTTAAATGGACATTGAATTCCACAAATAGTTTGAACTCCATTTTTTTTAGAACACTGAATTGGCCATAGCTAATGTAAGTGGCACCAATGTAAGTACTCCAGGACTGTTATTACCTCCATCTTTCACGTAAGACATGCCAGAAAGGGCAGGGATGCTTCTATAACAAAGTAGAAGCCAGGTCCCTGCCATGTGTCACTCTGCAAAAACCAATCTTGACAGACAAGAAATGGTGAATAGGACAAAATTTACTCAGTAGGACCAACATCAGGGAGAGAGGGGACTGGAGTCCATAACCATCTCTGCTGTACTGAAAAAAAAAAAAAATACAAAACTTATATAGGGCAAGGGGCAAATGAGTGCATATATCTAGGAACAAAGGGTAAGTTATTCATTGTCTTGGAGCAGAATCAGGAGGAGACCTGGTCATTTTCCTTGAGCAGAATAACAAGGATGCCTGATAGTGCTGGGGGACCGTCACTGCTTGAGGGGTAGTCTTCACTCAGATTATGTAAGATGTAATGACTGGTTTCCAGTCTCTGGACCGGGTTTAAAAATAAGCAATGATTGGGCCAGCAGGTACTGTGGCAGTTAAGGTGCTGGATCCCACATGGACAATTCCACTGTTTGAGTCTCAGACCCAGTGGTTTGAAAAACACACCAGGGAGCCAACGAGTGGTATAGTGGTTAAGGTACTGGGCCGCCATGTGGCCAACCACAGTTCAAGTCCTGGACCATACGGGGTATGTGTGCGTGAGTGCCTAAAATCCTGACAGAAGAATGGAGGAAAAAGAACTGTGGCATGGCCATTCCCTCCAGGAGTGATTTCTCATTTTCTGTCTCTTTGTCTCTCTAGTGAACACATGTGTTTTATAGCAAAAGTCTTTTAAAAAGAATAAAAGAAAAACACACCAGATACATGTGTGTGCTGGCACAAAATCCTGAGAAGAGAATGGAGAAAAAGGGATTGTGGTAGGCTCAGAGTGTGATTTCTCACTTTCCCTCCCCCTGTCTCTCTTCAGTGACCACACTCATCCTGTGTATGTGTGTGTGTGGTGAGACGATCTAAAACAAAACAAGATAAGCACTGGTGAACTAGGCAACATAAGCAACATAAAGTCATTCAAGACGATTCTTTTTTTTTTTTTTAGAGGTTTTTGCTATAGGGCACGTGGGCTTGCCAGAAAGACAGAGAGAGAGAGATAGAAAGTGAGAAATCACCCCCCAGGAAGGGTGGCCACTCTACAATCCCTTTTCCTCCATTTTCCTCTCGGGATCTTGGGTACGCATGCACACACGCGCCCGGTGTGAGTTTAAGCCACCGGGTCCGGGACGCAAACCACGGTCAACTATGTGGGAGTCCAGCGACATAGCCATTATGCTAACTGCCTGTCCCTTCAAGACAATTCTTAATCCTGGTTTAAAAGCAATAGGGTCTAGGTGTGGCTTTGCAATGTTTGAGCTGATAAAATCTCAGGCTGTCATAGGGTAGGAGTATTTCCCCTCTCTGTTTCCTTAGTTTGGTTTCTGTACAGACTCAGCCAAGTTTGATAGCTTTCATTAGTTAAAAATTAGGTACCTATTTTGAATAGTAAAAAGTTAGGTTCTATAAGACTTAATTGAAAGGGATGTGAAAAATAGAAGTTAAAGACTGATTTTCCTAAGGTTTCATCTCTTAAGGACTTCAAGAGTAAGTACAAAATAGAGTCACTTTGATGCTGTTACGGCTTTAGTGTAAGAGAACAGAATGGCAGAAGGTTTATTTAAACAGCATGTCTGAAGTTACAGTAGATGAAACAACAAAGGAAAACAGCCTGCCTGAAGTTACAGTAGATGAAACAACAAAGGAACCCAGGCAGTCCAGGCTGAGAACTCTTGCTCAGCCTCTCTTCTGCACTGCTTCTCCATTGCCTCTTTCTGCCAGTTAAGTGTGAATAGGTAAAAAGTGAGACACTCCCAAAGCATTTCAAACTTCAATTAAAGTGAGTTGGGGTTGGCGTTGAGGAACTTTCTCTTATTGAAGTGTCTGTGTTCCTTAAGCAAATTAGTTCACTCTCTATTTGATACAGGGATTCTTCCTTTTCCCCAGCAAAAGAGCTTAAGTATTTCATCTGCATAACTAAGACAGAACAGTGAAGTGCTTTCTTTCATTCTCCAGAAAAATCTACTCCAAAGGGACTTACTTTGAATATAGAAAAATGGCTGGTATATGTTGTTTGTTTATATTTTATTTCACATATGAATATATTTAAATTCCATTTCAACAGTAAAGTTAAATTGGAAAGGGAAATTATGAAGTCAGTTCAGAGGAAAGAAGGCAGATAGTTTATAAATATTAACACTCTTTGAAGAAGCAACTGGCTATTTCTAAGTCTAATGATACTTTAATTATATTAAAAACAATGGCATGTTTGTGAATAGAAATGCAACTTAAAATATTTAGAAATAATCTATGACTTTTATCACTTATTTAGTATTGCTGATAGTTATTTTTTACATTTGTATTTTCCAGACGTGTCTTTATCTTATCTTGTCATATTTAAACTTATTAGTTTCATAAAGACAGATATAGTTCACCATGTTTTTCTATTCCTGTTTTATCTACTCTGCAAGCCTTTTACTTGATTTATTTAGGCCATTTACATTTACTTTAACTATTGACATGTTATGATTTATCTACAATTTCATTACTTGTTTCTGTTTGCTTAATGTTTCTTATTTCTCTTTCTTTCTTTGATTTTATATGGCTCATATGGACATTTTAATATTTCATCTTAATTTATTTATGTTTTTAAGTATAAATGTTGCTTACTTTTCTTAGTGGCTTTGTTAAAACAATAGGCACATGTAACTGATCACAGTAGACTAATGATTTTACCACTGTGAGTATAGCATAGAAAGCTAGCTTCCATGTGGATGTCCTTGCCCTTCCTACCTTTTAAATATAATTATTTTAAATATCTCCACGTCATTATTGTTTCAACGATTTAGATTGATTTAATAAGCTCATGAGAAATTTGATATATATTAATCCTTATTTTTATCCACTTGGATAGTTTTCTTTTAAATTTCAATTATTGTTTTATCATTTCTGTTTAGAAAACTTCCATTAATCATTCCATAAATGTAGATTTTGTAGCAACACTTTCTCTTTTGTATTCTTCTACTTGGCAATGACTTTATTTTCCTGTAATCAATGATAGATATTATTGCTGGATGTAGAATTCATAGTTCTTTTCTTTCAATACCTCAAAATATTGTTTACTTTTTTCTGGCCTTCATGGTTTCACATGAGAGATCAGCCATCAGTTATACTATTACTCTTATATAAGAAATATGTCATTTTCCGCTGCTTGCTAGATTTTTGTCATTCCCTTTTAAAAGCTGTGTAATTATGGCTTTTGACATGCATTTCTTTGAACTTATCCCATTTGGGGTTGTTCTGTTTCTTGAATACTAGGTTTATATCTTCCATCAAATTTGGAAAGATTTCAGTCATTATTTTTAAATAACTTTTGGAATCCCAAAATCTCTTTTCTCCTTTTTTGGGAATGATAATGAATGTTAGCTCTTGTTGCCTTTTATTATTGTCTTTCAAATCCCTGAAATTCTATTCTTTTTTTATTATTACTTTTATTTTCTATCTGTTGTTTAGATTGAGTAAATTCTATTTGTATGGTACCAAGTTCAATTTTCATATCTTTTGGTATCTCCACTGTTCCTTTGTACACATCCACTGTGTTTAATATTTCCATTGTATTTTTTTCAGTTCTTTGATTTTCATTTGGTTACTTTATATAACTTCTAAGCATTCTAAAAATTCTACATTGATTTTCTTCACTTTTCTTTCTTTCAAAAGCATCTATATTGCTTATTTAAACATTTTTATAATGGTTTCTTTAAAATCCCTATTTTATCTCTCTGTTGGTATCTGCTGGTTGTTTTATTTAGATCATGATTTCTAGTTCTTTCTGGGACAAGGTTTTTTTTTTTGTATTCTATTATTGATACTATACAATATTACAAGAATCTTGGTTACCTTTAACTTTTTCTTGTTTTGTTTTTGCTTTTTGTTTTAGAATTGATCTCTTACTGATTTATTTCATGAGGGTTGGGTGCGTTTTCATGTTCAGACTCCTGCTGGGACCTACTGATACCCCTCTACCATAAGTGGGTTTAGACTCATATTTTCTCATTGCACACTGGTGACAAGGAAATTCAGTTTTTGCCTTAAGCAAGAAGCAACTTCATGGTAATATCAAGGCACTGATTCATGTAAATTCATTGCCTCTAAGTGAGGTTATAATCTTAGTTCTCCAATATAATCCACTGATACCTGGGATGGGGAAGCATGTGCTAACTCAAACCACTTTGTTGTTTCCAAAGGGTCATGGTGGGGAAAAGATATACAAGAACTAGAACCAGGTTGCTAATTGGGGAGCCTATTGTAACTTCTTGCTTTATGGTCCTTATTATCATAGTTCAAGTAATCCACACTGACCTACCCCATTGGAACATATGAACAATAGAGTTGCATATTTCTTCAAGTTAGAGATTCTAAATCAGTTTGAATCTCAGTTTTCAATTAAAATATTAAAATATTCATATTTAAACAAAATATGCAGATGCAAAACTAGCTCTGTTATCCATCTGTCTCTCCCTTGTCTTTTCTTTAAACTGGGAGTGCTGAAATTGAGGTTTGGGGAAGTCAATGACTTAATACAAGCAAAGTAAATTTTGAAAAAAGCTTGGCAAGTGGTCAAATGTATTTAAATGTTAATTTTAGTTACATGTATGGTGGCACATATACGGTTTTGGTCAAAACAATAGTATTTCATTGCGCCCCAGTTCATTTTAGACAATAAATTATATAATTCTATGTCTAGGTTTTTAAAAAATTATATAACACTCATCAATTCATTTATCCCTTAAAATTCTAGAACTCTCTTTATGTCATCAGTATTCTTTATTTTGCTGAACACAGTTTAAAACTTAATTGAAATAGTCTTCAATTCAAAGACTATTTCAAACAGTGAATTAGAGCAGAAAAATGAAGTTCAGTTTCCTAGTGATTAAAAGCAGGCAGGTTTTTTGCCATTATAGGAGCACTAAACTAGTAATCAGAAGAAATACAGGAGAAACACAAATACACAAATATGTTTAGAATAGTATCTTTTTTTCCTTAATACTGTCTATTGATAAAATTAAAGAACTTAAAACTTAGTTTTCTCTTTTGTAGGAGGACAAGTCTGGACTGATAATCTATAAATATCTCTATACAATCGGATTCTGATATTGTGTATAGCTATAGACAAGACATAGATGAATATTTCTATGAATAAAACTGTCAGTAAAGGCCCTAACCTTAACCTGTTTATAAATAACTCATATTTAGGTCATATCCATGAATGTAAGTCCTATACATTTGCATGAGTTCTAGATCAGGCTAGTTCTCTGTTGTTACCATATAAGGTTTTAAATAATTTTGTAACAGAGTGTCCTGTGATTAATTTTATACTGGACACTGCAAATTTTGTAGCTGATCCAATTTATTTGTTGATGAACCTTCTCATTAGAAAAATCACTAAATTAACAAGGCATTAATGAAGAAAATAATTTCTCCTGCTAATTAATAAGTTTTACATAGCAACAATGGTGATATCAACTCCCATTTTCTATATTTTTAGAAGTTTAAGTATAATCTATTCTTCAGTTGCTACACTAGTGAGTGAAATAGCAAAAAGAGAAGAGGAACAATGTAAAGAGTCAGAATGTGTTGTTAAAAGCAATGGCACTTTTCTAGATGGCACTTCTATGTGTGGGCATTGATGAGGGTATCGGAACTCAAATTGATTAAACTTTTAGGTTTTCATTTTTTTCTTACACAAGAAAATTGTAGCAAAATACCACAAAAAAGTTACTATCCAGAAAAAAAAAGTCAAGTTGAATTTAAGCCGTAAGTCAGGAGTTGCATAAAATTTTAATAGGGTGAATTAAGTATTATGTAAATATACCTACTTAACTCTTACAAACTTTCTATTAAGCTAACTCTAAACAGAAAAAAATAAGTGAATACTATATGCAGGAATGTATAGAGTCTCTGTGCCCTACATCTCTCATAATTTGAAACATCTAAGCTCAAAAATGTAAAGAAGAATTATTTCCCACAGAGTGAAAATGATTTTACTAGATTAAGCATGCATGCTATTTAAATGACTCATTATCTTAATTTTTATCATTTCATAAATGTTGGAAAATCTCAGAAACCATTATCTTATTGTAAAAAGTATCAAGCAAAATGCATTTTTAAAAATGTTTTGATGGTTAGGCTCTTTCCCGTTTTTATTTTAGGGATTATGTTGCCATTATAACTCTTGCCTTGGGCTGGAATCAGCTGCAGATTTTACCTATAGATAGTCACAGAAAGATATTGCAAATTAGTGCAGCTTCTGGTAATTAAAATAACCTGCAGCTAGCTTGCAGGTAGTGGTGGCTGTTACAATAGGCATACTAAAGTTGTAGTGGTGACTGTTACAATAGGCATACTAAAGTTCATTCCAGAGCTTCAAGTCCCCTTTGAAGTGAAGAGAGTATTCAAAAGTGGAAAGTCTGTGAGTATCTCATGAGCATAATAGATTTTAAGTACAGACATAGATTGAAAGATAATTTACAGACAAATTCTGAGCTTTATGTTATAATCTCAGATGGATGACTTGTTTTTCCAAGATAAGTATAAATGATAGAGATAAACAGAAAGGTAGAGATAGAGAAATAGTTCAACTATACATATGAAATTTTCTTTCATTATTATATTTGTACTATCTAGCAATTTGCTCATACTATAGGAAATGCATATATATATATATATATATATACACACACACACACACACATACTCACACACATATACACACACACACATATACATGTGCATATATATATACATACATATATATATATAATCAGATATACTTAAATCACTTTCTGAAAGAAAGTAGGTTTGATTGGATGAAAAACTATTTTCTAAAGGCTCACTTATTCTGAAGTGTCTGTGTGTTTTTGGAGGAGTGATGGGTTTTTGTAATAACTATTTTTTAAAATAGGTGTACACTTCAAAATTTAGGTGAAATAAACTCAAAAGAATTTTTTGATGTACAACTTAGTCATATTTCTACATTTATGTCCAGTAAATATAAATTATAGAGGTTCAATTTTTGCTCAAAAATAAATAAAAATAAGATTAACATATTGCAAGTTAAATAACATGATTGAATGTATGAAAGAAATCGAAATTTAAGAAAAAGATTGACAAATTTTTAAGCAAAAATGTGCTCACTCTTCTATCAGGTTGATGACCAAAATTTTTTAAGAAAATTTGGTCTGCTTTAGGAGTTCGAGACTAGCTTTGAACAAACCATAGCTTTTTAGATGGTTTCTTATTTATTATGTTTAGAGAGTGATTTTTGCTATAGGGTGCTTGTGCTCACCAGAGAGACAGAAAGTTAGAAATCACACCCCAGGGGGATGGCCGCACCGCAATCCCTCGTCCATTTTCCTCTCAGGATTTTAGACATGTACACACACCCCCATGGCATGAGTTTTAACCTGCCGGGTCTAGGACTCAAGCCACGGTCAACTACGTGGGAATCCAGCAATGTAACCATTATGCCTTCTGCTGATCCTTATATTTTATTTACCATGCATATGCAATGAAACTTTTTTTTTTTTTTTTTTTTGGTAGAGGGCATGTGCACTTGCCAAAATGACAGATAGAGACAGAAAGACAGAAGGCAAGAAATCACCCCACAGGGGGGATGGCCATGCCACAATCCTTTCTCGTCCATTCTCCTCTCGGGATCTTGGGCACGCACGCACACGCACACGCACCCGGTGTGAGTTTAAGCCACCCAGTTCAGGACTTGAACTGCGGTCGACTACATGGGAGTCCAGCAACCTAGCCATTACGCTAACTGCTGGTTGCCTGCAATGAAACTTTTTAAAATGTCTTTTTCTCAGAATATTTTCTGTTATTAGGAACATACAAAAAATGTGGATACATGAAGTAAAAATTGCCAAAGTTTTTCCAAAGAGAAACACGGTCACTGTGGAAAACAGTATGAAAACCCCTTAAAAATACAAACTGTCATTTAATAAATATGTTGGTGTTATTTAATGAAGAAACATTGTTAATTTTATGCATTTAAATCTGTACACTTTTTTTTTTTTGGAGAGGTTTTTTTGCTATAGGGCGCCTGCGCTCACCAGACAGACAGAGAGAGACAGAGAGACAGAAAGCGAGAAATCACCCCCCAGGGGGGACGGTCATGCCACAATCCCTTCTCCTCCATTCTCCTCTCGGGATCTTGGGTATGCACGCACACGCACCCAGCGTGAGTTTTAAGCCACTGGGTCCGGGACAAGAACAGCGGTCGACTATGTGGGAGTCCAGCGACATAGCCATTATGCTAACTGCTGGTTCTCCAAATCTGTACACTTTTCACTTTGAGAATAATGCTTTGGAGATTCAGGGACTGGATATATATTAATTAGTATAGATCACAAGCACTTTTGGGAGCACAGAGTTCATGAAGTCAAACTTTCTTAAATCACAAGAACTTAAATCACGAGAGTAAGGAAGCTGCATGAAAGAAAAACAATGATTCTGTTAAAAAAAAATGAAAGTAC
>NW_006205268.1:1570431-1578997 GCF_000334495.1 Tupaia belangeri chinensis
GAAAGACAAATGAGTAGAGATTTGCAGATGTGAACAATCTACAAGAATGAAAAAAAAATAAATTTCATAAATATATATTCTAAATATGAAGAAAGAAAAGCCCCCTCACAAACACACATACACTCCCATACATATGTACATGCATTGTGTATTTGTGTATATACATGTATATTGATGTGCATGCTTCTTTTTATTTGTTCTGTTTGTTTGTGCTATGAGGTGTGTGCACTTATTGGAGAGGGGTGTTAAGGAATTATCCATAAGAGGAGATGACCATGCCACATCCCCTCCCCTCCATTTTCCTCTTAGGATTTGGGGCATGTATGCACACATGCCTAGCATGATTTTCAAGCTGCCAGGTCCAGGACTCAAACTGCTAAGTAGGCCATGTGGGATCCAGCTACCTTAACCACCACACCATAGGCTGACCACCTTTTTTCTTATTTTTAACTGAAGGCTTAATTTATATCCTTTTTCATCCCTCAATATTGTGGTTTGGAGAACTTTCCATGTATTTCATATATTCTTTTTATTTCTTTTGAGATTGAGTAATTGATTGGATAGCTATACAGTAATTTAGTTGAACAGTTCTTTGTTGATAGATACTTATGATCCTATACATACTATGGTAGAATTTTAAGATTAATTTCTATTTCTATTTATAATAATAATCTTATACTTAAAACTTAATTATTTAAAGTAATTGCCCTATACATTCTTATTTAATCTTCATATTAATTTATTCTTATAAATAGGGCAGGTGTAATATGTCCCAGGTAAGACACTTGGTGAAGATTTTTGAACAAATGAATGGATAAGGTAATGTTTGCATCTACTTTAAAGAGCTAATTGAGGCTCAGCAAATTTTAGCAATTGTCCTCATATTCAATTAGATATTAAATAGTAAATTCAAGGAGAGAATTCTTGTTTTGGACCTTCTCTTTGTTTATCATTCTTGCTATCCTGACAGGCAATTTATAAATTTAGTTCTGTACAATAGATCAGCTGTATCTTAATTAATTAGTCAGAGAAACTAAAACATTTTCATATAAATCATCCAAATACATCAACTCTGTCTAAATACAGAGCATACCTCAAATATAATTATCTTTAAGTAAGAGGCAAATTTGAGGAGTGAGCTATACTCAGGCAACCAACCGTTCTATATTCTTTCATAGTAGCTACCTGTATAAATATCATGCTGTATATTTATAACTGGCATAGTTCTACAAATAATTTTTTTTAATATGCTATATGTTAGAAAATGTCTTCACCCAGAATTAATGTTGAAATATATGTTATGCTTTATTCATCTTTTTTATGCTTATCACATATCACATTGACAGAAGCAAAGTATATTTTTAGTATATGTGTATTAAATAAATATGTAAACACTGGAAAAAATGAATGAATAAAAATAGCAAAGAAGTATAAGCATAAAGTCATGTAAACATTTGCTCTCAACTAATTCAGAAAGGTGTAGGAAAAGAGTCAAAAAGAAAATACTACCTTTTTTTCCTAGTTGTTCTTCAAACATTTAGAGAATTTTCACCTGTAGCAATGTGCTTTCATTACTATTAAGATATTTTGGATAAAATATTTCTCTATGACTAATAAGATGAATTTACTCTTTATACATTTATTCTTTTTGAGTGATTTCTGCTTAAAGTGTGTGTGCTCAGTAGAGAGACAGAGAAACAGGGAGAGGGATCACTCCCCAGTGGGGGTGGCCACACCACCATTCCTTCTCCTCCAACATCTTGGAATTTGGGGTATGCACGCACCAGTGTGATTCAAGGCCAGGGACATGATCCATGGTGGACCATGTGAGAGTCCAGCCCCCTAAATAAAATAAGCAAAATTTATTTACTCTTATAAATTTCCCAGTCAAAATGTGTACTGTTTTTCTAAAATGTGCGTGTGCATGAGTGTATGTGAGTCAATATGCAGCTGTAAGTCTGTAAAAACTGAACTTGAGAAAGTTGAAGTGATACAATGTTTTCCAAAGAAAAACACCCAATGACAACATATTGCTGTTTTCAAGCAATACTTTTGTCAAATAAATCTTATGGCTATGCCTAGAATCCATAGATAGCAAAAAGATTTAGTGACTGCTTCGTGCTTTCTGTTAGTTTTATCTTCTATCTGATTACAAAAGTTTCACACGCAGTACACTGCTACGTTCAAGTACAATGAATAAATGTGTAATGAATTCCCCTTGCCTTCTGCTTCTTCTCCACCTCCTCTTTCTATGGTTGCTATATATAAACATCCTTCCTCCAGGTCTGTGCTCAGATCCATTATTATCTTCTCCTCTTATGTTGGTGTTTTCTACCATTTAATTTATATGTGTAGAGCAACCTCCTGTTTCTCAGTTGACAAATGTCCTCCTTCTACCTGTGCTAATCTGCTATTTGTTTTGTTAATACAAATCTTGAGCCAAAAGAGGATTCCTTCCAGTACTACATGCTGTAGAATATATAGTTTGCTTTCCATCAATAGTTGTTTTCTAAACAAACCTTCCTCGCACTTTGCAAAGATTCTTGATAAGCCCAATTTAATTTTTCCTTAATTATTTAGAAGTGCTGTTTTGTTGTAAACATAATCTAATTCATAAGCACTTTGGAATACTAAAAACTATCATTGATGTTCTGCCTTTATTAAAACAATATCCTCCTATTAGAATACTATCTTGATGGCCAATGGGTTTTCACTTTAGTGATATATGTCTCCCTAAGTTACAGAACCTGTTAGTCTCATATTAAATTCTTTTTTCTTTTTTCTTTTTTGGACAGTTTTTTGCTATAAGGTGCATGTGCTCACTAGAGAGACAGAAAGAGACAGAGGGATGAGACAAAAAGCAAGAAACCACCCCCAGGGGGGATGGCCACACTGCAATCCCTTCTCCTCCATTCTCCTCTCAGGATCTTTTTTTTTTTTTAATTATTTATTTATTTATTCATTTATTTTTAATTTGACAGAGAGAGAGAGAGAAAGAGGGGAAGTGAGAAAGCAAGCCACCAGGTCCGGGACTCGAACCATGGTAAGCCATGTGGGAGTGTCCAGCGCCTTAACCACCATGCCACCTGCTGGTCTCTCCTCTCAGGATCTTGAGCATGCACGCACACGTGCACGGCGTGAGTTTAAGCCACCAGGTCCGGGACTTGAACCACGGTCGATTACGTGGGAGTCTAGCGATGTAGCCATTACGCTAACTGCTGGTCCTCATATTAAATTCTGATGTATAACAAAAAAGAGTTACTTGATGCTCAATGTAATTAAAATAATAGCAGCACAAATTTAATGATATTAAATAATTACATTGGGAATACAAAATATAATGTTTTATCTATTTCTGTTTTAATTTGTCTTAGTGATTGTGATCTAAATATTAAATTCTCATCTGTCAAGAGAACATTTTCCATTTTTTTATGTATTAGCTATTCTACCTAATGAATATTGATGATGGTCTGCTACTATGGAATACACACTATTTCTATTTTTCCCCTAAAATTGAAAATATATATAGCAATTCCTCAAATACTCCAGATGATAAGCAAACTAAGGTTTTGTTGTGTGGGTATTTTTAAAGCACATAACCACTGCAGAGTTAGAGATGAACAGAAATATTATAGTGGTTGCAGACAATGTTCATATTTGCTAACTGGGCAGTAACTCTGCTCAGTATTACAGCGTTGAAAACGTTTTTAACTTTTTTTTTTTTTTGGAATTTATACAATTACATTTTGATAGCAGACAGGGCAGTGAAGACAAATGATTAGAGATTACAAAGTTTGGGATGTTTCAAACTTTCTTGTGTCAGAATTCCTCTTACGTAGAAGTCTGTTTTGTTTTAATCCAAAAAAGTATTCACTAATTTTAACTGAATAATTTCATTTTAATTATCTTATATGTTTATATTTACTTGCATACAGAAGGATGTTTCTCTCTCCAGAGAAGGAATTAGTATTCTCTTTTTTAGAAGAGAAAAATGCAGTGAAACATTGAAGCTTGTTGTTAATTTCAATAATTAATAAATGAATATCAGTAGTCAAGTTTTCATCTCTGTCTCTAATCTTTCATTATATCATAGCAAGAGTTTCTATGTGTTAGACAGTTTTATTGATGCGAGTTGTATTTGATAAAAAAAAAAGGAGGTATTTTTTAAACACTTATTTAACATTTATTTATTTATTTATTTATTTATTTTAATTTGACCAGAAAAGGAAAGAGTAAGGGAGAGAAAGAGAAAGAGGAAAAGCGAGTTGCCAGGTCTGGGACTCAAACTGCAGTCGGCCATGTGGGCCTTGAGGGCCACCACACCTGACCTGTTGGCCCTCAAGGTATTCTTAATTCCCAATAGTTTAATAAATAAAAATAAATAAAATTACTATGTTATTATGATTAAAATTATACCAATTTATTTTTGTTTCATCTGTATTCAGTACACCAGTATTGTTTATAAAAGTCAATCCCTTGGGGCTAGCAGGTGGTATAGAGATTAAGGGGCTAGATCCCGCATGGCCAACTCCATAGTTCAAGTCCTGGATCTGATGGCTTGAAAATCATGTCAGACAAGTGTGCATGTGTGTCCAAGATCCAGAGAGGAGAACAGGGAAGAAGGGATTGCAGTGTAGACATCCGTCCTGGGAGGGAATTTCTCTCTCTCCCTCTCTCTCTTTCTCTCTCTCTTCCTTTCTCTTTTTGTGTCTAGTGCTTGCAAAAACTAAAAACAAACAAACAAAAAAAAAAAAGAGTCAACACCAGTGATAGATAATATATATCATTAAAAATGGTTTCAAATGCAATGATTACAAAAGGGAAAGCTTAAAAAATTAAAAACAAAATATTTTTCTTTCTATCAACTCCAGGGTTCACATTTCAAGTATCAACAGGATGATTTTTTATTTTTAACTGCCATAGGGTGCAAGTGCTACCCAGAGACAGAGAGGGGGAGAAAGCCCTTCTCAAAGGGTGTGCTCATGCCAAACTCCCCCCTCCATTTCTCCATCCTGTTGGGATTTGGGGCAGACATGCCCTGGGTGTTTTCCAAGTTGGGTCCAGGAGCTTCACTGTGGTCAGTAATGTGAGATATCTCTGCTGAACTTTGTTTTCTTAAGTTTTTGCCTTAGGCCACATGCCCTTGCCAGAGAGAGACCAAGAGGGAAAGTGAGAAATCACCCCATGAAGGGAAATGGCCAGGCCATAATCCCTTTCTTCTATTCTCCTCTTGGAATTTTGGACAGACTAAGATACGCCCTGGCGTGATTTTCAAGCCGCCAGGTCCAGGACTGGAATTGCAGTGGTGGAACTGTGATGGGCCCTGTGGGAGTCCTGTCTGGCCTCACCTTAAGCCCTCGTTTTGTAAGACCAGCCCAGTTGCATGATTTTGATTTAAAAACTTTTTTGTGACATCTTTATATCTAAATTAATTTGACTGGTAAATGGAATCTTTATTAATTAGGTTAACAGAAAAAATAAAACAGACCCTTTTATTTCCCCTTAAGGCTACTCTTAGTGCACAGATGAACAGATTTAGGAAGAGAAACTGATCATAATTAGCCAAATTGTTTGGTAGAGACTAAAGTACAATTTGGTGTGAAATTAATAGATTATTGCATTTTGAAAATCGGATTTAAACTGGGAAAACAACTCAAACCACAATGTAGAAATGAGCTTGTGTTCACTCTAATAGGCATAGCTCTTGTTTATTTTTATTTGCCCCACTAAAGGTCGGTCCGTCTCAGGCAGATTTATTATGCCTTGAAAAACCAAGTGGCATTTGCGGCTTTCAGGAATAACATTGTTCAAGCGCTGTGATTAGTGAATATTCCTTTTGTTCATTGATCCATTAGTTCATGCAACCTTAGCTCTCAGCCTTCTGGGAGCTGAACTGCAGCTGATGTTAAGTTTATTCTCAAATTACTTCTTTAAAAGCCTATTCTAGGTAGTTTCTAATTAGACACCCCCAGATGGCATGAATCAAGCAGCTGTAATCCCAGCTGGGAACAAATGTGAAAGAAAGGCTCATCTTTTTTTCTTTTTTTTTTTTTTCCCTCTACTTAGCTTTTTTTTTTTTTTCTCCTTTATCACAACTTTCAATGTTTTCACCATTTCACAGGCTTTTGAATACTGTAAATCATTGCATCATATGTTCTGGAATACTAATAAGTTACTTTGTTTTAGTAGCAAAGTTGTGAGGTCTATGGGAGTGGTGGGCGACATGGAATACAGCCCCTTCACAGGAAATCTGCCCAGGTGTTGAAATGAACGGCAGGAACATGTCACTCACTTAAAACTAAAGATTTTTTCAAGCATACCCATTTTCCCTAGCTCGCCATTATCTTCCCAAATTACTTAAACATCCTTTTTTAGACCCTTAGTTATTGATGATTGAATAATCCACTAATATGGGTCCATCTTACTTTTTAGTTATTGCAAAAGTCATGATGTATTTTTTCTGTTTTTTTTTTCTACACAAAAATACATCATGACTGTTTTAATGACCCAATAATTCATAGTTCATTTGAGGCATTTGTATAACACAATTAAAAATAATATTAACTATAAAAACTGCAATAATCAAAAACTTCATTTTTCTTAACTGTGCTAAGTTGTTGATCCACACAGTGCTTCCTTAGTCCTAACAACTGTACATTGTACCCTTATATACTGTATTTTTATTCTACAAATGAAGAAGCTTAAGTTTGTAATAAGTTATCAAATGTTCCATTAGCAGACAACAAGGAACAAAATAGAGCTGGGAGTTATTGTCCTAATAATAATTACCAATACTTTTTGTTAGAAAAAGTCAGACAGTGTGCTACATTCTTTTTTTTTTTTTTGTCTGTAGAGATTTTCTTTCTTTTTTTTTTTTTTTTTAATCAGATTCATGTGCTCACCAGGGAAAAGAGAGAAAGTGAGAAATCGCCCTCCTGATAGACTGGCCATATGAAATTCCTTCTCCTCCATTCTCCTCTTGGGATTTTGAGCACACATGCACATGCACCCGGCATAAACAGTTGATATTCAGGGTCCTGTTATGTTTCTTGCAAGTGATAATAGTATATCTATGATAAGTATTAACAGAAAAGATAATAAGAAATGGCTGTAAACTAAAATTGTCCCCAATAAATTTGAATATAGCAATGCTATCATTCCATTTTGTTGACAGCTTTCAGATACATGTCATAACTCTCTGCACTTTATACCTGGGTGTAATAATAATAATGGGAGCCAGCTGGTGTAGTAGTGGTAACATAACTGGACCTACCTGTGGAGGGTCCCAGGTTTGCATCCTGAGACCTCTGGAACATGCCGGGCTTGCACCTGTCTATCCATAATCATGACCAGCTTGGATGAGGGGTAGATGGGAATGAGATGGGGATGCCTTTCTCTCTCTCTCTACTGGAGTAAATAAATAAATAAGTAAACAAATAGATAAATATAGGTAATCATAATAATGATAAAACCTTCCTCAGCAAACACAACCAGGATGTCACCGATCTGGCATGAGTCAAGGATGGAGGCATCACATCCTTTCCACTGAGAATTACTAACCAATCTCTTTCGAGATCTCTGTTCTTGCTCCAAACATCAGCATTCAGTGTCTGTACAACTTACTAAAGCTGGTTCTCCTTTTCCGCCCTTCATTCATGAAATCATTTGAGACACTGTCTCTAGAGTGTCTCAGATCACAGATACAATTGTTTAAGAAGTCCATGGGAAATGCATATTATAAAAGAACTATGTATGGATTTCAAAGTTTTTTGAACTTGCTCACCAAAGAGAGACAGAGAGAGGAGAGGAGAAAACACACCCCATGGGGAGTGGTCAAGCTCTTCCCTCTCTTTCACCTCTCCTCCCTTTCAGGAGTTTGGGTACACAGGCACATACACCTGGAGTGTTTCTCGAGCCATTGGTTCCTGACCTTGAACTGTACAGTCAGCCCTGAAATATCTGGCTGACTTAACCATCACACCATGGATCCAACCTGCCTTAAACTTTTAAAAGTTCTCTTGTATTGCTCGTATTTGCTATGTTACTAACTAGCTGTACAGGAGAGTTTCTGAGGGCATTAACTAAAAGTAACATATTCATGTTGAAGCTGCTGGATCCCACATGGCTGATCAAACAGTTTGAACTGTGGCTCTGGTGATGTGAGAAACATGCCAAGTGTGTGTGTGTGTGTGTGTGTGTCCATGTGTGTGTGTGTCCATGTGTGTGTACTCAATGTCCCAACAAGATGCAGAAACGAAGTAGGGATTTTAGTGTGACTCTGCTCTGTTGTGGCAGCTATGTCTCTTCTCTCTGTGTCTGTCATGCACATGGGCCCTCAGTCAACTAAAATATATATATATATATATGGCATTCAAAATAAAAAAATGAATAATTCAGGGAATAATTTCAGGAAAACATCTTGGTCTGAGGGATTTTCCAGGCTATTTAGGTCAGAATTATCAGTCCTACCTGCTCATGAGGACATGTTTGTATAGCAAATCATAATGGCCTGAAATTATGTATTTTTTTTCTTTCAAATATACTAAATCGGCTTTTAAAATAAAAA
>NW_006205268.1:1579032-1598177 GCF_000334495.1 Tupaia belangeri chinensis
CCTACGTACCAACACAAGAGAGAGGAATCTAAATCCTTCACTGTCAGACCAACCCAGGGGAGCATGGAGGAAAGGTGAGAAGGAAGAAAAGCAGGAGTCAATTAAGGACCAGAGGAGAGGGGAAAAAGATGAGAAGAAGGAAAAAGAAAGAAAAAATAATAATGCCTTAGAGTCATTAGTGAGCTCTTAACACCTCTGGATCTGGGATGCAAACTATGGTTGACTACTTAGGAGTCCAGCAACGTAACCATTATGCCATCTGCTGGTCCTATGACTGTACATTTTAAACAGACACTGAAATGACCAATAACTTCAATCTTCACATGATACTGTTAATGGCAAACTAAATCTGTCTGCTTCTATTTGCAGTCAGTGATATGAGAGACAGAAATTGGAGAAGAAAGGAGTTTATTCCTCCAACTAGTTTACAGGGTGATGGTCAGCAAACACCACCAAACTGTCTCAAAAATCTCAACATATTCTCAGTATTTATAGATACAAGATACGAGTGTATGCAAATCATTCCTCACTATCTGCAATCAAAGTAAGTTGCTTTACCCTGAGTAATTATCCTGATTCCTGTTTTGCTTCACATACCACTCCAGCTTTATCATCTGCCTCCATATGATTCAGCACTTGGTTACAGTATTCTCATCAGAGATAGTCTTAATTTCAAAATGGCTGCCGTCTACCTAAACCTCAAGCTGGCCTGCTTCAGTATTGCCTATCGCCCTTTCTACCTCCACCTCCTATCCTTCCCCAATACTCGACAGCCTTGAGACTGCCCTTTGACTCCTATAACCTATCATGAGCAAAATTTATTTCCCCCATCTCTTATCTTCTATTTGCCTTATTTTCTTACTTTAACAAACTGTGGAGCCTTTCGTTACATTTCTTCCCTGAAGACTCTTACCTAGTGATGGCTGATTAATTTCCTACAAGCTTTGTTCTAGGAAGCTTGGAGGTGAGAAGAGGTGTGCTTCTTTCTTCTATTGTCAATTCTGGATTCACAGACCTGAAAAGGTACCTTGAAGTCTCCTGTTAGTCTCTCTTCCATACTCTGTGATTTCAATGTCCATAAAGAGAGTAGAAAATCAATCACAGTCAAATATTTTTATCATCGGCACCATCACCAACAACTGTTGATGCCATAATCTCATTTTCAAAGATTTCAATCCCTGAACCGCAATATTTCCAGTTCTATCCCTCTAGTAATCTAATTCTAAAGTTTATCTCTCTCTTTAGAAACTATATTTCATTTAAAAAAATCTCTTCACTTTTAATTTCCCCCTTCTATATCCTTTCTTTCCATTAAAATTTTGTGGTTAATTGTTATTATCATTACCTTGCCTACAGCTTTAAGTTCTGTGCACCCCATAATACCCTGATCCTGGTTAATTAAATCTAAATTTCTGCTTACTCCATACCTACAATCATGACAGTGTAACGTATCTGGAGGAAGTAGAAAGCCATGCTTATCTGTCTGCCATGACCACAAA
Source organism: Tupaia belangeri chinensis (assembly GCF_000334495.1). Classification (NCBI taxonomy): domain Eukaryota; kingdom Metazoa; phylum Chordata; class Mammalia; order Scandentia; family Tupaiidae; genus Tupaia; species Tupaia belangeri. The sequence continues at coordinate 1,580,532 of NW_006205268.1, forward strand.
CTTCAGATATTTCCATGTGCTGGTTGGCTGTCCGGTCAGGCTTACCTCAAACATTCAGCCAGCTGCCAGCCTGAAAATTCCCCCTCATCTTCTGTGGTCTCTCCTCAAACCTTCAACAACTTATCCTCCATATTTTCTCTCAACTATGCCCTAGTTCATAATAATGGGAAACGAGAGGAGAGGAGCTTGGCATTTATAGAAATTGGATTGATATTCATTGGTTCTAATAACAAGTCAATGTGCCTCCTGAGAGTGTCCACCAATGTCTAGGAAATGAAGAAGGTCATCTTGTTTGTACAAATTCCATCTGCAGAATTTAAGTCAATAATTATGTCATAGAATTGCCTAGGGCAGCCCAAAGTAGGACAGTGTGGTTCCCAGGGCACTCCAAAACCATCCCAAGGTCAGTGGATAGTGAATAAAATTCAAATGCATTTCTCAGCTCTGGCCTGCCAGAGCCCTATAGCTTCCTGAGCAAAAATATGCACAACACATCAAAGTGTCTGACATATGATTTTTTTTTTCAAAAAAAGGTTACAGATCAATCTGAACTTTCAAGCGAGATGAAAGATTCTAACATCTAAAGAAAGATGACAAGATGTGTATTTTCATGACAAAATATAATTTAAAACCTCTTCAGATCCTCCCCCACAAGATGCCAGAAATCATTTCTTTTTCTTTTTCTTTTTTTTCCCACCAAAAGCATATTATTGGAGTCATAATTCATATCCAAAAAATAAGATTAAAAGTCAGTAGGATGTAACGGTGTGCTTTCATGTGCTCTAGACCCACCTCCCGGCCTGTTTTTGCCATTGTTGTATGTCATGCTGAGTGCATATATGTACTTCTTATTAATTAAACGGTAAATATTAAGGGACATTCTCCAGTGAAATAACAAGTATCCATTATTGCAGATGAGCTAACTGAATCTATGTTTATAGTTAGGTTACACTTAGCTGAAAGGATGTAAAAAATACTCAGAGAAAAGTCTAATTGAAAAAGAACCAAATTAGTTGCAATGAATAAACACATAGAAATATTTCTTATAATAGAATCGTGTCATTTTAAGGGAAGGCAGGAACTTCCATTATTATGTAATGCCTTTTAGTTTTGACCAGATGCAGCACATTATCAAACAAATTGAATAGGTGTTGACAGAAAAGTACAGCCTGAATTCAAGAGTGACTGGGTCAATAGGGCAGGCAGACGTCCCAGAATACCGGTATGTTGTCAATTAGTTACAAGTTTACCTCATTCTTGTATTCTTTCATTTAACTGATGAAAGGTCTAGTTAGTCAAATGTTTCAGAAACACAATGCTGCAATACACCTGTAGCTTCAGCCAGCCCCAGACCATAGACACACACATACCTGGCATGTTCAGAGAGATCTCTGACACAAAACTGGAACTTTCCAAGGGTCAGTCTCACAGAGCATTGCGTTACCACTATCCCACTCTCCAGCCTTTTGTAGTTTAACTCTTTTTTTTTTTTTTGGAGAGGTTTTTGCTATAGGGCGCGTGTGAGCTCGCCAGACAGACAGAGAGAGACATAGAGACAGAAAGCGAGAAATCACCCCCGAGGGGGGATAGTCACGCCGCAATCCCTTCTCTTCCATTCTCCTCTCGGGATCTTGGGCACGCATGCACACGCGCCTGGCGTGAGTTTTAAGCCACTGGGTCCGGGACACGAACTGCGGCCAACTAGGTGGGACCCATAGCCATTATGCTAACTGCTGGTTCCCAATGTAAGCGTGGTGTATGCTTCAGGAAGATAAAACATTTCCATACACCATTGTATATGATTGTTCTAATAGATTATCTCAGTTGGAACAATAGCATTCATGACACAGTGAATATGAATATCTAAATAACATAGTTACTTCTAGTAGGAGTGAAAAATCTCAGAACAGATAACCTCAAGCAAATTCTACTTAAAAAGTGGCTACATATGAGTAACTGGATACTTAGTGAGTGCTCAAAGCAAACTTACACTGCCTAACTCAACTCACTTAAGAAAACATGATTAAATCCTTACATTGTTCAAAAGTAATATGACATAAAACAAACTGCCTTTTATCTTTCTAAAGTAACCACATAAGAAATACAATAAGGATTAAGGATAACAATGGGACAAGTCTAACAAAGTTGTTTCTTTCTCTTTTTTTTTTTTTGGAGAGGTTTGTGCTATAGGGCACTTGCACTCGACAGAAAGAGAGACAGAGAGACAGAAAGTGAGAAATACCCCCCTTCTCCAGGGGGGATGGCCACACCGCAATCCCTTCTCCTCCATTCTTCTCTCAGGATCTTGGGCATGCACACACACGCACCAGGTGTGATTTAAGCCACCAGGTTGGGACTCAAACCACGATTGGCTACATGGGAGTCCAGCAACATAGCCATTACACTAACCGCTGGTCCCAACAAAGTTGTTTCTACTAATTTAAGCTTTGAGGCTTACTTAATGTTGGAAAAGTTAAGAGGTAGTAAATGAATAGTTAGCAGTTTAACATATCATTCTCAGTTTTATTCATTCATTCTTACTACCCAACTGTTTCTACTATAATTCATGGAAGAAAAATCACATGATGATTATGATTATAACTTTGAGTTTTCCTATTTCAAAGTTTGAATTAACAGTAGCATTGGTGGAGTTATTACTGCATGAGCATTGATTGCTTTAAGCAGGAAAAGTGAAAGTACAGAGAGGAAGGAGACTGTCCACTTATAGGTCTCTGACATCCACAGCTCTCAGCTTTATCCCCTGTGAACAGTGTACATCCAGTCAGCCATAACTGCTAGAGGTGTGTCTGCCTGTTCCTCCAGCAAGCCATGTCTTCTAGTCTATAGGAGGGAAACTTTGTTTCATTCCTGTCAATAGTGATTTAAAAAAAAAAAAACTGTGCCAGCCCGTAGGTAAGATAGTTGGATCCCACCTGACTGATTGTGTGGTTCGAGTTTCAGACCCAGTGGCTTGAAAAACATGTTGAGTATCTGTGTGTGTCTTGTGTGTGTGTGTGTGTGTGTGTGTGCCCCAAATTCTGAAAAGATAATGGAGGAGAAGGGACTGCAGCATGAACATTCCCCACAAGTCGTGCTTTCTCACTTTCCTTCCCTGTCTTTCTCTTCTGGTGAGCACACATGCTTTGTAGCAAATACAAAAACAAACAAACAAACAAACAAAAACAAAAACAAAAAGCCCAAGAAAATAAAAAAAAGGTCTAATTTAAAATCTTACTCCAGATCGTTGGAAATGGTTTCATAAAAAACAAAGTATTGCAATGGCTAAGAAATTGTACCAAAATTTGTACCAAGATCTCTCTTTGAAGCTGCACTACAAACTTGCAAAAAATTAATAATGGAATTATCAAATGTTAACAAAAGATTTATAAACCTATATATATGAGAAGGGCTGCTTTATTTTCACTATGGAATTACATAAGTAACCAAAACAACCTAGCTTATGGAAGATGTAGGTTACACATGCACATGTAACAGCTATTAAGGTATTTTTGAGTATGGAAGATTATAGTATTTAATTTTTCTGTGGGTGAAAGGGGGAAAAACGAGGCCTAGAAGAAGTTGGAGGAAGCTATTAGGTAAGAAGAAATAGGAGAAGAGGACTCCCACATAGTTGACCGTCGTTCGAGTCCCAGACCCAGAGGTTTAAAACTCATACTGGACATGTGTGCATGTGTAAGGTAGCTGGATCTCACCTGACCAATTGTGTGGTTCGAGAGGAGAATGGAGGGAAAGGGATTGCAGTGTGGTCATCTCCCCTGGGAGGAGGTGATTTCTTGTTTATTGTCTCTCTGTCTCTCTCTGACTCTCCAGCAAGCACATGTGCCCTAGCAAAAAATCTCTCTACAAAAGAAGGAAGGAAGAAAGGAAGGAAGGAAGGAGGGAGGGAGAGAGAGAAAAAAGAAAGAGTTACCATTAAGAGAGGTTCAATTAAGTGAGTTATATATTGGTGATTATACACACACACACAGAGACAGATTCATTTGTTCATATTTATGAAAGTGTTAGAGATTGCTTCTCAAAACCACTAAATGATTCTTGTCTTGGGCAGACAATTGAATTATGCTACTTGGAATGTCCCTTCTAATCGCAAAATTCTCTAACTCACATTTATAGTTTAGTTTTACATTCATTTTTTAAAGAATTATTTCATTTTATTTATTCATTTATTATTATTATTTTTTAATTTGACCAGAGAGAAACACACTGAGAAAAAGAGAGAGAGGGAAAGTGAGAAAGCACGCCAACAAGTCTGGGACTCAAAGTGCTCAGCATGTGGGAGTGTCCCAGTGCCTAGTCACCACATCACCTGCCAGTCCCCATTCATGATTTAGAGTCACGGTTGTGGAACTCCAGCGTGATAAAGATTTTAGTTGAGGTGTTTTAAACTTGAGACTCAAAGTTTATCATCTGCATGGAATGAAAATTAAAACTTTTCTACATTCAGAGCAATAAAAAGAATTGTGAGGTGATGCTGAAATTACAAAATACTATCATTGCTTAAATGGGTCTCTGAATTGTTCTCTGTCTATTTGCATATGTGTGTGTCTATGAACACACACACACACATATATATATATCTTTTAAAATTCTTGTATTTATTATTAGTCTAGTTAGAGGTAAAAGGAGGATTGTGATATAGAGAAGATATTGGAGAAATAATTAATGAGTAGACTTGGATTGGTAGAGAGGATGTTCCTGTTATCATAGATAAATATAAGCAACATTTTCCATCCCTGTATGCTCTCTGGAGACATTTAAGCATATTTAAGAAAAGAAAGACAAGGGGATGTTATGGATTGGAGGCAGTTTTTCAGCATCTGAAGGAAGGCTACATGTTAGATGTTTACATCTAATTCTTTTTTCCTGGTAAAGGAGTATTTCTGTTTACCTATCCATATCTGTAGGTGAAATCATTCAACTGGAAATACGCCATTTATCTTATTTTCACTCATTTTTCCTCTCTTCCCATTTCCACTATAATTCATGGCTGAAAGGTACGTGATGATTGTAATTGTAACTTTTAGTTATAGTTGGTAACATTTTATCATCTCTCTTTATCTAAAAGGCATGAGAAAATTGACCTCATGCACTGCCAAGAACTCACAGCTATTGATATATTGTAGAAAAATTAGAAATCAGCATATTTATTCCTCTAAGTACTCAATAGTCTTTTGGTAAGCAGATGTAGGTTTCCTGACCCTTAATTTGGCGTTTCTGAAAGTGAAATAAGCATAGGCTTTGAAAAGCAAAGTTCATCTAAAGGCATCTAGACAAGATTTCTCCCTTTTCTGGAAAGTGATCCTGTGGCACACACACTCATTCACTGGTTCTCAGAGGCCTCTTAGAGATGTTCTACTGTGAAACTCTGTGGCAGTTGTCCATGAAGATTTTCTTGTGGATAAAGGACGTGATGCACAAATAAAAACTTCTAAGAGGTTTCCATTTGTGATAATATTTGCTTGTGTCAGCTATTTCAGAACTACAGACAAATGATGAGAAATGTAAATTAGTGCTCACTGGCGAATAAAAATCACACTCAGATTGACCACACCGGGCACTTCCATAATACAAGTTACAAAACCAGTCTGGTAGTCACATGTTGCATTAAAAAAAAAAAAAAAAAAAAAGACATTTGGAGGCCAGCAGGTGGCATAGTGGTTAAGGTGATGGACACCCCCATGGTTGACCACAGTTTAAATCCTGGGCCTGATGAGATGAAACTCACGCTAGGCCTGTGTTTGTCCTTACGCAAAATCCCAAGAGGAAAATGAAGGAGAAGGGATTATGGTATGGCCATCCCTCCCTATGGGGTGATTTCTTGCCTTCTTTCTCTCTGTCTCTATAGAGCCCTGTAACAAAAATCTCTCCAAAAACAAAAAAGGAAGACTTTTTTCTGGGGCCAATAGGTGGCATGGGATTAAGACTCTGGACTCTCACATGGCTGATGGCTGTTCAACTCCTGGACTTCATCGTTTGCTTTCTCTCTTTCCTTCTTTCTTTCTGTGTGTGTGTGTGTGTGTGTGTGTGTGTGTGTGTCTGACTCACTCTAAGGAGTGCTCATGCCCTATAGCAAATTTAAAAAAGTAATAAATAAAAGTAAATAAATATTTATTAAGAAAAAAAGACTTGTGTTTTCTCCTTTCTGTTTAGAAACAGTATGAGACATTCCAGTGAGGCAGGCAGTGTGACCAAGTGCAGAGGATAGGTATGGAAAATCAGCAGGTGAGGGAGCCAGGAGCTGGCACACAGGAACACAGTGCCCCGGTCCGTGTCCTGAACCTCCATGTACACAGCAGGTGTGTGTACATGTGTGTGTGGCTGTGAACCACGCTGGCTGAGGCTGGGGGTAGATGAGGCATGAGGGTCCTTTTGGGGGTGTCCTATCTCTCTCTCTAGGTCTCTGTCTCTCAGACTCACAGAAATTAATAAACTCTGAACAAAACTGGCAGATAACAAAAAAAGAAATAACCAGCATTTTTACACAGGGACAAACTCTGGTCTCTCACTTCATTTCTTGACGGCCCTGAGGTTTCTGAGATGGATTTTGTTCATTCTGAAGTCAGTGGAATATGCACAAATGGATAGAACCTCACTTGGGGTTGTACAGGGGAAAATTCATAGTGGCAGATTTTCCCCATCATATCTAAAAGAGAAAAATGGAGTGGCATCACCATGGCATGCATGAGAGAACTGAAAGGACTGTCTTTCTCTTTGATTTGGTGATTGGTCTGACCCCAGCAAACTTTGTTGTGGCTCAGAGACTGTTTTAACTAATTGGAAAAGGAGCTCCCGGAGGGGCTGCCAGGATGGGATGTGAACAGTCTCTAACACTAAATCCGAGGCCCTGCAGTCTGGGTTGGAAAGAATAGAGGGTCCGTCAGTACCAAATAAAGGAGGAGGCAGAGCAATTGAACAAGAACAAATTCACTTTTCTGTAGAAATAAAGTAAACAGATTAGTGTCAGGGCCAGATGGAGGAGATACAAGGACTTACTTGTCAAACTTATTTTGAAGCTATGGCCAATATAGCAATAATGTTAAATATATATTTATATATCTTTGTGTGTGTGTGTGTGTGTGTGTGTGTGTATTATTCATGATTTTAAGGTTTAAACATTTTTGGATATACTTCTCAATGTCGTATAATTCTGTGCTTCTAAAATGTAGATCATCATGCTTAGTGTCTTTTTTTCTTTCTTTTCTTTACTCCTATTTTCTACAAAATCCTCAATAAATGCATTGATCAACCTTATGTCCCTCAAGGACAAACACAGAAGAGAGATGACAATTTTAATGCTTTAGAGGAAAAGGATGTTTTGTGCATAACTGTCTAAAATGTGAGCAGCAGATGCAGAATTAGGAAAAATCTGCAGTTTGCAAGCATCTGCTACAGAGGAGGTTTTACTTTTTTTTTTTCCTTTTGCTTTCCCCACTGAAGTAAAAAAAAAAAAAAAAAAAAAGGGACCATCCAAAGATTTATGATTTGTCTTTATTTTTTTGACTTGGTAGCATTCCTGTTTTATCCTGCTTTTGGGTTGTTGGAGGCTTAGAAAAGTGAGATAGATTGGAGGAGTAAATACACCATCCAATCACAAACTTGTGACAGTAGCATCCTAAGATTCCACATTGTTTCTGGAAGTGTCATCTTGCCCTGAGTCACAGAAAGGGTATGTTGACTTTGGGGTATATTGATAGGAAGTTCCAGAGTTATTAGGAGTAACACATATTTCTCTAAAGCACATGATGAAGCAAAGATCCCTGACTTCAGATTCAAGTCATGCTTTTTCTGTCAAAGTTGTCGTAATTGATAATTTTTATATATGTCCATTGGCATTATGTTTCATCGGGGCTGGAGATTTATCTGCTTTTCTTTATGTATTGTTGTATCCCAGCTGTCTAAAACAGTGTTTGATGTTGTTGCTCTCAATACATATTTCCTGGAGAAATGGATAAATGAATAATTAAAAGTCTTTTACCATGTTCTGAAAGCTTTTGAAGTCAAAGTATGATTTATACATATATATATATAACATATATATATTTATATATGTTATATATATGTATATATGTATGTATATACATACATATATACATATATACATACATATACACACACACACACACACACATAGTTATATTGTAAAAATATTCTATGTTATAATATACTAAAAGAGAAAAGAGGGACCAGCAGTTAGCTTAATGGCTATGTCGCTGGACTCCCACGTAGTCGACCGTGGTTTGCGTCCTGGATCCGGTGGCTTAAAACTCACACCGGGCGCATGTGCGTGCATGCCCAAGATCCCAAGAGGAGAATGGAGGAGAAGGGATTGCGGCGTGGCCATCCCCCCTGGGGGGTGATTTCTCGCTTTCTGTCTCTATGTCTCTGTCTGGTGAGCGCACGTGCCCTATCATAAAAACCTCTCAAAAAAATAAATAAATAAAAGAGAAAAGAGAAAGTAAAGTGAATGAAATATATTCGATATTTACTCATCTACTTTTTACAGAATGGATATGAGGATATTTGCCTCGCTATTGTCCTAGGTAACACCAACATGGTGGTAGCCGTAGATATCTTTCCTTAAGTGTTTGAAGGAAAGTCACTTAGAAGCCCTCACATGACAGCTCTGTGACCAACCGACAATAAGTGTGTTTGTCAATTCTTGATCCTCATGTGGCAGGCTTATAATGATCTTAAAATGGTAAATACAATATTAATTAAATTTTTAATGCATTTAAATGATTCCTCACAGATAGTGTTGACTTTTAGATTTAATAAATTATGTATTTCTCAGTCTGTTTCTCTCTGTGAATGAAGTCTATGTACACTTGCTCTTGCAAAGAGCGTAGTGCCATCTTGTGGTCAGAATAAATACTGCAAATGGCTAACGGTGGCAACCCCTGGAAATTTGATGGCAGATTATATAAATGAGGCAGTTTTGTTCAGAGAAGCAAAGAAGAATTTGCACCAAAGTGCGGATGGGAGAGTAAACAGGCAGTTTATAAAATAATTGTGTTTTATGAGTGGAACTTGTCACGACCCAGAGTAACATTCAGGAAACATCATTTCAAGAGGAAGAAGAAGGTTTATTGAGAAGGAGGGTCCAGGGGTCTGAAGCTGGATGTACCGTGGCCCTCAGGAGGGTTTTTTTTTTTTTTTTTTTTTTTTTTTTTTTTTTTTTTTTTTTTTTACAAGATACTCAGGTTATTCTGAGAGACTGCATGTGTGACTGACATGCAGGGAAGTTAGGCACAGTGGGATGAGTATACTTGAAACATTCGGTGGGTCTTTTTGATCCACCTCTAGGAAGTTAGACCTCCCAGTACTCACTTTGGGTCTTTTTCTGCCATTTCCTGGGTCAGGGTGACCTTGCAGTAGCAGCACCTGAGGTGTGGGCTCTGGCCAAGACCCGGTATGGAGAAGTTCCGCAGAAGTTCTGCCTTGGGTCTTGTCAGGCCTGGAGCAATACCAGGGGGTTCTCAGAAGAGCTTGACTGAATGGGACCTTACAGAACTGAGGTAGTAACTTCTTGGTGTTTGTGTGCAATAAAAAAATATTGAGATTGTCAAAGTGGTAAGAAGAAAGTAAAAATTAGGCTTACAACTAAATCATCTATTCAAATATTTATGTTTGGGTAAAGAAGAGTTTGTAACATTTTTGTAATCCAATAATTCCTCTAAGTAAGCACGATCAAACATATCAACCTAAGTGCGATAGCAAGAAAAATGAATGACGAAAATGGCTTAGTTCTATAGAATATTGCTATGTCATAAACGAAGCCTACTTGAAAAAAAAATCATCCTTACAGTTGAAAAGAAATGAGCTTTGATCAAGGGACAATATATTTCTTTCTTTTTTCTTTTTTTAAATTTTTTTCTATGGGATGTGTGCTCTCACCAAAGAGAAACACAGAGGAAGACAGAGAGGAAAAATGAGAAATCACCCCACAGGGAAGATAGCCACACCACAATCCCTTCCCCTCTATTTTCCTCTCAGGATTTTGGCCACTCTTACACATGTACCTGATGTGATTTTTCAAGCTTCTGAGTCCAGGATTTGAACCATGGTTGACCACGTGGGAATCCAGTGCCTTAACCACATGCCTCCTGCTGGCTCCTAAAAATTATTTAATGTAGTCATTGCTACTGTTATCAAAGCATCTATCTTTACAGTAGTAATCATGTTAGTTTAGTGTTTTTTATAATAGGCTTTAAATTTAAAAGGCGCAATCAGGTGAAGTTTGTACTACTATCTTGCAACAAGTTAAAATGTTACTTTCAAACATATAATAGTTTAGATGTGTTATTGTCGATATGACTGTAAAATTGAGACTTGTGTAGGCTATATTATGTAGAATTATATAGAGATACTAATAATTTATGAGAAAATAACTGGTTTATGAAAAGTTCGTTTGAATAATTTTATAACTCACATCTGAATTGAGATAAAAGACAATATAATGGGATACTTTATACCAAAATTGTTTTCAAATATTTGTTGGTGGAAAAATGTAATTTAGACACATGTACTCCCATTTGAATAGAGATAAAAGACAATGCGATGCTATAATTTATACCAAAATTGTTTTCATATACTCTGTTGCAAAAAAAATGAAGTTTTAGACATGTGTACTCCCATCTGAATTAAGTTAAAAGACAATGTGATGGTATAACTATTCCAAAAATGTTTTCAAATACACTATGGGAAAAAAGGATTTTTAGGAACATGTGCTTTGTGATAGAATAACCTAATTATGAGATTTAGATAGGATTTATTTAACTATGAAATTGAAATTTGCTTAATCTCAATACCTATTTAAATACCTAGGAAACTAGACTAAAACTAAACAAATTTTCCAATGTGTGGTGATGATTAGTAAGATAACAGTTTTTTAAATGGTAAATTTATTACCATGTTTTAAAGACAATGAAACATTCAAAAATCTATTTTAAATGACATTGTATGTCAGCATTTTTATAATATACATGAAAATGTATTTTAAAAATATTAAAGAAATATTTTCAATAAAAAGGTAAATATCATGACTTTTATACAGAGCTAAAATGAATGTGTCCAAATGACTTTATTTTATTATTGAAGAGGGAACCAGTAAGATGTTACTACTGGTATAAAGAAGAAATCAAAGAAATATGAATTCGAACCCATCAATATAATATTAATATGAATTTGAAAATCTGATCTTCCCACAGGGCAATGATCGATTACGTTTTACCAATCAAAAAAATTTGTATTTGTTTTCTGTAAATGAACTTCCTTTTTTCAGTTGTTTAAAATAGCCTAGCCAAAGACAGTCTCATACCCCATAGAGTCTAAAATTCTTGAAGTCACCAGGACTTCATTGAAAAGACATTCAGTAATTTATTTTGCCCATTCCCAGTATCATTTTCTCCTTACAAAGTATACCTGTTAGATTCATCACATAAGAAAATAAAAGTATGCTAGATAAAATTGTTTTCCCTTAGTGTCCAGCACTAAAAGTAATTTCAATTTACAGATATGAAAGGATCCATACAAGTTAACTCTGTGAAGATCTAAGACTATAAAAGGAATGTCTTGAAATTGTCAAAGAAAGATTTAAGTGGTTATTTTTATACAATGACCATATTTCAGAGCTGCAGTACTTGCAAATAAAACTTTAGCCAAATACTTTGTGTTGTATATTGTTTATTTCCCTGCTTTATAGTGATAAATGAAACCAGCTCTCTGTTTTTCTAAATGTGACTACCAGGACATCGATTCACCAAACAATAATAAAGATGCTACAACGGCCAGCAAACATCTGCAACCGAGTGTGTAGTAAATTGAACAATTAAACAAATATATGTACAAGCTATCTCTTTCTCATTAAATAGCAGATTTTGTAATATGATTTCATTTTTCCTTGTAAAAATAGTCTCCAGAAGTAAATAATGTAGAATGTCAACAAGCCCTTTCTTTTTTTCCTTTGTCAAACAAAAAAAGATAACAACAATGTAAAAATTATAAAGGGAAAAAAAAAAAAACTGGTCTTACAAAGACAGTGCAAAATAAGGGTCAGACATCAAGGCCTGCAGTCAGACCCACAGCAGCGTGACCAGATGGAAATGATAATATATCAACCCACCTGGTGAAGAGTAGGACCTTTTATACTAGTCAAAGGGTTACAATACCTGTATGTTGTGTTCAAAGAGTTTACATTGCACAAAGAAAACAGAAGAGGGTCTATGGTGATGAGGAGAAGGACAGGGTTAGGTGAAAGCCCATTAGCAGAAGCTGCCTGAAGCAATGTATTGATAGTGATGCTCGTCCACTCAGCGGGATATGTCATCAACCCAAGGGAGACTGCAAACCTGGAATGACCTTGAGAAAGAATGCCTTGCGAAAGTCACCCACATGGTCAACAAGGGGCACCAGCAAGCTGGTTAGCTACCTGTTTACCCTCTTAGTTCTCTGAACCTTATTTTTAAGATTTTGTATAACGATCTCTTTTCCAGATAAACTTCATCTTTATACATGATAGTTAAAAAGAAAGTTGACATTGATAATGTTCTTAGAATGTGTTATTATTATTATTATTTTATTATTATTATTATTATTATTTATCTGGTAAATAAATGAAGATCTAAAATAAGGAAGCCTCATTAAAAACTGAAATACATTTTCTGACATGAAACATAAATTATTATGTATTATGAAACCTAATTGACTTATTTGTTTTTGTCTACCTTGGGGAGTGATAGATATTCTGAGCAGGCAATTTAGATCTTGAATGAAAATATGTATGCCTTACACCATGGTCTCCTCACCTACAAATGAGCCAAGAGTTTGACCATCCCAGTTAGACATAGTCTCACTCCTAAATGGCAGTACTGTTTACATTGCTTCTCTTTTAGAACGATACTTTCCATTCTATCTCCATGACTAACCTACAAGTACTTGAGGGGATCTGGGCATTATTAGCATTCTAGTAAATGCTTGGCATTTTCCGGGTGGGTTTTATTAATTATGCAGTCTATCTTTCAGCCCTGTTTGAGTGCATGATAATAGCTCTAAGATCTTGGGAACATTTTCTAATCTCTTCCAACCTCAACTGCTTCATATGTAAATTATGAGTAACATAACTTTCTCAAAACGGTTCATCAAAGAATTAGATGAGACAATATTTTCAAGCTCCCATACTTGTTTTAAAATAGTAGGTACAAGAAAAGAAGATTTTTTTCTATGGAGTTTAATATTCTGTTAAGCATAGTAGAAGCTTAATAGAGGCTATGGAGTAGTCATTTATTAAATACGTAGGGGAAAAATACCCTAGATAAATTCTTCATTAGAACAAGCCCTTGTTATGAAAGAAAGATGAATAGGAGAAAACCAGAAATGTCTTGATGTGAACAGTTCATATACACATTGGAGAGATCCAGAGAAGAAATAGTTCTCAAAGAGTTGACATTGTGGGCACCTGTGCATGTGTGCCCAAGATCTTAAGAGGAGAATGGAGGAGAAGGGATTGCGGCATGGCCATCCCCCCCCCGGGGGGGGGGTGATTCCTCCCTTTCTGTCTCTGTCTCTGTCTTTCTGGCAAGAGCATGCGCCCTATAGCAAAAACCTCTCAAAAAATAAATAAATAAATAAAAATAAGGAAGAATTGACTTTGAATTCCAGTTTATACATGTATAATTTTCAACAACAACAAAATGAGTAAATTTTTAGAAAAGTGAAAAGACAGGAAAGAAGGACTGAGTTTCTAGGGATAGCAACTTGGAGAATGGCAAACAACTGGTAGATTAACACTAGTTAGTAAAGCCTGTCGATTCCTCCATGACCAAGCTGATCAGCCTCTAAAGTTGTCTTCAGTCATTAACATTTTTTTTTCTTTCTGGTAGAGCAGGGACAGGATTCCTTTGTTATTTATAGATCTGTATTCCATGTTTGGGCAAATAGAGGGAGGGCAAAGAGCTTTCTTGCATTTGCTTCTTTTTAATTGTCTTCAACAATCTATTATATTTTAGTTGGCAATTTTTTGGTACCTCACAAGTCACTCAATAATTTCAAGAGCAAACTCAAATTAACATTTGACCCTGGCATGTCCAAAGAGAGGCCATATGTTTGTTATGGTGATTAGGCTACTACAAACAATACGCCTAATCTAAATGTCATTATATGAATGTTTTGAGGTCCACAGAACATCTCTCTTTACATTAGGTACTGGGCCAGCTCCATGGCCTGGTGGTTTAAAGCAGCAGGATCCTATATGGCTGATCACAGAGTTCGCATTCCACACCAGGCAGCATAAGAAACACAGAAATGAGAGATGGAGGAGAAGGGTCTGCAGCATAGTATGACCTTTCTCTATGGGGCATGCTTTCTCCTCTTTCTGGTTAGCACACATACCCTCTAGCAAAAGAAAAAAAGATGAAGTCGAAGAAGAAAGAAGATGATAAGGAGGAGGAAGAAAAAGAAGAAGAGAAGAAGGAAAGAATAGGTACTAAATACAGTGCCCAAATGTTTAGTAGCCTTGGGTGTTCTTTCAAAGAACAGAGGAGGAGAAAGTCAAAGACTTCCACAACAAATTGTTCATACCACAGGAGGTTTGGCTATTCAACCAAGATAGCTGAACAAGCAGATTCTGGATTATGTAATAGAGAAATAAAGAGTAGCCATCCTTGAGAATGTTTAGCTGCAATAAAACGAATGGGTAGGATGAAAAATTATCTAAATATGAACCATTACTTGCATTTTAAACCATAATTACCTTCCTCTTTAAAGCCCCATGCTATAGTGCCCTCGAAACGCCAGCGTGTATCAGGAAACACTTCATGTAGGGGCAAAAGCTTCAGTTCTGAGAGTGGACATGTATCAGGAAACACTTCATATAGGGGCAAAAGCTTCAGTTCTGAGAGTGGACAATGAGGATCATGTTCCAAGTCTGGAAAGTTGAAAGGAGATGACATTTAGGCCATTAAGAAGTTGACCCAGATAAAACAAAAAGTGGATTCTTTTCTGGAAAATCGGGAAAAAATTGAAAAGGAACAGAGCAAACAAACAGGAGAGGTGAAGAATGATAAGTCAGAAGAATACGGGAACCAGCAGTTAGCATAATGGTTGTCGCTCAACTCCCACATAGTCGACCACGGTTCATGTCCTGGACCCAATGGCTTAAAACTCACGCCGGGCGCGTGTGCGTGCGTGTCCAAAATCCCGAGAGGAGAATGGAGGAGAAGGGATTGCGGAGTGACCATCCCCCCTGGGGGGTGATTTCTTGCATTCTGTCTCTATATCTCTCTCTGTCTGTCTGGCAAGGGCACACGCCCTATAGTGAAAACCTCTCCAAAAAAAAAAAGAGTAGCAGAGCAACAGCTCCCAGAAGAAAGATGAGACTAATGTGAAGATGGAGTCTGAGAGGGGTGCAGATGACTCTGCTGAGGAAGGGACCTACTGGACGATGATGATAATGAAGATGGGGGGATGACGAGCTGGAGCTGATCAAGGATGATGAAAAAGAGGATGAGGAAGGAGAGGATGACAGAGACAGTGCCAATGGCAAGGATGACTTTTAAGCACATAGTGGGGTTTAGAAATCTTACCCATTATTTCTTTACCTAGGCGCTTGTCCAAGATCAAAATTTTCACCAGATCCTCTCTCCTAGTGTCTTCAGCACATCGTCACTGCTCTCCCCATCTTTGTTCTTCCCACGTTCATTAATTCATACTGCCCTGCGCCTGGTCCCATTTCACTTCTTTTGATGCTCCTAGTAGTTTTGTTAAGTCTTACCCTGTAATTTTGCTTTTAATTTTGATACCTCTTTATGACTTAACAATGAAATGGATGTATGATTTTTTGGAAAAAAAATTATACTTTAACAAAAAAGTGTCGAACTAAAGCACAGATTTGTTTCTGTATTTATTCATCTGATTGCTTTCATTTTTCTTCCTCTGATAAATACATATATTAAAAATAAGTTAGAGATGAGTTTAGAAAACAATAATGAGAGAATCATTTTAGTATTCTATTAAATACTATTTCTATGTCTAATTTCTTTTTAAAGTTACATATTAATAATATTTTTATCAAGACCATCTAGAAGTCATTATATAAACATTTGTTTAAAGGAAAAAGAATACTTTCAAAGGAACAGATGGGCTTTACAAGTATGAATTACCTTTTACAAAGTAAAAATTAAAAATAGAAATAATTATTTTATATAGCAATTCAGAAATATTACCTTTAACTACTTTTTAGCCACTTTGGAATTAGCTTTAAGAATTTTTTCAAAAGTCTGAGGAATTTTTCAAAATGGTCGAAAATGTGGGACTGGCAGGTGGTGTGATGGTTGAGGCAGCTGGTCTCCCACATGGCTGGCTGACCATGGTTCAAGTCCTGGAACTGGAAGCTTGCTTTCTCACTTTCTGTCTCTCACTCTCTGTGTCAACTTCAAAAACATGAGGGAACCAGCAGTGAGCTGGCGAGCACACGCACCCTATAGTGAAAATCTCTCTCAAAAAAAAAAAATTAAAAAAAATAATGACAATAAATAAAATTGTTTAAAAATTCAGAAATGTAATATTAAGAATAAACTCAGGCTATTATCCCCTGTGCATCAGTTACACCTAAATAGATTCTCATCCTTACATGAAGATTAAAGGGAGGAAATAAAAAGAAGACATAAATAAAAATAAGACATCTATAGAATATCTAAAATTGTATGAAAATGGAAATAAATGCATATATTTAAAGCATTATGATCATTCACATTTTATACTTTTATAACTAAACACTAATCTAATTTCTTTGCTTATGACCTTTTTGAATTTTTAGGGAATTTTAGTTGAATGAGTGTATACTTCTTTTGGGAAAGGGAAATTCAAGGAAGTCCGCATAACATGGGAAAGTAAATAAGGTTTTGCCTGGGGGCTTAATTCACTGTTTTTGCTTTAGTAACTTTTTAAATTTTATACAGAATCAAGTTGTGCATTTGTTAAGATGACTTATTTTAAAAAGCAATGAAAATATTTGAAATATTAATCACAATTATATACAAAATACTTTATGCATATTAATCAGAAGACTAGTAACATTATTTCATACTTTGAAACCATAGTTTCTTAGCATTTCATAGGCCAGGTTCTTTCTGCATCAGAAAGGAAATACACTGTCTGTCATACGTGTAGGTCCTCCACATACATTGAAGGCATGATTGCTTTCACTCTCAGTCTCCTAAAATGACACAGACATTATTCATTGATATTCATAAAAAACTCACATTGAAATTGGTTCTGATGTGAGAAAGCTGAGATGGAATGACTGAATCCTTTTGCTGTCCTCTTCAGTGACAAATTTATTGTTCATTTTCTAGATGCGAAGCACCTAGAAGGGATACAAAATAGTTGATATCTGATGGGGATGAAAGGCACTAGGGTTAGAAAATTTAGGCTGGAGTAATGGGCAACACACTGAGGAGCAGGCAACATTTTACAGGGATACAGTTAAGTGCCGGTTGTATCAATCAGGGTTTCCACACAAATGTATCAATAGGACATACATAGCCTGTATTTTTTATGAACACACAAGCATGTACAATAGATATACAAACATATATGTATATATACACACATATGTGTCTCTGTGTATAT
>NW_006205268.1:1598474-1602240 GCF_000334495.1 Tupaia belangeri chinensis
GAGAGAGAGAGAGAGACAAAGAGATAGAAGTTATTTTAAGGAATTAGTGTAAGTGATTATGGGGGATGATAAACCTGAAATTTATCTACAGGGTAGATCAGATGGTTGAAAACTCAACACAGGAAATAATTAATTCTGCGGTTTTCAAGCAGAATATTATCCTTTTCAAGAAACCTGTATTTTTGCTCTCATGAACTTTCATCTGAATGGACAAGGCCCTCCAACATGACTGAAGAAAATCTCTTTCATTTAAACTCAACTTATTGTTGACATTAACCACATCTGCAAAATAGCTTCACAGTAACCCCTAAGAGATTGGTGTTTGTTTTGGTAACTGGGTACTTTAGACTAATCAAGTTGAGACTTAAAGGTGACCGTTACACTAACTAATTATAAGTTAGCTGGACAGTTGAGAGTGGGTATTTATTTAAAGAGCAAGAAAAATTTGAACTCTATGGTTAGTATAATAGAGGCTAAGATTTCAAGAATTTTTGCAGGATAAAGCAGGCTAGCTTTGTGAGGTATGGATAGGCTAGTGTGGAGGGGAGTATATAAAGAATGAAGCATGACAAAGCTGAAGAAAGGGAGAAATTGATCAGTCACTATTTTTTTCTGAAGGAAACCAGTAGCCATGGCAGATTTTCAATGAAATGTTATATAGGAGCCAACAGGTGGTAGGATGGTTAAAGCACTAGTCTCCTACATGGCCAACAGTTGGTTCAAGTCCTAGACCTGGCAGCTTGCTTTCTTACCCTCTCTCTCTCTCTCTCTCTCTCTCTCTCTCTCTCTCTTCTCATGAGTGCATGTGCCCTGTAGCAAATTTTTAAAATAATAATACTGTTAAATAAAATTAAATAATTCTTTTTTAAAAAGTAATACAATCAGATTTGTGTTTTGGAAAGATAAATCTGATCTGACTACTGTATAGCATAAGTTGAACAAAGACTACCTATTAGTAGGTGTGAGGGTCAAAAGGTGCACTTGCTTTACAAATGAGAAATGATTCACGACAGAATAACAATGAAAGATAATAGAAGTACAGAGAAGAAAGGAAGTTGGAGAAAAATTATTTTTATACTTAGGAATTTAACTGCCAAGATCTGACCTATGAAGTGAAAAAGAATGAGGCAAAGATGGTTATCAGGATTTTGGAAGTAAACACAATGAATAATGCCCTCTCAGGACCTGGCATTTGAGACACTTGAGAATAGACAGGAGAGTAAGGCATTTGGAGGTCAAATAGCACATCTATTTAGAATAAGTTGGGTGTTGGAGAAAGTAGGTTAAAACTCAGACAGGGAAGATTTTGAATATGAATCCCAGGTTTAGGCAGTCACTTGAGGTGGTGAGATGGAGCAGAACTGTGGAGTACGGGGAAAGGTGAGGTTCGAGGAACCACCAGGAGGAAGAAAGAAGCATTGCAGTCCATATGCCTCCCCTGTGACAGTCTTTTCACAGTATGGGTTATTTCAGGGGGTTCCATGGGTCATTTTACTTATTTTGGGGGGATATTAATTTTACTTCTTCTATTTTTTATTGTTTAAATTTTGTCAGAGGGTGTGTGCACTCACCAGAGAGAGAAGGAGAGAGACAAAGCACCCCCCAATAGGACATGGGCCTGCTGCAATCCCTCCTCCATTTCTCCATCCTGTTGGGATTTGGGTCACACATGACCTTGTGTCTGGCATGATTCTCCAAGTTGCAGAGATGGGATTTGAACTGCATGGCATATGCCATCTAGCTTCCTTTGGAGCCGAACCTTTATTTCCATTTGTAATCATGCATGTGTGTGTGTGTGTGTGTGTGTGTGTGTGTGTGTGTGTTTATGAGTTTTTTTAAAAAAAAATGGATAAAGTGGGTTAGAAGAGAAAAAAGCAAAAATGGAGACCCCAGGGAGAGGGTTAGGAAACAAGGCCTCAGTAATTTTACTAACTACAAAGTAAGAGCCCTACTACTTCATAATAAGAAAAGTGCCTGTCTCCATACTTCTAACCATTCTTTTTTTTTTTTTTTTCCTGTGTTTAGATTATGCCAGAGAGTGTATGCACTTACCAGTGAAAGACAGAAAAAGTTAGAGGGGCAAAGAGAGAGAGAGAGAGGGAAGGAAGAAAGGGAGAAAGGGAATTACAGTGGCTAAGGGAGTTGTCTCCTACACGGTTGACCACAGTTTGAGTCCTGGCCTCCATGGCGTAAGCGCATGCCAGGTGCATGTGTATACCTGCTCCAAATTCAGATAGGATGGAGAAATGAAGGAAAATTGAGGTGAGACCATATCCTACTGTGGCTTTCTTTCTCTATCCCAGTCTCTCTCTCCCTCTTTCTCTCTTTCTCTCTCTGGCTAGTGCATATGCCCTCCAGCGATAAAAAAATAAAATAAAATAAATAAATAAATATTTTCAAAACAGAAAGAAAGAGTTCCATTTAAAATCTCTTGTGTAAGGGTTTATACAAGTGACCTGACAGAATTTAGAACTGATGGATTAAGAGTTATGTAAGCCCCCTGGCAAACAAAATGTGATTGCTTAACAATTTTCCAGTCCATTTTCTTTCTGTGTCTCATTTTGCTTTTACTCAAAAAGCATACTCTGTCCTTGGTTTTAAATACCATATTTGTCTTACCTGCCATTTAGTAGAGTCAGGGTCAAAACTGATCATCTCAAAAGCACACAGCTTGATTCTTAATTTTCTCTTGCAATACCTACCAGCTAATCATTTTTTTTTTAAAGATAATTTAGATAGACTCTCCCTCTCTTTCACTTGTTATTCTCTGACTTCGGCGATGAGAACTGTATAAAAACTACCCAAGTTTCTCATTTTCAGCCTCATACCTTACTTGAGAAATTATTTTGCAACTGGGAAATGTAAGAGTTCAAGTCATGGAATGCAACAATCATATTCCATACAACTTCTATAACGTCACAGAAGTAAGAAAATTCTTCGTGTGCCATAAAAGAAATTAATAATTTTGAGCTTTATGAAAGCCAGAAAGTTTTAAAAGAAAGTACTATCCTTGAAGATTAATATTTGATAAGTTACATGACATTTTATTTATTTATTTACTTAAGTTCGCTATGAAGAGAGGCAGAGAGGGAGAGAAGAATAAGAGCGAGAGAAGGTAAGAAATGACCCAGCCCCCCTAGGGTAGCTAGACACACTGAAATCCCTTTTCCCCCATTCTCCTCTTGGGATTCTGTGCTCCCATGTTCCTGGTGTGTTTTTCAAGCTGCTGGGTCTGAGAACTTGAACGAGTCAGTCATGTGGAATCCAGCTGCCTTAACCACCCTGCCACTAGCTGGCCCAAGTTACATAGCATTTTATGTGAAATCATTTGACTTCAGTTTTCAAAAGAACACACATTTCTGGTCAAGACCAGGGTAGCTCAGTGGTTAATGATGTACTTATATGTGCTTATAATAAACTGCATCAAGGTAAGAGGTTGGACATTCTTAGTTCATATTTTTTGATACTAGTCTATTCCTTTTTTTTTTAAGGAAACTCTTCAAAAGCATAAATTCTAGAGGACTTTAATCATTGTTACTAATTCTGCTGTACCTCCTAAAATACACTTTTTCCATAGTAGTGTCTTCATAATAATAAGCAAAAATGCTAGCACTAGTTTGGAAGCATCTTTTTTTTTTTTTTTTGAGAGGTTTTCTCTATAGGGCACGTGCACTCGCCAGACAGACAGAGAGAGACAGAAAGCGAGAAATCACCCCCCAGGGGGGATGGTCACGCCGCAATCCCTTCTCCTCCATTCTCCTCTCGG
>NW_006205268.1:1602500-1674215 GCF_000334495.1 Tupaia belangeri chinensis
TAGGGCACATGCACTCGCCAGACAGACAGAGAGAGACAGAAAGCGAGAAATCACCCCCCAGGGGGGATGGTCACGCCGCAATCCCTTCTCCTCCATTCTCCTCTCGGGATCTTGGGCACGCACGCACACGCGCCTGGAATGAGTTTTAAGCCACGGGGTCCGGGACGCAAACCACGGTTCACTATGTGGGAGTCCAGCGACATAGCCATTATGCTAACTGCTGGTTCCCTGGAAGCATCATTTCATAGATATCCTCTCACCTGTTATCAGTCTAACTAAACTTTAAGCAAAAGTCAACTAGGAATCAGTAATGATAGAATACTAGAATGTACTTTGAAGTAAACAATGAGTATGACCTCTAATTTATAGTCTGGGGATGATTTTATTTTTAGAAGATATATTGGGATTTGATACTTCTAGCTACTAGAATTTGAGTTCTGACTTTAATGAAAAAGGTCAGATTTTCTCTAAGAACCAGTTAAGGTAAGATAAATAATGTTATGGCCATCAATGGTGAGAAAAGTCATTATCTCTGTCTGGGGTCTTTTTTAGGGAAGTAAATTTAATACTTTCTTTGGAGAAAGACAACACATATGTTATTTTTATTTCTTGTAAATTAACTTTGCAAAATAATTTCTTTGAAACACTACAAGGCTTATTATTAGGCTGTTTCACTTAACAAGGCTAAAGCCTTCAAAAAATATCTCTAGAGAGCATTTTGTTTCCAGAGACAGAAGTTGCTAATTGGATTTATGTTGCTGAGTCCTTTAACTCCCTTACCCTTTGGGATCTGAGTTATTGATGCCTCTAGAAGGGCAAGCATGTGGGGATTATCAGTCACTTCTCCCTAGCATAGCAGGGGTTGACTTCTGTTTTAGAAAGCTTTTGGCGAGGGGTTTATGTGTGGTTAAAGGTTTTTAGAGTGGTAGATTCTGTGTTTTGTCTTATCTAGGACCTCAGCATTATCTTCTTCTTTTGATAAAAATAACTAACTTCGGCGTTTCTCTTGGGAACTACCTCTTCCTCCCTTTTCTCCAGTCCTTGTGTTATGGCTCAAAGCAGCATAAGCTCCTGAAATGAAGCCAGTTTGGTTAACCTGCTGTACATTCAGGGATGCTGCATCTAAGCCAGCAAGTACCAATCTGAGGACTTATGTTGGCACTATCGTACAAGAAAGAGTTCTTTTCTTTTCTTTTGTAATTTTAATTTGCCATAAGCTTTATGCACACCCGGAGAGAAAGAGAGAGAGAGACAGCATCCCCTCCATGGGGAGTGGACTTGCCTCAATCCCTTCTCTCTCTCTCACTTTTTGGGGGTTGCGGCATGCACACATGCAGGAATCTGGCATGTTTTTCATGCTTCAGGGTCTGGGGCTCCAAACACACAGTTGGCTCCCTCAACCTCCACTTCAGGGCTGGTCTGAAAGGTTATTTTCTCTCTTCTCATGTGGCTAAGAGAAAATATGTAAACCTGGAAGGCACATTGTCACTCTGTCTGAGAAACGAAGCACAGCCCTGATTTTAAAAGCTTCCTGATGACATTCTTGGAACCTCTGGAACTGATGTACTTGAAGCCAGACCCTTCTTGACTTTTCAGTTATGTGAGTCAATAAAGTCCATTTCCCCCTTAAGACAGTTTGAGTTGATTTTTTTATCACTTGCAGCCGGAAGACTTCTGAATAATGCATCCAGGATACTCTGTCTGCAAATACATACACATTTTCCACATGGCAGCTCATTTAGATAAGTGGTGGCCTGGGTGTTAAATGGGGACTAACTGCTAAGCATACTCCTGTAGATAGTAAAATAGCTGAGAAGCATGGATTGTTCCCAAACTGAAACAATCTAGGTCTCTATAAAATATCAGCTGTTTCTCTCTTTGAGAAAAGGAAATTTCCACTTGATCTTCATAGTATTTATAAGTCCATGCCAATCAATTGCCTTTTGAAATGGGTGGGTTAAAGATATGGATATGTAAGGTATTATTCCTAGGTTTTGGTTTGTAATGGTGTTATCAACAATAAGTGATAAAATGAAAAAAAAATAT
Organism: Tupaia belangeri chinensis; assembly: GCF_000334495.1. Taxonomy (NCBI): domain Eukaryota; kingdom Metazoa; phylum Chordata; class Mammalia; order Scandentia; family Tupaiidae; genus Tupaia; species Tupaia belangeri. Next base: position 1,604,547 of record NW_006205268.1, read on the forward strand.
TGAGACAAAGCCCATTCCATTTTTAAAAAATGAAATTCAATTGTCCATTAGTCTGAGATTGTTTCTTATCAATTATTATTCTTTTTAGTTTACATGTATCTCTCTAAGGAGATGGATCTTTAGTTGTGATAAATTTTCATAATGTTTGTTTTGCTTTGTTAAATGTCCTTATTTGTAAAAATAAAATGTTGCCAACCATATTACTGGCCCCAAATTTTTATTGGTATTTTGTTGTCATTGTTGTTATGAAGATGATGAAATGTAACTAGCTCGAGAAATCCGAAGGTGTGAAAAACAGTGCTTTATTGAATCTAACTATCCTCTTCTTAATTCTAATATATGACAGTTCATTACATTTTTCACTACTGACCAATGCGAAATTGTGAGCTAAAATATTTCTTTTCCTGTTTTCTTGGAGATTTACCTGTATGTTTGTTATCATTGGCTGTTGTAAGAGGTTTGCAGTAGTTCTGAGTAGGGAGCATGTCCTTCGGGAATTAAACAAATCAGATCAACACAAATAAAAGTGTGAAGAGGGTCAGCCCATAGCCTAGAGGGCAAGGGAGGTGGATCCATTATGGCAGATCGTGGTGCAAATCCTGGACTCTGCAGCTTGAAAAACATGCTGAGCATGTGCACATGCATGCCCAGAGTCCAGGCAAGATGGGGAAGTGAAGGGCAAGGACTGCAGTGTGGGCACGCCCTGTTGGGAGTGCTTTCTTTCTCTTTCTCCTTCAGTCCGGTGAGGGCATGAGCCCTCTGGCAATTTACAAAGAAAGAAGTGTGATGCAGTGAAGGAGTATAAACGGGAGCTTCAGCGTTGTGAATAATCATCACTAGAGAAACCACAAATACCAGATTTAATAGACAGACATAGGAATAGAAGATACTGGAGCTGTAACAGAACAGCTTATTTAGAAGTTTGGGCTGTGGGGACCAGCAGATGGCATAATGGGTACATCACTGGACTCCTACCTAGTTGACTGAGGTTCCAGTCCTGGACCTGGCGGCTTAACTATCACCAGCCGAATGTGCCTACATGCCCAAAATCCTGAGAGGAGAAAGGAAGAGAAGGTATTGCAGTGTGACCCTTCCCCCAGGGGCTGATTTCTCACTTTCTGTCCCTCTGGCGAAGCAACTGCCCTATAGCAAAAATCTCTCATTAAAAAAAACTCTCTCAAAAAAAAGTAAAGAAACTTGGGCTGCGGTGATGCTCAGACAGGTGCAGTTTACATTATTAAACAGTGGAAGGGGAGTGTTTCGCTTTTGTTTTTATTTGATGTGTTTGCTTTAAAAAGAGAACAGAAGATAATCGGCATACACAAAGGAGAATGGATCATCCTGAAACACTGAATTCCAGAACACTATGAAATCAGAGAAATCCTGATAAATGCCAATGAAGTATTTTTGAAATCCACATGTATACTGTGCTCCTCTCCTCACTTGGGGAAGAACTCACAAGCAGTTCTACTGAGTAAGCAAATAATCAGCCAACACCAAAATCTTACTCCAAAGCAATGGAGAATGAAAGCCTTTTGTGGGAATTTATTGGACATTGGGGAATTAGAACACAGTGGACTGTATAGAAGAAAAGCGTGCAAGGGACTGGCAGGTGGTGTGGCGGTTAGGATGCTGGACTCCCACGGGCCTGATCATGGTTTGAGTCCCAGAACTGGTGACTTGCTTTCTCACTTTCCTACTCTCTCTCTGGTAAAATTAAAAAGTAATAATAAAAATAAATTAAGTAAATAATTCCTTAAAAAGAAAGACAAGCATACCATTCTGCATCCATGCCCTTTATTATGTGATTGTGCGAGTCTCCTTTCTATATCCAGAAGCCGCTTCTCCACGCCTTGATTGTTTTTTTTTTTTTTGGAGAGATTTTCACTGTGGGGGGCGGGGGCTCAGACAGACAGAGAGAGACACAGAGACAGAAAGTGAGAAATCACCCCCCAGGGGGGATGGTCACGCCGCAATCCCCTCTCCTCCATTCTACTCTCGGGATCTTGGGCAGGCACGCACACGCGCCCGGTGTGAGTTTTTTAAGCCACCGGGTCCGGGACACGAACCGCGGTCGACTACGTGGGAGTCCAGCGACATAGCCATTATGCTAACTGCTGGTTCCCTCCACGCCTTGATTTTGAAGTTGAGTTTGGGACTTATTTTGGTCAATGAAATACTCAGAGATATGACAGCTCAGCTATGGTTGTTCTAGTGAAGGGCACTGAAATGAGAGGCTGGGACTGCATGGAGAACCCAGTTCAGATCCTGGACCAACCTGAACAGACCCAGAGCAGTAGCATGGCCTTGTAATCCTAGCTGATTTGGAGGCTGGAACAGAGGATTGCAATGGCAAGACCCTCTCAAGGACACCTACCTCTGTCTCTCTGTTTCTCCCTCAACCTCCTCTCCCTCTCTCTCTCTCTCTCATAAAAGTAAAATAGAGACATGGCATAAGGGGAAGCTTAGAATGTGTGTGTTCAGTTGGGTTTTTCCTTGCAAGCAGAGCTTCTGTCAGATAATGAAGACCTGCATTATCAACTTGAGCCCCAGAATGAAGAAAAAAATGGATGAGACCATTGTCTAATCTATACAGGGCAACCAAGTACAAATGGACTTACAGGTTGAAGCAGAACTTCTCAGAACAGTTCAGTTTAAATCAGCAGGATTATGAGCATAAGAATGATTGCTTATTGTGGTTTGAAAATGAGTTTGGGAGTATTGTTACAAAGCATCACGGCAACCACAGCTATTACAATTGCTGTCTCAGAGCTTCATAAGAACTCCCTTTAAATTCTGTCTCCAAATTCCCAGTTGCTCTGATAGCTGCACTCATCTTTTTCCCTATTGTCCCATATGCTGTTTCTACTCTGTTATCCAACTACTCAGTATTAAGAAAAATAACTGAGGACCTGTTTAGCTTTGCAGGCTTGTATCACTCAAATTTGGGTTGAGGTATTTTCTCAACTCTACTTAAATGACTACCATTAGAAATGCACACACACACACAAATAGATCAGCAGATGGTGTTATGATTATGTCACTGGATTCCTACATAGTCGACCATGGATTGGGCCCCAGACTCAGCTAGGTGTATGTGTGTGTGTGCCCAAGATCCCAAGAGGAGAATGGAGAAGGGATTGTGGCATGGCCATCCCCCAGGGAGTGAGTTCTCGCCTTCTGCCTCTCTCTGTGTCTCAGGTGTGTGCACGCAGCCTAGAACAAAAATCTCTTTCTTAAAAAAAATCACCTTCTTAATAAATCAGGGTATAGGCTAGATGATAGTTGTAGCCTTCACTGAACTGGATCAGCTACAATGCACTGAATTCTCTTCTGAACTTATGACATGAACGAACTCACTCGAGCCACATAAAAACCCCATCATTATATTCATTTTGTGACAGAGAAAACTGAGGCTTAGTAAAGAGATGTTATCATTCTGGGTATTCAGGGTATCAGGGTAGAATAGGCCTGGTTAAATAACCTTCTATTTTCTGGAAGGAAAGACATTGGAATTAGTTACTGACATGAGAAAATGAATGGCAAGCTTGGTAGAGCAGCAAAAATTTTACCCTAAATCCTATATCTACTAATATCCTGCCCCAGAGGCCTTGGGTGTTTCTACAATTTTGGTAACAAAGCATGCAAGGGGACATTCATTGATTCCCACCTGGAAGAGAGCTGGGACAGGAACAGGAACGCCCAGATACAGAGTAATCATATTTCACTTCCAACTTCAAATTGGTTGCAGCAATCACACGCTTCTCTGAAATGATTTCCATCAGACTTACGGTGCATGATACAGATTATCCCAGTGCCCACCTGCAGTCCCCTCCCCTTGCCAACATGGAAGCAAATTATACAGGATATGCTTGCTTTGCAGTTTTCACATACAGTCTCTACTTAAATCCCACCCCGTGCTCTTAAGATTAGTGAGAAAATGATCCTCCTGTTCTCCTTTCCTTTCCTATCTGGGTCACTGCTTTGTACTGCCACCCACCCCACAGACACACACAAGTGGTTTTGGGCAGAAAGGTTTTTGGTTTAACTCTTTCCTCTTGGGGCCTATGTTTTAACCCCTCTTTCGCGTGATCATCTTCTCATGGCTGCTTCATTGCAGTTTTGCCGCACTGCGGGGTGTCGCAGGCATGTTGGGATGCTGCTGGAGTTTACAATCAGTCTCCCCAACAAATAATAGTGTTGCAGTCACTTTATTTCTGTTAAGACTTAGGCTGTCTTTTGTAATAGCTAGTTTATCACATTCACTGCTGATTTTCCCAGGAGCTGGGCTCTATCAGGACAGAGCTATCATTTCTTACTTCATATTTGCAAGTGATAGCAGGAACAGCTGGAGAGGGAGGGAGCAGGGAGGAAGCAGGCTGGGACTCTGAGTGTTGTGCTAGGTGTGGATGAGATGTTGGACTCACCTGGAGACTCCCGAGTGCTGTGGGGCCCCAGAGTTTTGGTCGAGATGCCTAAAACTATGATTTTTAAAAGACAACAACCATAATAAAAATTCATATCTCCCTTTAGGAGTTTAAAAAAGGACTATTTCCTATATTCAGTAAATCATGCAAGACAATAGTGTCAGAAAGGGACTCACCTGTGATTATTATTCAGCACCTCTTAACACATTCATTTCCCTTAAGGGTAATGTGGCTGGAAGATCACAGGCGCCTTGCGCTCTCTTTCCCATATCTGTATAGTATAGTCTAGCTAATAAGGTGATGCATGCCCTAACGTATACGTCAGAACCACATTACGTCGGACATTAGCATTGTAAACCTCATTTTATTCCTTCGGTGGAAGTTTGTGTGTGTATTTCTTCTCCACTTATCTTTTGACAGCTCTGGGCACTGATGCACATGAACTCAGTAGGTTTTTCAAGCCATAGTGTCAGAAAGGGACTCACCTGTGATTATTATTCAGCACCTCTTAACACATTCATTTCCCTAAAGGGTAATGTGGCTGGAAGATCACAGGCGCCTTGCGCTCTCTTTCCCATATCTGTATAGTATAGTCTAGATAATAAGGTGATGCATGCCCTAACGTATACGTCAGAACCACATTACGTCGGACATTAGCATTGTAAACCTCATTTTATTCCTTCGGTGGAAGTTTGTGTGTGTATTTCTTCTCCACTTATCTTTTGGCAGCTCTGGGCACTGATGCACATGTTCTCAGTAGGTTTTAAAAGCCACTATCTGTAGGACTGGAACCGGACGGTTGGCCATGCGAGATTGAGCTTCTGTAACCACCACACCACTGGCTGACCCAGAAAATACTTCAGTCTACTAAAGTAAATAAAAAACAAGCACACTAGTTTTTATCTCTAAAGCCACCTATAATACGAGTCTTCAAAAAAGATTTAAGAATTAATGAATGATTAAGAGGTTAAAAGAATTTTAAAGTGCAAATATGAATATACAGTAACATAAACCTTTATTTATTTATTTAATTTAAGGATTTTAGTATAGGATTGCGTGTGCTTGCCAGAGAGGAAAGAGACAGAGAGAAGGAAAGTAAGAAGTCACCCCCCAAGGGGATGGCTATGCCTCAATCCCTTCTCCTCCATTCTCCTCTCAGGATTTTGGGCATGTATCCACATGCATTCGGTGCGATTTTTTAAGCCACCAGGTCCAAACTAGAAACATGGTCAGTCATGTGGGAGTCCAGCTGCCTTAACTACCAGGCCACTTGCTGGCCCCATAAAAGAGCTTATTTTAACCTTGTATGTCTGATATTGTCTTACCTTCTCCTTTACATTCTTCCTTTTTTAACTTCCAAATGTTGCAATGAGCAACCACCATGTCCTAGGCACCATTCTTGATACCATGAATTTAGAAACTAACAGAGCAAAGCTAATGCTCTTCCATGGGTTAACCTATCTCAGGGAATCATTGCTAACAAACATAGAACAGATAAATTCATATCCTTCAGCTGGTTATAAATGTCATAAAGAATAAGGCAATAAAAGGGAAAAGAGAAGAAAGCTACCAGCAAAGGTTTTCTGTTGTTGTTTTTTGTTTTTGTTTTTGTTTTTATTTTTGTTTTTAAGATAGTGATTCGAAGATCCTTCTGATGAGACAGCATTTGTCTCGAGATTGGAATAAATGAGTCAATTAAAATACCTGGAAGAAGAATTTTCTGGCCAAGGAAAACAGAAAGTATAAAGATGTTAGGAGACATCTCTGACTGAAATTGAGGGGAATCGGAGGAAATGTGGTAAGATAAGGTATTGGAGAGGTAGCCAGAGCCTAGTAATTGCAATCCATTGCAAAAGTTCTCAACCCTAGAGTTAGAAAATTACAGGGCAGATTGGGTTTCAAATTTTCCAATCTATCAGTGAAGGAAGGCAAACTGCGAAGTCAGTGATTTTTGTCTGTTTTATTCACTGCTGTATTTCCAGTGATCAGAAGACTGTATAGTACAGAGTTTATACAAAGTCCCGAATAGGGAAGCTAATGCTCTTCCATGGGTTAACCTATCTCAGGGAATCATTGCTAACAAACATAGAACAGATAAATTCATATCCTTCAGCTGGTTATAAATGTCATAAAGAATAAGGCAATAAAAGGGAAAAGAGAAGAAAGCTACCAGCAAAGGTTTTCTGTTGTTGTTTTTTGTTTTTGTTTTTGTTTTTATTTTTGTTTTTAAGATAGTGATTCGAAGATCCTTCTGATGAGACAGCATTTGTCTCGAGATTGGAATAAATGAGTCAATTAAAATACCTGGAAGAAGAATTTTCTGGCCAAGGAAAACAGAAAGTATAAAGATGTTAGGAGACATCTCTGACTGAAATTGAGGGGAATCGGAGGAAATGTGGTAAGATAAGGTATTGGAGAGGTAGCCAGAGCCTAGTAATTGCAATCCATTGCAAAAGTTCTCAACCCTAGAGTTAGAAAATTACAGGGCAGATTGGGTTTCAAATTTTCCAATCTATCAGTGAAGGAAGGCAAACTGCGAAGTCAGTGATTTTTGTCTGTTTTATTCACTGCTGTATTTCCAGTGATCAGAAGACTGTATAGTACAGAGTTTATACAAAGTCCCAAATAGGGCCAGCTAGTGGTGTGGTGGTTAAGGCAGCTGGATCTCACATGGCCTATGGCATGGTTCCAATCCTGAAACCAGTGGTTTGAAAGACACATTGGGCATGTGTGCATGGTGCCCAGAATCCTGAAAGCAGAATGGAGAAGTGATTGCCTTTGTTTTGCCCTATGTGTGTGTATGTATATGTGTGTGTGTGTGTGTGTGTGCATATATATATATTTAAGTTTTTTGTAGGGATCATGGGCTCACTGGAAAAGGATGGAGAGAAACAGAGAGAGAAAGTGAGAATTCATCCCCCAGAAAGATAGCCACACCACAGTCCATTCACCCCCATTCTCCTATTAGGATTTTGGGCACTCATGCACATATACCTGGAATGTTTTTCAAGGGGGTGGACTTGAACTGCTCAGTCAGTCATGAGTATTAAAAGCCCATACATTGAGTTAAATTGTCCTGTGATATAAGACAAAGCAGTCCCTTAAAAAAGATGCCCTCCTTCACCCGATCCCTGTCCTGTGCTCACTGGTACCCATGTAAAACAACGTTTGATTTTTTTTTTTCTATGCACTTTCTGTCCCTAAGGATAAGGTAGTAACTGACATTCAAAGTATACATTATTAGACTACACGATTACTTTTGACATCTATGACATGAGATTCTTCCCTTGTTACACATTTCCTTGATTTTCTTTCATCTGATCAACTTCCGAATTTTGTGGCCATGTTGGGGGAGTTTCCTAGGTACTTATTATTAATGTATCCTCATCTTAACCCTCAGGGATAGCTCACATCTCAACATATCAGCTCTTTTCTCAGTCTTGGACTCTCGAAGAAATCTTCCTCAGCCTTTTCTGATCTGCTCCAGTCTGATTGGATTCATCTCTTGAATTCCAGCACCTACTGGTTTAATAATCATCCCAGGTTTATTTTTTCTCCTTCTCTTTTATGTTCATCCCCCCGCCCCTTTTCCTAAAATTTCTGATTTTGCCTTCGTGTGTTGCTTGTTTTGGTGGAGCACATTCCACCAGTTGTCTCCTGCAACAGGCTGTGTAGTAGGTAACATTTTTAAGATCTGTTTCCTACAATAGGAAGGAGGTCAAGCACCACTAGAGACACGTGATAAATATGTTTGTTAATGAGGTCTACTGGCTAATTTTAGAGCAAAAAATGAGCAAAGCGAACTGTAATTATAATTGCTCCACAGAGAAGGGGACTGAGGTTTGACTAAGACAGATGCTTCACTGATGCTACGACAAAGGTAAATCCCTGATGTTTTGAAAAGTCCCAATCTTGTGTCTTGGTGTGGATTTGTTTTTATCTGCATGCAGACCTGTTAGGGAGACACGTCAATCTGGAAACCCTTGCCTTTGCTTTCAGGAGATGAACTGGAAATTAGATTGCTGATGGCTTTTCTTGTTCCCATTTGCTGTCCCGTGTTTGGAACTCCTATGATTCAGAAACTTTTCTTTGAGTTTTCTTTTGGTCTCTGCTTTTCATCTATTTGTCTTTTTGCTTTACTTCATTGAATGTTTTCTGAACTGTATCTTTTTACTTTTATTGATCATTTGAGTGTCTTATTTAACTTATGTCTTTTACCTTGACTGATCTCGCTACCCAGTGAAGGCTCTTCTATTTAGTATATAGAATATCAACCTAATCGTTAAAGTTCTGGGAGCTGAGCAGGGGGAATAGAGGCAGGTCCACCATTAAGGAAGAAAATTTGGCCTTTAATTTTCTGTTTTCAGGTGTGTCCCTGATTCGGCTCTGACTAGGGTCAAAGACTCTTTTCCTCTTTTCAGAGAATATATTCTTTCTTCTCCTGGGGCCTGGTCATGGCCATGGAAGATGGGTCATAGAGGGCAGGAAGGGGAATTGGAGAGAACCCTCGCTGACTAGAATGGAGGAAGAAATATTGGTGTCTACATGCTTATGTACACTTTCCAAACGTCTGCTTGCGACCTATCCGTTATCACTATTTCCAAGGGAGCCAGGCACTGCCAACCTTGGTCCTTTCAGGACGTTGGCAGTACAAACTGAGCTAGTCCTTGACTTCCCCACTGTCACTGCATAGAATTCAGCATTTGGGGGGCACGCTGTGTAAGCTGCCACTTATTTTTGTTCATTCTAGCTTTAATATAATATATATATATATTATACTATAATATCATTAATATATAATAATATAATATATAAACATAAGAATTACGTTTGTTTCCTCCAAACACATTTTTATTTAATTTAATTTTATTTTATTTACTTGTTATTATTATTTTAGTGAAATTTTAAGGAGAGAGCAGCACTTAGTGTTTCTTTTTTTCTTTTTCTTTAACTAACGGTTTTTCTTATTTACTATTTTGAAGTGTCCTCATTAGTGTGTTAACTCACTTATGAAATACACCATGTAGTGATTTGACTGCATGGTTTTGTCCTGAGGTTTTCTCAGATGTAGCTCTTACTCTTATGATGTGATCTTTTATTTTTGCAACACCTTTCAATCAGCATGCAAGTGTTCTCCAAGATTTAGCTGTTATTACCCTGATTAAACAGATGGGTCTTCTCCTACATGGGACCACGAACTGTGTGTGGCAAAAAGGAAATATAAAATTAAAAATTTTAAAAATTAAAATTCAGGGACTAGTGGATAGTGTAATGGTTACATTGCTGGTCTTCATGTAGTCATCTGTAGTTTGAATCCTGGACCTGGTGGCCTGAACCTCATGCTGGGTGTACGTGCATGTGTACCCAATGTGTATCCTGAGAGGAGACTAGAGGAGAAGGGATTGCAGCATGGTCATCAACCCTGGGACATTATTTCTTGCTTTCTTTCTCTCTGGAGAGTTCATGTGCCCTGTAGCAAAAATCTCTCTCAATGAAAAAATAAATTTCAGTTTCTTATTCATACTATTCTCTTTTGAAGTGATTAATGTCCATATAACTAGAATATTGGTCAGCATAGATACAGAACATTTCTGTCATTATGATAAGTTCTGTTAGCATGCATTTCAATTAAGTCAGATTGCATAGCAAGAAACACATTTCCTTTTCTAATTTTCTTGAGATCTTTCTGGTTACATTTAGGACAAGACTTTTTTGAGTTAAACGTGCATATGAATTACTTGGGTACCTTGTTGAACCATGGATTCTGGAGGTATTCATCAGCCTACATTAGAGATCAAGAGTCTACATTTCTAAAATGCATGCTGCATTATCTGCTGGTCATGGAACCGTACCTTGAGGAAAAGGATACAATGGAGAAAACCTCAATTTGGCTTAATAACCCTTTATATTTACTCATTTGTTTATGACTTGTAAGTCTCCTTTCAGAAACAAGTAGACAGATGCCTAGGAAAGCATCCTAAAGAGGGTAACAGTAGGGGCCAGTGGGTAGTGCAATGGTAAAGGAGCTGGGCTCTCACATGGTTGACTATGTTTTCTGTCCCGGACCCAGTTCCTTGAAACTCACATTGGGTGCATACACATGAGTGACCAAATTCCTGAGAGGAGAATTGAGGAGAAGGGAGTGTGGCATGCCCATCCCTGCTGGGGGGTGATTTCTCATTTTCTGTTCTCTGTCTCTGTGTGTCTCTGGTAAGCGTATGTGCGTGCCCCTTAACAAAAATCTCTCTCAAAAAAAAAAATAAAAATAAAAAATAAAGAGAGACTGGCAGATGGCATAATGGACTCCCAACTAGTCGACCATGGTTCAAGTCCTAGACCTGGCAGCTTACAACTCACACAGGGTGCATTTTCATGAGAGGAGAAGGGATTATAGCATGACCATCTCCCCTGGGGGGATGATTTCTTACTTTTTGTCTCTCTGTCTCTAGCAAGCGCATGTACCCTATAGCAAAAATCACTCTATTTAAAAAAAAGGACGGTAACAGTAAGGAAGTGGAATTTAATAACAATTTTTTCATAATGCACAATTTTAATATATCTCTTTTAATCACACCTTCATCTTTCTACTTTCTTGTTTACTAGATGTTTCTCGAAGCAGCATGTCCTACCCTCATCCCACACTGGCTCATGCAACATGTATTATTCTAAGCTCTGTACATACAGGGGTTAGCAGAACAAAAAATCTCTTTCACCCTAGGGTGTCTGTTATACAGTCAAGGTATAGTGGTGATGGGGCAAGTAATGTAGAACAAAACTGATATGGAACTGGGTAAATGATTGAACTCCGGAAAATCTCACGATGGATAGGCTACTGCCGGACTGTGATGCTGTTTGCCAAGCCTGGATTCGATGCAAACAGACCGGTGTAAGGCAGAGCACCTGGCTGCCTGGGAACTCAGAACTGCTGGGAAATTGTATATGCAGAGCTGGTTGGCTGAAGGGAGTCTGGAAGGCTGACAAAGACAATGATATCCTGAGAGATGTGGAGGTGGTCAGGTGCCAAAATCGGATGGGCTTTATTATGCAGGTATAAAATCAGAATACACTGAAGCAGTAGTTTCAGAGAAATAACTCACAAGAAATTGAGATATTAGTTTTTAGATCACATGGAGAGTATGTCACAGGACTAGAACAATTCCAGCACGTTTCTGATAAATAAGGATATTAGAAAATGATGACTCTCAAGTTGGCGCAGTAAAGCCTTGTGTGGGCTGTTATCGTGCGTGGCATGGACCCGCACTGGTTAGATATCAGTCATAACTGGACATAACTATAGAAGGTATACTTCATCCTATTTTGATCACGTTTGGAACTGCAGCCTAAATCCTACTAATTAACATGACATCCAGGTTTGAGGCATCTCACACACTATCTAGAAGTAGTTTTTTTCAATATTGGTCTCTAGACATTTTCTTAAAAAGATCTCAACCTACTTTTTTTTCTTTTTTTTTTTTTTTTTGAGAGATTTTCACTGTAGGGCGCGTGAGCTCGCCAGACAGACAGAGAGAGACATAGAGACAGAAAGCGAGAAATCACCCCCCAGGGGGGATGGTCACGCCGCAATCCCTTCTCCTCCATTCTCCTCTCGGGATCTTGGGCACGCACGCACACGCGCCCGGCGTGAGTTTTAAGCCACCGGGTCCAGGACACGAACCGCGGTCGACTACGTGGGAGTCCAGTGACATAGCCATTACGTTAACTGCTGGTTCCCTCAACCTACTTTTGTAATAAAAGATGTGCAACATTGAGCTGGCTCTGTGGTCTGGTGGTTAGGGCAGCAGGATCTCACATGGCCCACTGCATGGTTCAAGGCCCTGATCATCTCCTTGAGAAACATGACAGGCATGTGTGTGTGCATGCCCAAGATCCCAAAAAAGGAAGAGAAATGAAAGAATAGATTGTGGATGAATATGCCTCATAGGAGTTGGATGAGAAAGGCATTTTCCTCTCTTCCTTTCTCTCTTTGCTCACTGATGAACGCACATATCTTGTGGGGGAAGGGGACAAGGAATAAAAACTGCAACATGGACTCCTCACTAAGGATTTGGAGAAAATCTTCTTTAACTTTTTTTTTTATTTTACATTCAATCACTTTATATCATTATAGCATACGAAATGAATTTTCCCAGCATGAATACACTGTATATTAGCCCAGTCAAAGATACTAGCATATACATTATCATCAACTGATACTTTCACATTTTTGCATTCTTCAAATTTTTTTTTCTTATCCTTGATCCCCACCCACCCACTTCCCACGCTTACACATCCATGTGTATTTGGGCATTATCCACAATTGCTCAGACATGGAGCCAACCCAAATGTTCATGAACAAGTGAATGGATAGACAAGGTATGGCATATAGACACAGTGGAATACTACTCTGCCGTGAAAAATGAGACCCTGGCATTTGATAGAAAGTGGATGCACGTGGAGAAAATCTTGAAGCAGCATGAAAAAATATCTCATCTGGCTGATTTCAGTCAAACTGTAAATTTGTTTTTATTATTTCACAATATTACCTGAACCATTGATCTCTGCCAGACTCTGCACAACAGAAATGAGGCTGAGAATGCACTTGTTTTCTTTAGGATTTCCTAGGTGTTAGAGGTGACCATGTAATTCTGTAGCCTTTATTTCTGGATATTCAGTTATCAGAGGTGCCTTTCTCACTGTGTTAACCCTACGTCAGCTTCAACACACTCTTGATTTGTGTTATAATTGTGATGACATTGGACAAGGAGTGGTTCTAAAACAGTTTTTTAAAACATTTATTTTCTATGCAAAGTCCAAGACAGACACAGATCACAAACAGTGAAGGAATTCGAACGTGGTATTTCCCGTGGTTGTTAGGGTGGCATAGCTCCCGGGTCACTTCTGGTGTTTAATGTAGCTATCTAGTTCTATTTTAATTAATAGTGAACATAATAACATTTGTTTAAATAAAGCTAATATAAGATGAGGTAAAATACTGTGCTATTTAGCTCTTTGTATTTTCATTATTGAGGATAGCTCTTAAACAGACCAGTAACCTGTCACATATAGATTGTATTATTATGTACCTATAAATGTTTGCTGCATTATTATCAGAAATAATATCTAACATATGAAGATTACTTGAGTAGAAACTAGTGTTTGCTCTTTTCTTCCTTCTTTTTTTTTTCTTTATTATCTCTCTCCTTCCTTCAATAGATATCGAGGCATATATGTTATTCCCTGAGACAGATACTAGAATGCATGACTATATGCTCTGGGAATTATAAATATATATTTGAGATAATATATAATATCACCAAAGAAGGTAATAGCTATATATAGCATACATCAGAGACCCAAATTATTATGTAATTAATATTATTAATTAACTTTTATTGAGGGTTTTTTTTTTTTTGAGAGAGATTTTTGCTATAGAGTGCATGCACTCGCTGGAGACACAGAGGGAGACAGAGAGACAGAGATCAAGAAATCACCACCCAGGGTGGATGGCCATGCCACAACCCCTACTCCCCAGTCTCCTCTTGGGATCTTGGGCACAGAAGCATACATGACTGGTTTGAATTTTAAGCCACCATGTCTGGGACTTGAACTGTGGTCAACCACATGAACATCCAGCAAAGTAACCATTATGCCTTCCACTGGTGCTTTTATTGAGTTTTTTTTTTTAAAGGATCTAATGAATGGATTGAAAAACTGTGGTGCATATACACTATGGAATACTATGCAGCCATAAGCAACAATGAGACCTTGTCATTCCATTCAAAGTTGATGAATAGAGATTTAATGCTAAGTAAAATAAGCCAGACTATGAAAGACACACATTGCACATCCCCACTCAATATATACTGAATGTCCACACTCTATAGTAGAGATTAAAGATCCAAGGGTATAATGGTAGGGAGGACAAGTGTAAATACCAGAAACCGTATGGGATAGAAGTAGATAGTAGGGGGTAGGTGGGAGGCTCTCTGGAAAGAAACTCTAAAACATATAAAAGATGGTAAAGATCTCTGCTTAAAATGATGTGTATGGTAATGCCCTTGATTTGATTGTGGAGTACTGCATGCATATTGGAAAACATATTGTGTGCTATAGATGTACAATAATTGAATGCAAATATAAAACCATAAAAAAGAATCTAAGTACTTATAGCTAGTTATATTTATATCTATCCTCCTCAAATCTGTACCAGTAAAAAGGTTAAACAATTTGAGAATTTTAAAATTTCTGGCAAATTCTCTAATCTCGATTTTATCATCTTTAAGATTATTTTCATTTCTTTTTCCCATGAGAAAGAGGAAGAAAGAGAAGTACAGAACCCCCAACAGATTTCCATGGCACAATATACACCCGTCTCAGTTAGCCCTGGGTCATGAGCATAAGTACCTGTGTGCCTTGTGTGTTCAAGAAGGTATTGGGATGTAAGCCTAGGACCTTTGCCATGTGAGTGCAGTTACGAGTACACCACCACCTTGCCACTCATTCACTTATTTATTTTTTAAATTTCTTTCTTTCACGAGGAGAAAGAGGAAAAGAAAGACAAGCATCCTCCACAAGGTCTCATACACTGATTCCATCCTCCTAGGCTTCCAGCCAGCCAGGAGTGTGGGCATGAATGCATGTACTTGGCATACACAGGTCAATCGGCAACTGAAGCCCAGTCTTCCAAATGGCTTCCGCCATTGCAGAGAATTGTGCTATCACTGCATCATTGAGGTTGGCCCATTGATTTTCTCATCTTTATCATGAGAATGGACCATAGTTAATATTTTTTTAAATGTTAAAATGATGATGTTATCATTATTAGCATTAATCATTATTATTATTTAAAGTAAGAGATGCTTAAAACCAACCTTTGAGGGGCCAGCAGGTGGTGTGAGGGTTAAGGTGTTGGATCTCAGTGCCTGGCTCTGTGGTTAGTGTTCTGGAGCTGGCAATTTGAAAAACATGCCAGGTGTGTATGTGTATGCATGCCCAGAATCTTGAAAGGAGAATGAAGAAGGTATGAGGTGTGGCCATTCCCCCAGGGGTGATTTCTCACTTCCTCTCTGATTATCTCTCTCAGGTAAATGCATTTGCCCTATGGGGGCTGGGGGTGGGATCTTTGAATAACTTTTTTTAAAAATTTGTTTTAAATCTATCCTATTTACTTTTTTTTTTTTTTTTTTAAATGTCTTCTTAGCCTACTGGAAGGTCCTGCCTCAAATGTCTCTGTAAACAGATTGCTTTGCCATTAGAAGTCCTCAAGTTTTGAGGCCTTTTGAATCGTAAATGAGTTTAAATATCCAGATTACTCTTTCTCTCCTGAAGAGCTCATGTTGTTGCTTTCTCCAATCACAAAACATTTGAAAATTTGTAACTTTAGCTTGGTCTCTGACAAGCTCTTGAGTTAAGGCGTTGATTTAGGAGTCCATGACCTGCTTTTATTGCATTGTATCAAGTGCCAACTTCCTAAAGTGATACTGTGTTAGTTTCTCCAGTTATAATGAAGTAGGCAAGGTAAATCAGACTGCCCTTGCCTTCAAGAGATCTACAGACCAGGAATGAAGCTAACTGTGGACATAAAGATCTGTAATGTGAGGTGGCATGCAATAAATACTTTAATGTAAGTAGAAAGTATCTTTGAAGCACAGGAGAGAAGAAAATTAATTCTAGCTAGAAAGATCACAGATAAATCCATGGTGGCTCATGGTGGCTATGATAGTTAAATTTAGATTTCAAGGATGGGTAGATTTACAACAAATACAGAAAGGGTAGGAGGGAAGAACCCCCAGGTGGGAAAAAGAATATGAGCTAAATCAAAGTGGTGTAAAGACATATTGGGGAACTGAGAAGTTTTTTCCTGGAAGACAAGACAGATAGTGGGAGATAGATTGAAAAAGGAGCCACAGAGAACTACCTTTTCCTTTATAAATTGCTTCTCTTAGACCAAATCATTTTTGAGTTCCTGTAATAAAATTCAAGTTATGTAGTCACTATTCCCCTCCATTTTTTATGATGACTTCTTTCCATTCATCTTGACTTCATGGTGCATCTATCTCAAGGATCTTCCATCAAACTGAAATCTTCTTGCCTCAAATTATTTTGTTAAGTAAATTTAATATATATTTAATGGCCCCAAGTATGCATCACCACTATAATTTATTCCCAAAGTAACTCAACATTTTAATTTATCTTAATGATTCAAACAGTTGTTGAATATTCAGAATAGTATTTTTACTACGTAAGGTCATGCCTGTCATTAAGAAAGAGCATGTCAATTTTATAATGACTTTGATAAAAATATCAGAACTATTAGAACATTAATTGGCATATGACCTACTCATTTTTCTTTACATTTTTAGTGATTATTTTTTGTCATTTAATGATGGTATATGAGAATTTAAAAATCCTCTGGAAATAATAAGTTGATGTAAGAATATATAATAAAGTGTTTTAGTATGTAACTGAAGGTAAAATGTTATGAATTCAGTTTTAAAAAGCTCTATATTTAAACATTTTTTAACCCTGAATTTTATCAAAGAATTATTTTAAACTTTATTTATTTATTTATTATTTAATTTTACCAGAGAGGGACAGAGCAAGAGAGAGAAAAGGGAAAGTGAGAAAGCAAGCCACCAGGTCCAGGACTTAAACTGAAGCTGGCCTTATGGGTGTCCAGTGCCCTAAACTACCATGCCACCTGCTGACCCAAACCCTGAATTTTTATTTTAGGAAATTTTGGAAGAAATGTTTGTGAAATTTTAATATAGAGAGTTATATTGGAAACATATATATATATGTAATATATTCATGTTTCTAATATTCTGTCAGCTGCTTAAAAGCAATCAAAATTTTTTATATTAGTGTATAATCCTCTTTGTCAATTGCATTTTTTGGGAAATAGAAACATTAAGGTGTATGAGACAATCCAATACTGTCTCTAAAACCCTCAGCTCACATGTATTAGACCATTTACATTCAACAAAACAGACATGCTTTGCTTTCTTTCTCTTTAGCAATTTGGGAAAAGTCATGATGTATTTTTTTATGTTTTTCTATGCAAAAATGTATCATTTTCTGATGATCCAATATTTATAATATATCAAAATATCACTTGGAAGATATTTCTGAAAGCAAACCATAAAAGAAATACTGAGGAGGCCAGAAATTCTACAGATCCCTATAGACACATGAGTCTAAATATTTTACATTTTGACCAATAAATTTTCAGTTCTTCGATTGATGCTGAAAATTTCTTTCAACCAGACTTTTTTTTTTTTTTTTTTTTTAGAAAGTGATTTTTGTTATAGATCATGTGCACTCATGGAAGATACAGAGAGAGACTAAGAGACAGAAAGCAAGGAATCACCTCTTAGGGGGGATAGCCACACCACAATCCCTTCTCCTCCATTCTCCTCTCAGGATTTTGGGCAGGTACGCACAATCACCCTGTGTGAGTTTCAAGCCTCCAGGTCTAAGACTCAAACTGCTGTTGAACATGTGGGAGTCCCACAATATAACCATCATGCCGTCTGCTGGTCCCTCAAGCAGATTTATTATTATTATTATTTATACATTAAATCACTATACATCATTTAGATTGTGAAGAGACTTTACCCAGCATGATTTACACCTCAGTCCTGCCCAGTTGAGACTATTATACACATCCTCGTCAACAGATAATAAACCTTATCTGTGTCCCACAAGTGTTTTACCTCTCCATTTTCCTCCCCAATTTCCTTTCCTATGCTTTTCTCCTGTGGAGAATGATACGGGGGTACCTCAAAGACCTTCAAATAGAACTACCATATGATCCAGCAATTCCATTCCTGGGTATCTGCCCAAAGGACAGGAGAGCACTCAGTCAGAAAAGTGCTTGCACAACTATTTTCATTGCAAGAATATGGAAGATCTGTGGCTAAGTGAAGCAAGTCAGGTTATGAGAGAGAGACATTGTCTCCCCTTAACATATACCAACTGTATGCACTCTACGGTAGTGACTGAAGCAGATATCTAAAATAAAGAAAGTCTAAATATTTGTCACAGGGTCATTGAAAATGGCAATGCATCCAATTCCTGTCATAGCTTGTGAAATGGTTTACATATGATGAAAAGTGTGTGTATAGCTGAGATAGCTGAGCAAGGAAAAGTTCTTCTCTTGCCACTTCTTAATTGCCTAAGCTGTGAAGATAATTTATGTTCAGCAAACATTTGTTACTGAAATATACTGGTTACTTATAAGGATTCAAATATTATAATTCTTCAATTCAAATTTTACAATTCTTATATATATATACATATATAAATATATATATAGAGAGAGAGACAGAGACAGAGAGACAGAGAGACAGAGACTTAAAGAAAAACTCACTTAAGGGCAAGATAGTGTGCACCAGTAAAATGGTATACTCTGCAAGGCAGCCCCGCATAAGAAGGTTCCTGGTTCAGTCTAGAGGTCTTCCTGACTATGGCAGACAAGCAGTGCTCATTACCAGGCATCAGCTGCACCTGGGGATTAACAGTAGTATTGAGACTCTGTTTTGTTTTTTGTTTTCGTTTTTGTTTGTGGTTTGTTTCTTTTTTCTTCTCTCCTCTCTTTCTCTCTCATGGAAGGAATACATAAAACAAATAAATAATATTTTTTGAAGTTGTAGAATAATGGAAGTTAAGGTTGAGTTTATGTGGTGCCAAAATATTTTGAAATACATACATAGTTTTGTCCTTTTTTTTTTGTAATATGCATTCTCCAGGAACTTTTTGAAGACCTTTCTATGTGTGTACACGCACATAAATATTTTTCCCATCACATTACATTGAGGATACTCAACTTTTTTTTTGGATTGGATGTATATGTATGTGCTATTATCCCAGCGGGCAGGACAGATACTGTGGCTTGTTTCTGTCTTGAGCTCAGCCTTCAAATAGTACCCTATGTAGGGGATCAAAATCAATGTGCTTTCTCTCAGGTCTCTAATCCAAATCAAGATTATCAAGGGCACACTGTGTATTTGTAAGCTCCCTGGGAGAGGACATTGCTCAGCATGGTTCATATTTATCCTGGTGCTCAGGCTGCAGCCAAGAGCCACAGGTTGCTGAAAACAAGTGAGGCTGGAAGGATGTCATCCACACTGTAATAGCCCCAAGCTCAGTCTGCTCCCAGGCCTGGGTAGTCTCACCAGCTGTACCATCATGCATGCTTGTTTGAAGGAAGTCTATTTCCTATCTCCCTAGATGTGTTCAGTGATGAGTGCTTGTACCTGCCCACTTTAGCAGGCCAGAGTCTCTCTAGGAGTGTGGGATTGGCTCCATTTCACCCACTGCTGTGATGAGCAGAGGCCTCTTGGGGCTCTTTACATATTTCTTGTGACCAGAGGCTGAATGTCAGTAGCTGAGCTGGGACCTATAGGAAGAATGTGTACAGCATGGCTAACCACGTGAAGCTGTCTCCCCAGTTGCTACAAGCAGAACTCTGGAGAAATTCTCTGCTGCTCTCTCTTATTTATTAACAGGTTAACAAATAAAGCCTGCTTTCAGAGCAATGTGCTTTGTAACAATGATGGACTGATGGGCTGAGTCAAGAAGTCTCCAAATATTCATAGGAATGATGGCTTCTCAACCTTGGTTTCTTCTCACTACTCAGTGCCAATACAGGTCCATACAATGCTGTTTTTAATCATTCCACATGGGAGCATAATGTTTACCCTTACTACATTCTATTATTTTGTTTACTTATTTTTTTCCTTCTTTATTTTCTTGCTTTTAAAATTTGGCTAAAGGGCATGCACACTCACCAGAGACACTGAGAAAGTGAGAAATCCTCCCCAAGGATAGAGACCATGCTGCAATACCTTCTCCTCTGGTCATTTTGGGTATGCATACACACATGCTACTCAGCTTAGTTTTCAACCCTCCAGGTCCAGGGCTCAGCTGCACAGTCAGCCATGTTGGATCCAGCTGCCTTAACCACCACACCTCTGGCTGGCCCCACCTTACACATTTTTTCTTTTTTTGAGAGGTTTTTGCTATAGGGCGCTTGTGCTCGCCAGACAGACAGAGAGAGACAGAGAGACAAAAAGCGAGAAATCAAGCCACAATCCCTTCTCCTCCATTCTCCTCTCGGGATCTTGGGCACAAACGCACATGCCCCTGGCGTGAATTTAAGCCACCAGGTCCGGGATGCGAACCGCAGTCGACTACGTGGGAGTCCAGCAACATAGCCATTGTGTTAACTGCTGATCCCAACCTTACACATTTTTAATATGGACCACATGCTTTAACCCCTGTGATATCTCTAAAGAAGGAATGTGTAAGGGACAAGGTGAGGGAGAGTAGATGAGAGAAATACATTCTGTTTCTATCCAAATGTCCTTGGACACATATCTTGTTCCTAGCTCTGTGCTCTTAACTATTCCATACCACTCTACCTTCCCTTATGTAACAAGTACAACTGACTATCCTTAAAAGTCAATTTATTAGCAATGGTGGAATAGGTTAATAAAAAATAGTTCTCCAAAAACCAGTCCTTTTACAATTTCTTCACTATACTGAGCCTGTTTTCTTCACATTGTATTTTATTTGAGCAAGTAGTATCAACTACCTATGCTCTCTGCCGTCATTCTTACACATGAGAGAGATTTTAGAGCGAAAGGGACAGCCATATTTCCTTGAGAGAGATTTGCAAATAACTAAAATACATGTTATATTTTACAGTATGTTGCCAAAGAGATAGAGTTGAAAAAAGAAATAAACTCTGCCATGGTTTAGAAGAACCTCTGGAGGCTTTGAATGCATCCAAATTCAACAAAGAAATAATGCTCATTACATGATATGAGTAAAATTATACACAGATTTAGCAGTGTAAAACAATCAGGTTTTCTTTCTTCCAAGTGGCGTGCTTATTTGGGTGTCATGTGTATGTGTGTGCACCTGCATGTTTAAGTGTGTATTTCTGCACTCTGAACCACATGCTTTACCTTGTTTCAGATCTATTTCACTTTTCTCCATGTCTAGCACCTAACACATCACCTATCACAAACATTACAGAAATGTTTTCTTAAGCAAATAATCAATTAGAGTAAGAAGTGCTTCAGTTGCTCTACTATGATGTAAAGGGTTATAAAGAATTTTATTCCTGGATTACAGTTAATGACAAACAGAGAAAATCTTAGCTTGCAGCTACTATTTGCTTAAGGACGTATTTCATTGGTGTTCCTATTATGAATTGATTGTTTAATAACTCTACTAGACTTCAAAGCTAGTGGTGGAAAGAGGTTATGTAATTAATTCTAAGTGATGCATTTATCTATATGTCAGTTGATAAAATATACAGCATTCCTTGAAAGAAATCTTATTAGCAGTGTGACTCTACCTATGTACTTTTTTTTTCTTTTTTTAGAAGTTGAATAGCTCAAAAATCCGAATAGTTAGAAAAAATTCAAAGGCTTATTGGGTACAACTGGTAACAATAAATGTAAGCACCACTAGCAAAAAAGAAGACACCCATTGATATTTCTCTAGGTGTGTCTACTCACAAAGACTGTGTCTGGGTTTCTCCTGATTCTCTGATGTGCCTGTTTTTAAGCTCATTATCCTTTCTGGACTTAATGTTCCTTTCTCCTCCTACTTCCTTGAATCTTTCTTCTGTTGTGGTCATTTTTGTTTAGGTCCTATTTTTTTTTTTCTTTTTTTCGGAGAGGTTTTAGCTATAGGGTGTGTGTGCTCACCAGAAAGACAGAGAGTCCCATAGTTCTGAATTCTTTTCCTGCACTCAAAACATCATATATTAAACAGTTCCTGCACACATTTATAATGATCCACGCATACCTGAAATACCATAAATAACTCAAAGAATAATGATCAAATTATGCTAAGTCATTTATAGTGCAGAACCAATGAGATATGTGCTACCAGATGTTGATGTTCAAAAGAGAAGCGCAAGAGGGACCAGCAGTTAGCTCAATAGCTATGTCACTGAACTCACATGTAGTCGATCGTGGTTTGAGTCCCAGACCCAGTGGCTTGAACTCACACCGGGTGTGTGTGCGTGCATACCCAGATCCCAAGAGGAGAATGGAGGAGAAGGGATTGCGGTGTGGCCATCCCCCCTGAGGGGTGATTTCTCACTTTCTGTCTCTCTTTCTCTCTGTCTTACATTTTTTTCTTTCTTTTTTAGCTATGTTTTTTTAAATTTTTTTATTTTTTATTATCATCATAATCTTCTTTATATTACATTGGATTACATATAACTTTACAGTGTATTACATTGCTTACAGGCCTTTTGTTGGTTGCTCATATTTCTTGAGCCTTTGCGATTGTTCTTAGTCATCAGGTAATCTATATGTTTCTTCCTAACTTATTTAAGGTATCTCTGATTCTTAAAAGTTGTACAGACTTAGAAAAGTGATGATTTATCTTATGGTTGGCCTACCTGTTGCTCACAATTACCAGTAACTGTTGCCACTAGCCCTGGATGGCCCAAAGTCCTCGCTGTTTCTAAGGAGTGGTGAGCCTTCAACTGACCTAAAAGCAACACCCCAAGAGCAACGAAAAACAAAACGGAAAATGGAAATCGCGTTGCGCGCTGCGCGCTACTCAGATCACCAAAATTCAAACAGTCCAAAGGCTAGTGGAAAAGGATCAGACAATGAGTGACAGTACCAGGTTGGTCGGGCCTGCAGCCTCAGTCCGCCTGGTGTCCGGAACTGCTGGCCAGCTTGATCCAGATTGCAGGTGGGGTGGGGTGGGGGTTCACCTTAAAGTCCCAGGCGCGGTGGAGGTTCGCCTTAAAGTCCCAGGAACCAACCTGGGATCCAAGGAGGAAGAACGGTGGGGATGCGAGGAGCCTCTGTCTTTTCTGACAAACTTATGTGCCCTATAGCCAAAACCTCTCCCCAAAAAAAGAAAAGATAAGGGCAAGAGACTACACAGGAGAAAGTTTCTACTGTAGATGTTAAAGAGTACGGAGTGGGAATAAAGAAGGAGATCAAAAGCAAATTTGATCTACTTCATCCTTTTAAGAAAAAGACTGATTCTGTTTGAGGCATTTCTGGTTGTTTAGTTACTCTTTCTAGACATTCTACGACATTATTAAATTTGGGGATATCATTACTTTCTTAATTAAGTTACTATTTCAGCCAATTATTGACCCAATACACAGTTCAAGCAGCGTTTATGGGGGAGAAAGCAGATGGAACACATGTTTTTGCTTTTCCTGAAACTGAATTAGTCAATACCGACATTTCTTTGAAGATCAAAAAGGCCATAGGTCATATCCCTGCCGACCGCTTTCCATTACTTTCCCAAAGACCATTGTAAGGGACCAGCAGTTAGCGTAATGGCTATGTCGCTGGACTCCCATGTAGTCGACCACGGTTCGCATCCCGGACCCGGTGGCTTAAAACTCATGCTGGGCGCGTGTGCGTGCGTGCCCAAGATCCCGAGAGGAGAATGGAGGAGAAGGGATTGCAATGTGGCCATCCCCCCTGAGGGGGGGGTGATTTCTCACTTTCTGTCTCTCTGTCTCTGTCTGGTGAGCGCATGGGCCCTATCGCAAAAACCTCTCAAAAAAAAAAAAATAGACCATCGTAAGTTCCTTTACTTTGACACAATCATTTTTACAAACATAAATATTCATGTCTAACTTGTTAAATAACATAAATATTTAAAAATATAATGTTGTTAAAGCATTAGCCATAGTAAGAATTTGTGGCTTTTCATATCCTAGTTAATAACATTAAACTAGTAGGAAAAAAGTTTACTTGATTTATGATCTAAATTCATTTCTGACCTAAGTGACTTACTGTATATATTTGGAGGACCTGAGGAATGTGACAACGATGAAATATCTCACCTAGTCTTACTGCCATCTTAAAACCACCACCCCTCTACAGCTGTAAGAATCTCTAAAGGGGGGTTTGTGGCATTCCAAGGACATCCCTGTAAACTAACTAAAGAGCTCATCACCATGATTTGTAACACATCACACCTGGTCTTGCCAAATACCTATTGGGTCGTCAGAAAAGTCATGACGAATATTTTCTATATTTTTTATGCAAAAATGTGTCCTAACTTTCCTGACAGTCCAATATATAATTAAGCTTAGAAGCTTTTTATTAATTATTAGTTTTCTATTATCAAACCACACCAAATGGCAATACTAACACTATCACTGGTGTCATTTCAAAATGTTACGCATTTTTAAATTCTCCAACTAGAGTTCAGCTCTGTAATCATTCTTACTTTATAATGAAAATGGTAAGAATTTAAATACGACTTGCACTAACCTGAAGTCCAAGAAACTATATTAGATTTAAAACAATGGTTTATAGCTGCTTGTCCTAACAGACATTGGTCAGCTGAATTTCTCAGCACAGAGTTGAGACAAATCCAAGAGAACTCAAATTAGTAGCCATCAATTAAGCACACTTTGGAGTCTTTCCTAGTTTTCTATGGCCTCTTCTGTCTTGCTTTCCTCCCTCCCTTTTCCCCCCTTCTTGGTGTTTTTCTTTTTTAAAGTTTTGATTTGATCCACCCACATACCCACCCTTGTTTCCAAATAATTAATAAGGCACATTTACCAAGGATAATTTAGTAAAAATAGGAACTATAACCATGGAATATTGATTTGCTTGCAGAAAACTTTTACTGTCTTCCACAAATAAATTCAGGGACTTTACCACATCCTAATACACATGGCTTAATCCAAAGATTGACTTCTGATCATTGCTTAGTCTGCAGACAAGTCTTGTAGATTATTATTTATTACAAAAAGTAAACCACAGAAAAGGAGGTAAAAACCCATGAATTCTAATTGCATTAGCCTCATTATCAACATCATTCAGTTGCCCTCCTGGTTTCTCTATGTTAGAAAGTTGTGGAAGTAAGATTTTTCTTTCATGCTGCAGGAGGAAAGATCATTGGATTGAGAATGTGGGTGCTTAGTTTCTTCTCCCATCTGGATAATATAGGCCCTGTGATGTGGCATTCGCTTAACCTTCACTGTTCTTATCTCCCAGTTCAAAAGTGAAAGAGATTTTATGTTGAACAGCTTCTAGCCCAAAAATTCTGAAGTGAAGGATGTAATGTTGATATCTCCTTGTTGAATTTTCCAAAACTAGAGCTACGTCTGAAAATTGCATATGTTGTAAATTGACTTTGTTTTGTATGTAAGAGGAGGATTGGAATGAAGTATCAAGTGTCTAAAATAAGTTTCATTGAACTCTGTTTTCTCCCAATTCTAAGCTATCACAAATATTATGCTATTTTTAAAGTAAATAAGAGACTATATTTAATAGGGAACTATAAATTGCAATATATATATATATATATATATATATGTATATATATATCTCAACTCAAAAAAGGATTGGTGATTCAAGTGCTTGAGAAGGTATTCTAGGTATATTAACAATCATAAATTTTAGATTTAATACCATCATTTATTAAAATTAGGAAAACTTAGTAACTTAGTTGACATTCTTTTTTTTTTTTGAGAGGTTTTCGCTATAGGGCACATGCGCTCACCAGAGAGACAGAGAGAGACAGAAAGCAAGAAATCACACCCCCCCCCTCAGGGGGGTGCATGCTGCAATCCCTTCTCCATTCTCCTCTTGGGATCTTGAGCACGTAGTCACAAGTGCCTGGCATGAGTTTATCCAGACTCAAACCGTGGTCGACTACATGGGAGTCCAGCAACATAGCCATTATGCTAACTGCTGGTTCCAGGACAACTTAGTTGACATTCTATGAAGGCATGTGCCATTTACATAATTTGGATTACATTAAAAAAAAAGTATGGGTATTGTAAAAAATTAGATTTTCCTCTCCTTTAATTTGCTTTGTTCTTTTGATAGTGTTACTGGCCAAAATTAGACTGACTATTTTTTGTGGTCAATGAAACAAGAGGCAGAGGCTAGAGAAGGAAATTTATTCTATAGCCAATTACAGGGAGACAATCAGCAAGCAACACTCAAAAAACTCAACATGTTCGTGGTATTAATAGGTACAAAATACAAGCATGTGCAAATCAGTCCTCTCTACAATCAATCAAAGTCAATTACTGTCCCCTGAGTAATTATTCTAATTCCTTCAGATACCCATTCCAAGTTCTCATCTGACTGTTCCTCAAGGAGAGCTCCCCATGACTCAGCACTTGGACAGACCCTTCTCCTCAGAGTCCTTCTTAATTTCAAAATGGCTGTAATTCTGCTAAATCTTTACCTGGCCTGCTGTGATATGTACTTTAATTTTCTAATTTTACTTTTTTTCTAAAAAACGCTACCTACATTTACTGCCATAAACTATACTTTGTGTTTTCAGAGTAGTTTTATATAAGGAGGTTGATTGAATTACTCTACTTTTCAAATATATGGGAAATCACAAAATTTCTTGTACTGTATATATATCTCTGAGGTAAAATTTACATATGTACTCACTCTATCTCTAAAATGATCCTATAATGTGTGGGACATGTCCATACTTATTAATATGCACATGAAAATAAGTACATGTAACATACATAATTATTTATATCCCTTTCATTGTGTTTGAAACTCAGTAGAAGTTAGAATAGTAAAAATAGAAAAAGTTACAACAGTAAGTTCACATGAGAAATATGCCAAATAAAATTCTCTTGCCATTAAACAATTAGTTGAAAGTAAAACCATAGTTCTTTTACTCTCCTTATTCTCCATTAAATAATATACCAAATAATTGACTTAACACATTTACCATGTAAGAGAGAGATTGGAGAGTTCCATAAAATAGTTTATTCAGTCATTTAAGTAACAATGGACTAAATAAACATTTGTGTTAAATGCTGTGCTGGGTGCTGTGGAAACGGAGATGAGAGACTAGTAAATCTTAACAATTAAAACCCAGTAGATGTTTAGATTGTGAAGAAAATAGAAAATGATGTAAGACACACACAAATACAAGTGTTTATGATACTTTGTAAAGGGAAAAATAAGGGAACCAGCAGTTAGCGTAATGGCTATGTCACTGGACTCCCACGTAGTTGACCGCGGTTCGTGTCTTGGACCCGGTGGCTTAAAACTTGTGCGTGCGTGCCCAAGATCCTGAGAGGAGAATGGAGGAGAAGGGATTGCGGCGTGACCATCCCCTCTGGGGGGGTGATTTCTCGCTTTCTGTCTCTATGTCTCTCTCTGTCTGTCTGGCGAGCGCACGCGCCCTATAGCAAAAACCTCTCAAAATAAATAAATAAATAAATAAAAATAAAGGGAAAAATAAGATACTCTTTCTAGAATCGATTGGTTTAAGTGTCAGTTGTTTAAACTTGTCTTCTCAGATCTCCTGAAACACAGAAGGAAGCTTTGAGATGTATATTTTATTGGTCAAATGCAGTTACAAAAGACAGTATCTTAGATTTTGGCTAATGAGACCTGGTTCTGTAGAGAATCAAAGCCAAATATTGCCAGTGTGGGGTAACTTACATGCTAAGAGAAGCAGATCTGGCCTCTGAGACACAAAAAAAGTTTCAGGAAACAGCAGCCATTCTCCATCATCTGCTCTGAAAACCATTAGTGTTGCTTTATGGATACAGTTACTTCCTACATCAGAGAGAAAAGAGGAAGTGAGAGAGAGAAAATAAAAATAAAAAAGAAAACACGTTTTTAAGGTGCCTAGAATGCAAAAGAGCTGGAGAATATGCCTTCATGATTGTGTTCGGCATTCAAGATGTTGGTGCAGAAACTGCATATCATTGAGGCCACCTGCATGTGAATACACAGACCGAAAAGAAGCTTCTTTAGGTAAAATATTTTGTTTCACATTACTGCCATAAAAGCAGCTTCAAGAGTCTAGCTTCAGAACATTTTACTGGAAATATTTTCTTTCAAAAGATAAGCCCCATAGAAGCAACGTCGGCCTTCTCTTTACAGGTGCAGGCAACTACAGCTTTGCTAAAACTGACAGTGACAGGTCAGAGAATGTGTTCAGAGACCAGAGAACTCCTGAGCTGAATTGTAATGTTCTCCTGCAGTGAGCCAGAAACCAAATCTCCTTTCTCTCCACTTTGTGTTGCTAAATTATGGTAACATTTAAAGGAAAACGAGCCCTTACACATTTTGTTTTTGTTCAGAAATTAAGACAATATTGACTGCATTTACTTCACTATTCCAATTCTATTAAGAATGATCTCCTCATTTTATTTTTTGAAAATATATTGAAAATATATTTAAGAGACAATACAAGTGACCACAAGTAGCACCACTATTTGGGAGGCTAGGAGAAGGTATGGGAGGCACGGGTTTGGTTTCTGAAGTCAACTCGAATATGCCAGGTGTGGTTGCATACATCTGCAATTCCAGCTAGTTGGGTAGTTGGGAGCCTGGGGCAGGAAGTGGCAAACACAGGGAGATGCTGTTGAGGATACAAATCTTTGTTTTTATTTTTCCCCCTTTCTCTCTCTCTCTTTCTCATATATAGATAGTTTCCCATTTATATACATAAATATAGACATTAATAAAATGTTCATATTATTATAATACATCACATGTCAATATTTTAAAAATTTCCTTTGTACATGGGAGGAAGGTGAGCAGAGGTTAGTGACTGCATGGCTCTGGCAACCCTAAGTCATAGCCAACAGCTCCATGGGCAAGACAATGGAACTTTTGCCAAGTCTGTAACAACCGTCTCAGCACACTATCGGTCCATGGACCAATGGATCTACCATAAACAAACTAGCTCAGAGCGCTCAGAAGTATTTTATTACTCCTTCTCAAAAGATGAGCCCCAAACCAAAGAGCACCATACATTTGAGGAAACTACAACATAAAATAGAAAATGAGAAATAAGGAGAGAGAATCTTGAATGAGATTAATAATAACACATCAATAAGAACATTTAAACAATCTCCCAACAATCAGAAACTAAAGTTACAGTTGGATCTAAAAATCAAAGGATGGATATAAAGAAAATGAAATAATTAGAGAAAGACTTCAAAAAGTTCATAAGAAAATGAAATTATTTTGGTGCAAAAAATTTAAAAATCCATGAATAATATTTTCATAGTATGCATTTTCTTTGAACTTCTTGAAAATACCTTAGGCAAAATACTTAAAGATATATTTAAGAAGAGGCATTTTCTAAAGAAATAGAACAAATAGTTTTATTTTTTTAATGTGAGAAAAACAATAAGAGAAATTATAAGCTAAGGGAATCTGAGGACAAGAATTTCAGCAAAAAAGGATGTAAAAAATTTTTATAGTTTTACAAATATGAGCATGTGAGGTACATATTAAAAATTTTACCCAGTGGATATGAAGATAAAGAGTGAAAACAATTATAATTCATTTTCACTATCAAAATGCCCAAGACAGTTTTCCTAAGTTTCTGAGGGAGATAAGAAACATTAAAAACTAAATCCATATACCAACAAGTTTAAAAAAAAGAGATGAACAAACAAAATAAGTCACTTATTTCTACATTGCTTCTCAAGAGCAATGTAGAAACATGGATGCCAGAACTCAATGGAGCCATTAATTCTATGTTAAGGATAAAGATGATTTTTAACCAAGAATTTTATTTTCAGTCAAACTATCAGTCTACTTCAAGAGTTAAATTCAAGGAGGTACACTACAATTTATATTTGAAATACCCTTTTGAAAGTTATGCTAGAATCTCTTTTTTAAAAAATAAGGAATCAGGAACCAGCAGTTAGTGTAATGGCTATGTTGCTGGACTCCCATGTAGTTGACCACAGTTTGCATCCCGGACCTGGTGTCTTAAAACTCATGCCAGGCGTGTGTGCATGCATGCCCAAGATCCCAAGAGAACTACAGGGAAGAAGGGATTACAGCATGGCCATCCCCCCTGGGGGGTGATTTCTCGCTTTCTGTCTCTCTGTCTCTCTCTGTCTGTCTGGCGAGTGCACGTGCCCTATAGCAAAAGCCTCTCAAAAAAAAAAAAAAAAAAAAAAAAAGGAATCAAACCAAGAAAGAGTTAAACGTGAGGCCAAAGTTATCCACTCAATCAAGCAGTGAAGGAAATATAGTAGAGAGAAGACCACTTAGAAAAAATAAGGTTTAATACTGATAGTGTTAAGTGTTTGGGAGGCACTGAAGATATGGTAAAGACAAACAGGTGCGAAAAATAATGTAATTAAAATTAGAGAACAAACAGAGTACGAAAAATAATGTAATTAAAATTAGAGAAGAGACCAGCAGGTGGCATGTTAGTTAAGGTGTTGGACTCTCACATGGGAACCACAGTTCAAGTCCTGAGCCTGGCAGCTTGAAAATCATGCTGGGTGCCTATTTGTACATTCCTAAAATTCCAGGAGGAGAGTGACAGAGAAGGGATTGAGGTGTGGCCATCCCCTCTGTGTAGTGATTTCTTACTTCCCCTCTGTCTCTCTGGTGAGTGCATATACCCTATGGCAAAACCTAAAAAAAACAAAAACAAACAAACAAAACAAACAAAAAACTAGATAAAACAAAAAATACGTATGAAAAATATACTAAATAGGCAAGAGATTGCTGTGTGTTTTGAAGCCATATGAAGATAATCTTTGGTAATATGTAAGCATCAATACACAAGATTTACATCACAGGGATACTCTTATTCTGAGCAGTAAAATGTAGAATTTTATCATTCCAGTTATGGATTCAAGTTTACTATCTACAAATTGTGTTGACCATATATGGTGAGCTTGCATGAATATTTATGGAAAGAATGAACCATGATGAAGCTACAATGATGCCATAGTTACCTAATTCAAACAGCATAGCCATTTTGATATAAACTAAGAGGCTGTGTGGCATAATGATTGCATGTAGTGGCTTGGGAATTAGGCCAATCAAATCATAAACTAATTCTATAGGTGTACAACACCAGGCAAATTACATAAAGCCTCATTGCCTTAGTTTCCTTCCCTGCAAAAATGTGGATGACAGCATTTTTCTTCTAGTATTGCATATTGCATTTGTTGAAACAAGGGAAATGCCTACATTACAGCCTACAATAATGTTATAACTCCATAAGGTAGTTGCAAATACTAGTGAATAAATTTTAAAAGAAAACAGAAAATTGCCTAATACCGTACTTGCAAAAGGTTAGCAATTAAATGTGGTAACTGTACTATAAATGGAGCACATAGACACCTGCCAAATTATGAGAGCAATACAGTCAATCTATGTCTGGGTTAAATAACCTCTGATTAAAAATGCAACGTGAAGTACTGATAAAGTAATACTAATACGTCTTTTTGCTCATTTCTACATCTGCTTCACATCATCTGCTGTGTGTCTGTGTGGATGTGCGGCAATAAGGCAAATTACACATATAGCACGAACGTCTTGACATGAGAATAAATTTTGACAAAATACGATTTCCAGTAATGGGAGAATCAGTATGATACATCAATACTTAATTTATTATGGCATGAACAAAGAAATCCACTGATAATAACTGTCTGGTTCTGAAAATGAAATGCAGAACCCTGGACATTGCTTCTTAATACAATATTTGAAATATTATTTGCTATAAGTTTACAAATGTTGTTTTATAGTCCATGTTTGGTTTGAGTAAGACACCTATTATTTATCTTGAGTTTTCAAATCAATAAATCATGAAGTGTCAAAATGCATCTAAAATTAGGGTCTAGATTTGAGATCAATTTCCCTCTCACTTGCTGAATGTGAACATACAGGCTATAAAGGGGCTAGATTTTTAAAATTTTTTTTTGAAGAGACCTTTTTTTTTTTTTTTTTTTCTTTTTGGTATAGTGCACGTACATTTGCCAGAAAGAGCAAGACAGAAAGACAGAAAGCGAGAAATCACCCCCCGGGCGGGATGGCCATGCCGCAATCCCTTCTCCTCTGTTCTCTTCTTGGGATCTTGGGCATGCACTTGCCCAGCAAGAGTTTAAGCTACTGAGTCTGGGACTCGAACTGTGGTCAGCTACATGGGAGTCCAGCAACATAGCCATTATGCCAACTGCTAGTCCCTAAAAACTATTTATTCATTTCTTCCATGAGCAAGAGAGAGAGAGAGAGGGAGAGAGAGAGAACAGCCAACTTGGCCTTGACACCACTATCCACCCCCCACCCCCAGCCTTCAAACAGCCCCATATCATGGACAATCTCGTGCCTGGCATACTCAGGGAGATTCAAACATTAAATGTAATAATGCATGTAAAATGTTTTGCACAATGTTTGACACATTGCAGTGGTCCCACATATACACATATATCAACTGCCATGTTCCAAACCTTTTTTAGGATAGAATAGGTATTGTAGATGTGGATTTTATTTATTTCTCCAAAATAAATCATATAAAATGAACTGTTTTGAATACTATATTTAAGGGCAAAATTTTACTTTCTTATTTTTTCTAACTTTTTTTTTTTTTTTTGGAGAGGTTTTTGCTATAGAGCACATGCGCTCACCAGACAGAGAGAGATAAAGAGATAGAAAGCAAGAAATCACCACCCAAAGGGGATGGCCACACCGCAATCCCTTCTCCTCCATTCTTTTCTTGGGATCTTGGGCACAAACACACACACGCCCGGCGTGAGTTTAAGCCACCGGGTCTGGTACTTGAACCGTGATCGACTACGTGGGAGTCCAGTGACATAGCCATTAGGCTAACTGCTGGTCCCCTAACTTTTTTTTAAAAAATAGATTTTTTGCTATAGTACATGCACTTGCCAGAGAGAAAGAGAGAGATAGAGAGACAAAAAGATAGAAATTTACCCCTGTGGGGATGGCTACATCGCATCCCCTTCTCCTCTCAGGATTTTGGACATGCACACACAGACACCAGACATGACTTTAAGCCACTGTGTCCAGGACTCAAACCACAGTCTACTATGTGAGAGCCCAGCAACATAACCATTATACCATCTGCTGGTGTCAATTTTTTCACTTCTTCTATTCTTGGGGTATAGTGCCATGTTAGTTATTACAATAATGAGCACTTAGTGATACCTTATAAATGAAAACCTATTTTTTTTTCTCCCCAAGGATGCCGAAGAGGTGCCCTGGTGTTATGTATGTATCATTAGATCCAACTATTAGAAAAGCAGGGGGAGTGCCTGTGTTTTTGTGCTCTATAAATTATGGAAGACTCGTGTGCACACTTCAGTGTAACATCTCATCCTTTGGCATGAGAAATGTACAGCCTGAGTCCATGAAGACCAACTCTCCCAAGTTGGACAATGAACAGAGACAGGATCCACTGGGTCCCTGCTTTCAATACTGAAACTTCACAGGGAGTAGATGCCGATGGTAAAAACAAAAACAAAACATAAAAACAAATGAACAAACAAACAAAACACCAAAGCAAAGTACAGAACAAAGCCTAGCATGAAGAGCAGCCCAGTGCTGGGATGAACCCCTCCACAAATTAGTCTCAGCCTGACGCCCTAACGTCTCAGGCTAGAAAGATGCCACAATCCTGGACATGACTCCAGTGGAAGGAAATTAACAGATTCTATCTGAAAAACAGTAAAGAAAACCACAGCAGTGGTGTTGCTTGAGGGCTAAGATAGTTTAAAAAAAAATATGGCTGAGTCATAAGTACAGAGTGGGAGTGGAATTCAAGGAATGGCCCCAATGGCTAACCAAGCGCCAGAGTCATAGCACCCTCTGCTTGAATGTGGTGACAGGTTCAGTGCTTAGTAAGAGGAGATCTTGGGACTCAGCCTCAGACCGGCATCCATTGCACTCTGGATTGACAGGTGGACTTCGGGCCAGCCACTCGCTTACTCAAAGCAAGGACATCAAAACCTTTCCTGAAATTGTTCATCTCACAGCTTCCCTTTTAATACCACTCCCCATAATTAGTAATTGTATGAGGCGAAATTGCCTTTCGCCAAGTTTTCAATCTACATTTTAAATCAAATAGGAATTGAATTCATGACTAATATTCTGAATCCTCTCCTACTTCTGGATCATCCTCTCTTGCTGTCACCCTCTTTTCATTAGGTTTCTTCTGTCTCCTCAGCTGAGTCATAAAATTAATTCATAGATAACCCCTTCTAGCTATTATTCAGTATTCTTTAGAATTCTAATCTCTTTTTATCTTTTAATCTGCACTATATTTTATCACTGGCTTACCACTTGAAAGCTTTTTGAAAGATCCTATCTATAAAAATTCCATATAATGATATATTCACCAAAATGTTGGAAAAAAATACTTTTAGTATAATGGGAAAAGGTCCGTGATAAATCATGCAATCAAAAATTCATTAATAGAAAGTCATAGTCTTCATTCAGAAACAATGACATAGTTAACGCTACTCTTGTCATGAAATATAATTTAAATTAGCATCAAAATACTTTTCAATACTGTAAGTAACAGGATTGCCTCACAGCTGTCTGCTACTATTGTGAAGGTAATAGGTTGAGTTCAATGTTCCATGAAATATGCATCAAAATTATAGTTTAGTGATATACTGGTTCTTATCTTTCTTTTTATATGCTGCTCTGAAAGGTTCAAATTGTTTAATAAATAAACCATTACCCTATGAGGTAGTCATAATAGTGTTTGTTTTCAGTAAGCTTTGAAACTGATGCCCAACTTTTTAATTTTTCTTATTTATTTATTTAGATTTTTACCTTAGGGTACATATGCTCCCTCCATTAAAGATAGAGAGAAGGAAGGTGAGAACCATTCCCCATGGGCAATGGTTTTGCCAAGATTCCTTATCCATTTTTCTCCTGGGATTTGGGGGCACGTGGGCACAAATTTTCAA
The DNA here is from genome assembly GCF_000334495.1 of Tupaia belangeri chinensis. Classification (NCBI taxonomy): domain Eukaryota; kingdom Metazoa; phylum Chordata; class Mammalia; order Scandentia; family Tupaiidae; genus Tupaia; species Tupaia belangeri. The sequence continues at coordinate 1,639,692 of NW_006205268.1, forward strand.
GCTGTCTCGTCCAAGACTTGAAGTGTGGTCAACCCTGTAAGAATACAGCACCTTAACCATCATGCCACCTGTTAAGCCCTGATTCTCAACTTTTAAGGTTTTTTTTTTATAATCTGAAAAAGGAAATGCCCATGAAAATTATTACTATAACTCCTTCACATTTAATGTTAGGTTTCATTCTCAGGTGAGAAACTTTGTGAGGTGATAAAATGTGAAATAAAAATGGATAAATCCATCAAAATTTTATTTCAGAAACAATGAAGTAATTAGTTTTTTTTTTCTAGAATAGAATCCCAATATGTCTCAGCATAGAGGAGTCTAAAGGTATCTTTCAAATCTCCCATTTTATATATATATATATATACTTCTCCTCCATTCTCCTCTCTGGATCTTGGGCACACACGCACACGCGCCCGGTGTGAGTTTTAAGCCATTGGGTCCGGGACGTGAACCGCGTTCGACTACGTGGGAGTCCAGCGACATAGCCATTACGCTAACTGCTGGTTCCCTAAACCTCCCATTTTATATTGAAGAAACAATTGTCAGTTTAATTGATGGAAAGAATTTAAAGCAGGACTTTTAGAATACAATACAGTTTTAATTTAATCTTCAGAGAACCACTGCCTTGATTAACTGAGTTAGATCAAATATAGAAAAAAAAAAAAAGGTTTATTTCTGAGACTTTTAGTTTTGTAACAATGAACTAAACTAAACCTCAGCCTAAATCATGGCAGCATTGAACCACACCAACACCAAAGGAACAAAAAGCTTAATAGTAAATCAGTACTTATAAACAGTGGACACACCCTTCTCTATTAGCTAAGACTACTTAACCAATAATGAATACACTTACTGCTACTTTGTAGCCAGGCATGATTTCTGCCATTGTTTATGCAGACCTATGAGAATTTTGGGAAGTGTTGCAGTCACGTGGCACCATCATACCTTTGAATTTGTGAGGTAATCAGTAGCGAAGGTCACTCGGCTCCAGGTAACGTGAACTGCCATAGCAACTTCTAGACTGTATTATAATGTATTTTCCACGTATGTAATCTCAATTCAGGATCACAAGTGTCTTCTCTTGCAAGAATATAAACATACAATATAAACATTGTACACTTTTCTGTAGACTTAGTGGGGTTTGCAGTGTCAGGATTGCCCATATGTCAGTAATCGATTTCTTGTATTCTTTTGCCACCACTCTTAAGAGCTCTCAGGACGCTTTGATCTGAAAACTTGGATTACTGTAACAGACAGCGAAATAGCATCAATGTCATAACCACTGACAGGAGGGGACATAAGACTTGGCTGACTCAAGAGATCTAAAGACTTCATTGAGAACGTCGAACATCAGCTGATCAAATGTATTTTCTTAGTCAGAGTCATTTGTTTCTTTATTAACTTACAAAACAAACATGTATTAAGTACCCCATTATACTCCAAGCTCCACAGTAGGTTCTGAGATGTCACATGGAGAAAGAAAAGAAGATAAGAAGAAAAGAAGAAAGGAAAGGAAAAAAGAAAGAGGGAAAAAGAAAGAACCACTCTTTAGATGGTACTTGCAAAAATAAAAAGAAAAGAAAAGAAAATTGCCCTTAAACATAGTATTTAAAAGACTTTATGCTAAGGACCAGTGGGATAGTGGTTACATCAGTGGACTCCCACATGCCCTACGGCAATTTGAGTCCCAGACCCTGTAGCTTGAAAAATCAAATCTGGTGTGTGAGCGTGTGCGTTTGTGCCCAAGATTCCTGGAGGAGAATGGAGGAGAAGGGTTTGTGGCATGGCCATTACCCCCTGAGGGGGAGGGGGTAGGGAGAGGGTGACCTCACTTTCCCTCTCACTGTGTCTCTCTCTCTGGAGAGCACATGGGCCCTAAGGCAAAAACCTCCTTTGCTTTTTTTTAAAAGAAAAACAAATAAACTTTATTCTATATGATTTTTTAGAGGGAATTCAAAATGATTCTCATTTGTGACCACCTCTTTTCTTCTGAAACAGGGTCGGAACATAACAATCAATATATAAGAAGTTAGGATGTCACGTCAAACATTGTGAGATGTATTTTTATCAAATTATTTCATTTAATGCTTGAACTCATCCTACCTCCCATAGATTGCATTTTTCTTGCAAATGTTAAAGTGACACTTAGATAATAGAGTAAGTTGGCCAAAGTCATAACTTTTAAGAAATAATGAGATGGACAAAATCAGGTAATTGACACCAAAACCTTTGTTCATAGACACGACCCTGGACTACTTGCAGGTACTTCTTAAAATAATTAAGCTGTTTCATTCTGTTTAGCCTTAGTAGGTACACTTCTAATTTTCTTTTTTAGAGAGAGATGTTTGCTATAGGGTACGTGCACTCACCAGTCTAATTTGTTTTTCTAAGTCAGAAATTGAGCTTTGTAGAAATACACTACTTATTTCATTTGTTTGGGTTTATAATTCATATAACCAAATAGATGATTTGATAGACTAGATGATACCTTATTTTCCTCCTCTCATTTTCCCCGCTCTTTAATCAAATAATTGAAACATAACTGAAGGTCATAAGAGTTAGCAAAGACTACATTTAGCAATATACATAATCATGCCCTCTTCCACACAGCTGGCCTAATGTGTTCATGGGCCCAGTCAGGGGCTGCAGTGGTGGCAAAATGCTGTGGTGATGAAAGCCACGTGGAAGACCAGGATTCAGGTCCTACACTGACCTGTACACACTGAACACACATGCATGTACGCACATGATCATGACTGATTCAGAAAAGTTGGGGGAATTACAGCGTGAGACCTCAATCCTCATCATGCTGTCTTCCCCTCTTTTCTTCCTCTCCCTTCTTCTGTCTTTCTCCCTCACTGCCTCTCTCTCTTGAAATAAATAAATAAACAAAGTAAAGTGAGTTCCTGAAATAGGAGCTAGTGAGGTTATTTTTTCAAATGGACTGATGTTCACCTAGGTGAAGGGACATTTCTGACACCTATGACAGCATGTCTAAAAAGCAGAATATGAGGTGACACTGCATCTTAGGGAACTGACAGAGTATGGCAAGGAAGTGTAGAGAGAGCTAGAATCATGAACAGCATTCACAATAGTGCTGAGATCAAATTAAAACGCACATTATTTGAAAGACAATTGCGGCTGCAGTATACGGGATGGATGGTAGTTATCAAAATAGGCGCACTGGCGTATCAGGTATGATGTCACTATGTTAGATGGGAAGCAGCAACCTTCTGAATAAAAGTATTAGCGAAATGGATAGGAAAGACACGTGTGAATAATGTTCAATCAGTAAAAAAGAACAGATTGGATATTTTGAAAAATAAGGGCTAAACAAGTTTAGAATGTAATCAAGAAATTGAATTTATTTTTGTGTAGTTACTGGACATTTTGCTATTTAAGCCCCTAGAAAATGTAGGTGATGATCAGGATTTGTTCCTTGGCACCTAAGGGCTAATATGAATGGAGCTGCAGGGTAAGGGATGCAGAATGAGAGAAAACCTAGGACAGGAAAACCTTGAATCAGGCAAGGGAAAGGAAAAGGAGTCTAAGAAGAATGAGTAGTAATGTGAGAAGCAGGGGCAGAGCCCTAAAAAAATCACACTAAGGAAACCATAAAAGGAGATAGCTTGAAGAAAGAGATTTGGATCAATCGTTTATTTATTTGTTAAAAACTAGTTTCTTCCAAAAGTGAGAGAGAAGAGAGAGAGAGAGAGAGAGAGAGAGAGAGGTTACACCCCCATTAGGGTCTTGATGTTACAATCCAACCCTGGTCTTAGCCAGTCCCGGATCATGGGTATGTGCAAGCCTTTAGTACTTGGGGAGGTCTCTGGATTTGAACCTGGAATCTTTCATTATGTTTCAACCTCAGAGAGCATCATGATTTACTGCTAAACCACTGACTGGCCCCCTGAGTCAAGCATTTAAACACCTCCAAAGAAGACAGGTAAATAGAAAGAAGACCCTTCTGTCTTGGGAGAAAAGATCAGCTCATTAGAAGCAGCACTGGGAAGTTGAAGGGCATGAAGCCATGGGCCCCAAACTGGCCAGTGGTAAAGCTAGGCTCAGGGAAAGGAAGCTCTCCATTAGGCCATGTGGCTGGAACATTCCCTGAAAGTGGAAGAATACATGAAACTTGCCTCCAGGGCTGCCACAGGTAGACTGGAGTGTTAAAAACAACTTGGGCCCACAGTAAGAAACCAGAGGTGATGTGCGTATATTGGTGAATTTGGTCTTTGCTAACCCTTTATGATATCTGTTAAGTGTTTTTAATTTTTAGATAAGGGTTCAGAGTTGTTACATGGAAATTAGGTAGACAAGCTCTAATTTTTGTTGCACAGTAAGTAAAATAAATTTCCTAGAGAGAAAGTTTAGAAAAGCTGAGTAGTTAAATTTTAGAATAAAACCCCAGGACATCAGACTGCAAATAGTCTTGAAGTTTAGACTCTACATTTATTCATGGCACTCCTGTGAAGGTTATGGACAGAGTGAAGAAATGGTCAAAACCTCCTAACCAAAACATTTATCCGATGTAATAGGAGAGCTACTCTGGAAAGAATTCAGATACAATTCTGTTTCAAAGTGCACAGAAAAAAAAAATTACTGGAAGGAGATGGAGACTCTACTTATTTATTATAAAGTTGAAGAATTTAATGATCATTTAGATAAAGGGTCATTATGTGCTACTTACATGTGTTTTCTTATGAATTAAGGCATAAATGAGTTCCCTGAGCTTCCATCTACTTATAACCTCATTTTATATTTGAAGTAATAGAGGTTTATGTTCGAGCAATGTGCCAAAATTTGTTAATTTGGAAGTAAGAAAACATTCCATATAACTCAGTGCTAAGTAACTCACCAAAGAGACTTCACGGTCTCAAAATCATCAAGGTGTTTGGAGGTTGAGCTTTGGGCCAGTTTTATTGAGACTCTTTATTTCTTTCTTATGATTTAAAACATGTGGCCCCTTGTATAGGACTGCCTTTAGTCAACTTTCCCTCAAGGTGTTGAAGTGGAGATAGCAGTTCCAACATCTGCATTTTAACATCTGGAGAAAAGAGAAAGGGAGCATGTCCCAGAAGGTCAGAGTACCCATATCCTCTGGCCTTACTGGCTTGGAATCAGTCAAATTTACACTCCTTAAATGACCCAATCAGCCAGAACTAAGAAGCCTTATGTTAACTAGTTTAGATGTGAACCATTGCCTTCATGGGATTCAGCTTTTAATATCCATGTAAGTATGATACAATGGAGACGGTGATACAAGGAAACTCGTATGAACAATTGGTACAATTAGACAGGATTAATTCTTGGGGGAAGGTTACCACATTTTCCACTAAACTTACATTATTATCACTACAGAATTGAAATAACTTGCCCAAGATCACGTATCTATTTAATTTACAGAGTTGATTCTAAGATGTAGTACTTCTGACTTCTGGTTTAAGTGCACATACACTTCTCAGTTTACTGAAACTACCTAAAAAGATCAGTGAGAAGGAAATAGACGATGATTGAGAGATAGATAGATGATAGATAGGTAGACAGATATATCTTATACTTAACATGGCATAATCAACTAATCAAATCAAAGCAAATAGTGTTAGGTATATAGAGCACGTATTCAGTAAACTCTAATCGGTCATGTTAACTGGTCCTAAAAACCTACACTATATATACTTAAATGATTTTTTTTTTCCTTTAAGCATATGCTGCTACACCAAAAACAAAAAGAAAGCAACACAAATAAAAAACTACAAAGATTACTGAATTGTAGCTGAGTGCAAATGAGTGAACATATTGCAACTCAAGTATTTAGTTGTGATTTCTGTCACCCGACATGAGGTAGAAGAAAAGAAAATGAGTGTGTATATATTTGTATTATTTTACACACACTCCATAGTGCATACTATGTGGCAAACTATATTTTATTTTTTTCAAAAAATTGTTTATTTTATAATTTTTAATTTATATTTAATTATACATCTCTGTGGGGTACAATATGATTTTTTTCAATGTGATAATCAAATCAAAGGTATTACTGTATTCATCAACTGCAAGAAAAAAATATTATGTCATGCATCTTTAATTTTTATTTTAATACTTTTTTGAGATATATATATATATATATAATATTGGCAATATCCCCTTTTTTTTTGTATTCTGTGTGGTATACCATTCAGTAGCCTATTTGGCTTTTTTTATGCATTCTTATGCTTCTTAATAAAATTTTTCTGAGCCTTCCCCCACCAATGCACCTCTCATACTGCTTTTGATATCTTCAGTTTCCATCTCTACTTCTGTCTTCCAAAATTTTTCCATTTCTGCCATGGAATGCTGATATTTGATAAATGCTAAGCAGCAACAAACAGTGTACATTTATAAATGTTAATTAATTTAATATTACTAGAAAGTGTGTGCTATTTTTTTTCTACCTATTTTTAAAATGAAGAAACTAAAGGAAAAATAATTTGCTTGAGTTCACATTGTTGGCTATTGACTGATCTAGGATTCAAACCTGAATCCTCAGCTCCAGGGGCAAAGGTCACAACCACAGTGTCAAGCTGTGTGGCTTCTAGTTGAATTCTACTAGAATTGTGTGGGGTTGGAACCCTTAGCTCAGCTGCTACTCACACTCATCTGCAGACATTTTAAGCATTTTTGATATTTGACACACTCAGGAAACATTGAATTATGCTAGCAAGAGCCAAAGAAATGGTAGTATTAATAATATTTGTATTTAGTTCTCAGTGAAGATAGATAAAGAAGGAACCATTTACAAAGCTAAGGGGCAAGCACAGGAAGAGAATCTGCAGAAGGAAGCTCATGAACAGTGCAGTGAAATCTAATGCAAAATTGATTAAAGACCCAGTTACTTTAAAGATTCAATTCACCTGCTGAGCATCTATGCTTAATTTTGCTTTATAATTAAGCTCTGCTCTAGCTGACTGCATGTTTCAATGTCTTACATATTCCATTTCTTTGTAGTATCTTGCACTTACACACACACACAGCCACACACAGACACATCCTCCCAACTTTCTGACATGATGCTAAAAGCCTTTCTGCTTTGCATTTTTCTTTTCTTGATGTCTCTTTTAGGCAAGAAATGCAATTTTATTTGAACAGAAATTTCTACTTTCTTTTGCAATTTTATTTGAAAAGAGATTTCAGTGCTGGAACCATTTTATATCTTTCTATCTCTGTACTCTCTCATGATCATGATGTGATGTATACCTAAGGCAAAAGCAAGAGTAATTGATGTGCCACATGATATTTCTCTGTTTTCCTGCCACATGTATTGTTCCTGAGAATGATTAATATTATTCAACAAAAATATATGTATACACCCTCCTCCAATTTGTACTCCATATATTGGCTAAATCGTCTTGCCTTTATGAATATTTTTGTTTAATTTAATTTACCTTATTTTAAGTTCTGCTTTCTGAAGAGAGAACAATGGGTTTCAATAGAAGTTCTGAACCCCCAATTTAACATTAGCAGTGGCTCTAAAGACCATAACCCATCTGTCAAAAATTACCCAATTGTAGTATTGTTTGTATCTTTTGTATGCATATGTAAATACTGTTTACTTAAAATTTACTTTATGACAGACCTGTGCTAGGTGTTGAATTTACAAAGATGAATAGGGTAGGGCTGTTGATGTACTTAGGTTGGTCCTATCACTTAGCTACTGTGAATAATGCTACAATAAATATCAATGTGTGTCTCTCCAACTATTGGTTATATATACCCAATATAGGGTATATATTTCCCAATAATGCATGCATACATATCCAATAGTAAGACTGCAGTATCATGAGGTAGTATTATTTTTAGATTTTTGAAGAATCTCTAACATTTTTCTATATGGCTGTACTAATTTACATTCCTACTGGGAGTACGCATGGGGTTCTCTTTTCTCTACAACTTTACCAAAATTTTATATGCTTTGTGGTTTGGATAATAGCATTTCAACTGGAGTTAGGTGGCATTGCATTGTAGTTTTTATTTGTGTTTCCCTTATAAAAGATATTGAACATCTTTATGTATGCTTTTTAGTTATTCATACATCTTCTTTTTGAGTCTGTATAGATCAATTGCCATTTTTTAATGGGATTATTAGACTCTCTCTTTTATATTTATTTAATTTTTATTTTAGGTGAGCTGCTTGAGTTCCTTTATATTACTGTTTTCAGTTGCTTAGTTGAAAAATAATTCCCCCAATTTTTCTCCCATTCTGTGGGTTGTCTCTTTATTTATTGTGTCCTTTCCTATGCAGATGCTTTTATATTGATATAATCCTACTTCTGTATTTTTGGTATCATTGGATTTATTTATTTATTTATTTATTTGGAGAAGTTTTCACTATAGGGCACGTGCGCTCGCCAGACAGACAGAGACATAGATACAGAATCACCCCCCAGGGGGGATGGTCACACTGCAATCCCTTCTCCTCCATTCTCCTCTTGGGATCTTGGGCACGCACGCACACGCGCCCGGCGTGAGTTTTAAGCCACCAGTTCCGGGACGCGAAACAAGGTCGACTACGTGGGAGTCCAGTGACATAGCCATTACGCTAACTGCTGGTCCCATTGGATTTATTTTAATGGTCTTATTCAAGAAAGCTTTACCTCCTCCAGTATCTTGAAGTGTCCCTCTCTAGTGTTTTCCTCCAGTATTCTCATTGTTTGAGGCTTTACGCTTTAAGCTTTAATTGACTTGGAGTTTACTTTTGTAAACTGGAAAAATAGGGATCTTGTTTATTTTTTTCTGCACATACTTTTGTAAACAGGGGAGAAATAGGGATCTTGTTTATTTTTTTCTGCACGTAGACATCCATTTTTTCTAGCACCATTTGTTTAAAAGACTTTCTTTTCTCTACTGGGTTTTCTTCTGATCTTTGTTGAACACCAGTGGCTATGGGACAGGAGGTGGCATGGTGGTTAGGACAGCTGAATACCACATGACTGACTGCACAGTTCAAGTCCTAGACCTGGGGGCTTGAAAAACATGCCTGGGGCATTTGCATACATGCCCCCAATCCCAAGAAGAGAATAGAGGAAAAGGAATTGCATTCTGGCCATCCCCCTGAGAGGTAATTTCTCACTTTTCTTGTCTCTGTCTCTCTCTCTTTCTCTCTGTATATCTCTGGCAAGGACATATGTCCTATGGTAAAAGAAAAAAATCAGTCTCTATGTTATTGAGATTATTATTGGAATCTCAGTTTTGTTCCATTGGCTATTGTGTCTGTTTTTGAGCCAGTATTATGATTTTTTTAGTATGGCTTTGGCATATATTTTGAAGCCAGGTAGTGAGATGCATGCAAGTCTACTCTTTTTGTATAGTATTGCTTTGGAAATATAAAGTGTCTTATGAATCCAGACACATTTTATGCTTTTGTTTGTTTGTTTCTATTTATATGAAGAGTATTTCTGGAATTTAAAAACAAATTGCATTAAATTTGTAGATCACTTTTGGTAATATTGACATTTTAACTACGTTAACATTTTCAATCATGAAAAACTACTATCTTTCTATTTTGTGTGTGTCTTTTTCAATTTCTTTATTCAGGTCTTAGATAATTTTTGTATTAGAGATCTTTCACTTCTCTGGTTAGATCTATTCCTAGATTTTGTATGTGTGTGTGTGTGTGTGTGTGTGGCTATTGTAAATAGAACTGATTTCTTAATTTCTGCATCAGTTCTTTCATAGTTAGAGTACAAAAATGCTTCATAAGTTTGTATCTAGATTTTGTATATGCAATATTTCTGAATATTTTTGTCTTCACTAAGAGATTTTGAATATTTGTTAGGTTCTTCTACATATTTAACCATGTCATCTGCAAATAGGGACAGTTTGGGACCAGCACATGTCATAATGGTTATGGACTCCCACATAGTTGATCCCAATTCAAGTCCCTGACCCGGTGGCTTGAACTCATGCTAAGCACATATACATATGTGCCCAAAATCCCAAGAGGAGGATGGAGGAGAAGAGATTGCAATGTGGCCATCCCCCTAGAGGTGACTTCTTGCTTTCTATATGTCTCTCTAGGGAGCACATGTGCTCTATAGCAAAGATCTCTCTCGGAAAAAAAAAAAAAAAAAAGAGAGACAATTGTATTGCTAGGATTTCCAGTACTAGATTGAATAGAAGTGGGAAAAGTGGACATACTTGTCTTGTTCCAAGTCTATGAGGAATATTATTTTTAATCTTTTCCTCATTGAGTATGATGCTAACTGTGGGCTTAACAAAGAGCCTTTACTGTATTAAGAAATGTACCTTCTATACAATTTTGTTGAGAATCTTCATTATGATGAGATGTTGTACTTTATCAAATACTTTCTCTGTATCGGTTGATATATGATGTCTGTATTACCTTCAGTCAATGTGATGTATTCCATTTATTGTTTTGGATATTTTGAACTATCCTAACATCCCTGGTATATGTCTATTTGATCATGGCATATAATTATTTTAAAGTAATGTCAGATATAGTTGGCTATTATTTTGATGAAGATTTTTATATCTATATACATCATAGATTTGGTCCATAGTTTGCTATTTTTCTTATGTCTGCTTTTGGTATCAAGGTGATGGTGATTTCATAGAATATTTTTAAGGTAATTCTTTTTAATTTTTTTTTGAGAGGTTTTTGCCATAGGGCGCGTGCACTCACCAGAGAGACAGAGAGAGAAAAAGAGACAGCAAGCGAGAAATCATCCCCCAGGAAGGATAGCCACGCCACAATCCCTTCTCCTCCATTCTCCTCCCAGGATCTTGGGCATGCACACACACGCACTTGGCATGAGTTTACACCACTGGGTCTGGGACTCAAACTGCGGTTGACTACATGGGAGTTCAGAAACATAACCATTATGCTAACTGCTGGTCCCAGTTTGAGGCAATTCTATCTGGAGTTTTTGAAATTGTTTAACAAAAATTTGTGCTAAGTCTATTTAAATAGACTTAGCACAAATTTTTACTAAATAAACTTGCTAAAATACATGGAAAATATAAGTGGATTACATTTCATGTACAACCTCTATTTTATTTTTTCAGTTGTACTGGAATACTCTAGCCATTGAATAAACTCTTACTTGCTATTACCCTGTAACTATCACAACAGGTTTGATTTTACACCTTCTCATAATTGTAAGGAAAAGAATAACAGCTTTTGCTTCTAGCTCCTTTTACCTAGGAGCACCCAATATTCAAGATTGATCTTATTCCTCTCCTTGATTTAAAGAAGTAAGTTAAATTTGAAAAAGAAAACAATGGGGGGGGCAAGGTGATTGACAAAGGACATTAATCATGGCATCTCTTTCATGGAAAACCAAAAAAATTGAATCGATGGCTGTGCCTGTAACATAGGAATGAGGTGAGACCAAAAGAACACAAGAGCAGGATTATGGGGGAATCTTGGGAGTGCTTGATCTCAAGTGGAAGACAGAAAACAAAAGTGGGAAATCACTAAAACTCAGGAAAAAACTGGAGATGACCAAAGCTTCCCGTAACAGAAAGGCCATGAACAGGACTCCCCTCTGACGTTTCCAGCTTTCAGTTCTCTGCTTTCACCTCAAACCCCAGTGCTTCCCAACTACAGCAGAGCACTACATGGGACAGAGACTGCAAGTTCATGCTAGGGAGCTGCAAAGATCTTCCCCGGAGAGAACACTGAACTTCCTTTTCCCAAACCCCAGCCCACAGAGACACCTTGGGAGTTGAGTCAGGACAATTCCTCTGTCTGACAGAACTATACTCTTATTCCAACTTCCACGGCCATCAGGGACAGCTGCCTGTCCCTTCTCTTGCCCTTTACAAAGCAACTTTTCTAGACTTCCCAGTATACTAAAAATGATGTTATGAACTGAATTTTGTCCACTTCAAATTCGTAATAATGTCCTAAACACTAATATGACTACATTTGGACATGGGACCTTTAGGAAGTAATTGAAGTTAAATGAGGCCGTAAGGAAAGGACTCTAATACAATGGAACTTCCTCTTCTCATAAGAAGAGGAAGAGACACTGTAAATCTAGTTCTAGACAGACCTCATAAGGACACAGTGGGGTGTAAGGCAGAGAGGTCTCACTAGAAACCAGATTTTCCTGTACTTGCCGTTGAAACTGTAAGAATAGGGGAAGCAGCAGGTGGTGTGATGCTTAAGGTGCTGGACTCGCACATGGCTGACTGCAATTCAAGTCTCAGACCTAACGGCTTGGAAATCACACTGGGTGCATGTATGTGAGTGCCCAAAATCCCAGGAGGAGAATGGAGAAGGAATTATGGTGTGGCCACTCCCCAGGGGGTGATTTCTCAGTTTCCTTCTCACTGTCTCTCTCCATCAACCACATATACCCTAGGGCCAAAACCTTAAAAAGGTAAAATAAATTAATAAAAAACTGTAACATGAGGGCCAGCAGGTGGGTAAGTGGTTAAGGCACTTGATCTTACATGGTCCACTCTCACTGATTAGAGTCCTGGACCTGGCAACCTGGAAATCACACCAGGCACATGTGTTTGTGCACCCAAAATCCTAAGAGGAGAATGGAGAAGAAGGGATTGTGACATGGCTATCCATCCTGGGGTGTGATTTCTAACTTTCCTACAGTTGTCTTTTCCCTCCCATGCACATATGTGCCCAATGGCAAAAATGTAAACACAAGAACAAAAGCAAATAAGCAAAAAACTGTAAGGACAGATTTCTATTGTTTAAACCACTCAGTTTGTAGCATTTTGTTATTGCAGCCAGAGTTGAGTAATATTAAAAAATATCCAAATTTGCTCTCATATGACCTCTAACTCATAATCGTTTAGGTGTTAATTAGCATTTATTTAGTTGTAATTTACATCACATGGGCTTCTACTCATACCTCTTTCTTCATGATAGTTCTATACCTGTCAGGGATCAGCTTCTCTGATTGTTGCTCTATCATAGCTTTAGATACTTTTATTTTCTTTTCAGTGATTGTTTAAAATTCAGAATCTGGTAAAATAGTGGTAAAATGAGGCTCTCTGAGAAGAGAGAGACCTCTATGTTCATGTCCAGAGACCTCCCTAAGAAAGCCAGGAATGCTCTTGCCTATGATCGAGGGCTAGCTAAGGCTGGATCACCATGTTGGGACTCTTGACAGTGTTGGCTCTTTCTCTGTCTCACATGGTTTCAACTTTTCATGGTACAGTACAATAAAATATTCTGAGATAATGAGGAAGAGAATCCAAATTCACATTACTTTTATTGGGGTATATGTTTATATTTTACCCATTTTATTATTAGATATTGTTTTTACCCTTACTATGCCTAATTTTTACATTAACCTTTATCATAAGTGTGTATGTATCAGGGAAAACACACTATATGTAAGGTTTGGTACCATTTCCAATTCTAAGCATTCACTGAGGACTGTGAAATAAATTCCTTGTGGATAAGGGGGGGAGGGATACTGGATATAAAGAAAATTTCAATGTTGATGTAACTAAAACATGCACTAATTTGCTGCCAATCAGGACAGTGTTATGTGGGAATTAAAGTAATTCAATACTTATTTTCTCTAGCATGTTCTTCACTCTGTCTCCTGTTGCTTATAAAGGAATGTTTTCCCTGTGAGTAACATTCTCTCTGTACTTCAACATTTAGAGTGGTTATATTGTCATGCCCCTATTCTAGTAATAAGAATGAATTCTAGGCTGATTGCTATATACAAAACTATCCCCGTTTCTGTCCAAGGGCTTAACTATATTATTTCGTTCTTGCACATTAAGCGTGCCCCCAGCCACAACCTCCTACTTCTACCTCCTGGGCATTAATATTTAATAATGTCAGGAACAACTACTGAGTATCCAAGCTTTAGGAAAGGTCGTCCTTGGAGATTTACATGTGCCAGGCAATTAAATGAAGCTTCTTAATGAAAGGAGTATGAAAATTTTTTCCACATAAATTTAATAAATATCATGAAGAACCCACCCACCCAAACAAGCTGATATAATACACAGAAAATGTGTATTCTGAAAAATAAAAAATCTGTGCACGGATTTTAATTTTACTGAACACAGATTTTAATTTTTTTTATAAAAATAAACTCATACTGGGAACCAGCAGTTAGCGTAATGGCTATGTCGCTGGACTCCCATGTAGTGGACCATGGTTCGCGTCCTGGACCCGGTGGCTTAAAACTCACGCCGGGCGCGTGTGCGTGCGTGCCCAAGATCCCGAGAGGAGAATGGAGGAGAAGGGATTGCGGCGTGACCATCCCCCCTGGGGGGGGGTGATTTCTCACATTCTGTCTCTCTCTCGCTCTCTGTCTGTCTGGCGAGCGCACGTGCCCTATAGCGAAAATCTCTCAAAAATAAATAAATAAATAAATAAACTCATACTTTAATTTTATTTTTGTACAAATTTTTAGAAGTCCTTGGACCAGTAGATGACATAATGGTTATGTTGCTAGACTCCCACAAAGTATACTGTGGTTCAATCCCAGACCCAACAGCTTGAAATTCACACTGGGCACGTGTGCACATGTGCCCAAAATCCAGTGAGGAAACTGGAGGAGAAGGGATTGCAGTGGTGACCATCCCTGGGGGATGATTTCTCACTTTCTCTGTCTCTTTGGCGTGCTCATGCGCCCTATAGGAAAAACCTTTCTCAAAGAAAAACAAAAAAACAAACAACAAAAACAAACTTTAGAAGTCCTTGTTTCATTAGAGTCTGTTCTTTCCCTCCCTAAAGCAGAGTTAAACTGTACTATAATTGAGTGGGCAATTAATTTTTGTTTTGTTTGCTTTTGCCAAAGGGTACATGTACTCATCAGAGAGAGACCGAGGGGGGTAAAGTAAAAATCACCACCCCCACCCTTGGGAGGATAGCCATGCCACAGTTCCTTCTCTGCTCTCTTCTCATGATTTTGAGCACTCATGCTCATATGCCCAGAGTGATTTTCAAAGCACCAGGTCTGGGACTTTAACCAAGAATGGCCAGGAGGAAGTCCAGCACCTTAACCACCACACCTCCTGCTAGCTCTTGGACAATTGTTTTTAATGCTTCACACAAAACTGGAGAAATATGCTCATATCTAATTATTCTTGGTATCTAGTGATCCTTTTGAGTAGTGTAAAGTGGTATCGTATGACTAATATCATCTGTTTCTATGCATTAAGGGAGTATTTTCAAGTTACTCATTTAAATATTGGAGCTTTAAAATGATAAAAAAAATTAATACTACTTTTGGAAGAAAATATTTGTTCAGCATACTTAAGAGAGGTTTGAAATAGCATTAATAAAAATGAAAATGTAAAAGGGAAACACTTCTTACCCAACTTTGTATTTCCAAATGTACATTTAGTATGAGCTTGGTAAAAGTTTATTAAACTTGTTACTAAATATTTCTTGTTTCTTTATTTCCTATTTGTTATTAAATGCTCTCCTTTTAATGTATCCACAGTTTAGAGCAAGTTACAGCTTTTCAACTGCAAGATTTAGAATTCTAGAGTTGAGGCAGTATTTATATTTTTAGATTTTGCCTAATTGATACACATATGATAAAGTCATAGCAAAAATCTACGTCAGGATTCTGGGAGAGAAAAATCAATGCTGGAGAGAAGAATTTATTTTTGATAAACTCCTTATGTCTACAGTATTTATGAAAAGTAGTTTTTGATGAATCCTAAATACATGTACCAGTGCTTTATAGAAATAAACATTTGTCAAATTATGATTAATGACTGTGTAAATATTGATGATGATAATCATCATGCTGATAATGATGGATAATACCTGTCATCACTCTTGAGTTCTTAGTGATGCTTCCTCTCCTTTTCTTCTAGAAGTTTCCTTTCCTGACAGGCTGCTGTAATAGATTTTTCATCTGTTAATATAGCTAGAATTTCCCAAAACATCTTAAACAAAAATGTTCGGCATTGAAAATCTACACAATATCATTTATTAATCTTGTCATCATCCTAACATATTATTTAAAAAAAAACACACACACACACACAAAAAGGGAAAGGTGAAGGAATAATTCATTCTCTTAGTTTTTGCAGAAAATTGTTTATTATTATTATTTTAGAGAGATGTTTGCTGTAAGGAGTGTGCACTCAATGGAGACACAGAGAGAGACAGGAAAAGAGAAGTGAGAAAAACACCCCAGGGGGGATGACCAAGTGCAATCTCTTCTTCTCCATTACCTTCTCAAGATTTGAGGCATGCATGTGCATCCACCCAGCACGAGTTTCATAGTGTGATCAACCGCGTGGAAGTCCAACACATCAACCACTACACCGTCTGCTGGCCGCAGATTTTGCAGTAAATTGTTAAGACTTGGTTGTTCCCAATTTATACTGCCTTCAAAGATAAAAATAAGTGAGTAATTCAACAGAAAAGGGCACCCTGCTACCTGTGAACAGAGTAGTTACTTTGCATGCCTCCAAGAGATGAAGAGCATTCTGCTCACTGTGTAACTTTGGATCGTTTTTTGCTCAGTAGAGATTTTTTTATCTCACCATCAGCAATATATTCTAACTTACTTGGGGACCAGCAGATGGTATAAAGGTTTTGCCACTGGACTCCCACATTTTCAACCCCAGTTTGAGTCTCAGACCTGGCAGCTTAAAACTCACACTGGGCATGTGTGCATGAGGATCTAAAATCCCAAGAGAAGAATGGAGGAGAAGGAATTATGGTGTGTCCATCCTTCTGGGGGAGTGAATTCTTGTTTTCTCTTTCTCTCTGGCACGTGTATGTGCGTGCCCTATTGCAAAAATCTCTCTTAAAAAAAAGAAAAAATATATATCTAACTTACTTTATATGAGATTTTATAGTTTTTGTTTTCATTGGTTCTTAATTGATAACATTGAATAAGACATTAGGAAAATATACTTAAAAATTTCTGAGAGACTGACATTAAATATAATATAGAATATATATATACACATTCACTAGAATATATGTATATTATATATATATATAATAGAAAACACACACTCTATTTTATTTATATATATATACATATACAGAAAAAAGCTCCTTTCAACCACTCTTACTACATAAAAATTGCAAGCAGGTGTCAGAAAATTAGTGAAGCTACAAATAATTTGTGTTGTCTACAGCATTTTCATATATTAATGAACCTTGAGATTAATTCAGTCTCTAGGCCACCAGGTGATCTGGTAGCTACAGTAGCAATTACTTATAATTCCTAAATTTCTCAAATATTTTGTTCTAATTAAAGACACCCTTATGCTTGTTTGTAGATGTTTTGTAAATTGCAATTGCAAATTACTTATCATCCTCTGAACTTCAGTAAACATCTGAAACCTTTCATTTCTTTACTGCTATCCTAATGATGAAATTAAACATTGATAGTAGCCAGATGAGCCAACGTAAAGGTGTTCATGTCTCCTTCGGTTTACAAATCAATAAAGATGACTTTCAGTTCAATGATTTACCTACTGGAAATGGACACAGCTTTTAAAATAAATGTCCTTTGTAGTAACCTTATATTGTTGCCCCACGTTTTGGTTATAACAGCTCAATTATCCTCAGTGACATCATACACTAAGCCTTCCTTAGACATGCTAAATTCCAAAGGAAAATGAAGCCCAGCTGCTAATAGGCATGACCTTGAACTCTGTAGAAGAAACACACTACAGTTGCATCGTTTTATTTTCCAGGTGCATATGTGCTCCAGGTCAAGGCCACGGATGCAGACGACCCAACCTATGGAAACAGCGCCAGAGTTGTTTACAGCATACTTCAGGGACAACCGTATTTCTCTATTGATCCCAAGACAGGTAAATTTTTTATTAGAGAAAACATTATCACCACCCCTTCAAATATTTAAACGTTAATTAAACCTTGGCATGGGAAGTGGCCTATCCTATTATAGCAATAAAGATTCAGTGTGCTGTGCATTAAGCAAGAAGATAAGCTTGTACCTGCTGCTGGAGTACTAGTTCCCTTTAATTGACCTTTGGTTCAATATAATCCTTTCATATATATTTGTAAAATCCAGATTTATTACTTAGAGATTCTCTCTTTGTCTTAGTTTAAATTGTCAAAGAGCCATTCTTTTTTTAGTAAGTATTTTATTTAAATTTACTTATTGTTATTATTATTTTCCAGTTTGATCAGCCAGAGAGAGGGAAAAAGAGAGAGAGAAAGTGAGAAAGCAAGCCACCAGGTTCAGGACTTGAATCATGGTTGACCATGTGGGAGTGTCCAGTGCCTTATCAACATGCCACCTGCTGGTCCCCAAAGAGCCATTCTTTTGACTAAAGTAAATTTATATTATTTTCTCCCCCTAATCACCATAGAGTATGTGCATTGCCAAGGAGAGAAAAAAAAATCTTCAGTGGGTCATGGTCATGCCAGAATCCTCTTGTGTCCTTTTCAGCGTTCCATTAGGAATTAGGGCATGCATGAATACATGCCTGGCATGTTTTCCAAGCTGCAGGTGCCAGGAATCAAACTGTGCTCAGTTATGCGGGACACAGCTCCTTGTGTACAGCGTTTCACCACTGTGCTACAAGACAAGTCTTCATATCAGTTTTTATTGCAAGTTTCCTTCAGTATTAAATTTGGGATCACGAATACTTGGTAAGATCTTGGAACTTCTTTCCTCTTTACAGGAGTTGTGAGTTGTTGGTTTAGGTTAGCGTAGACATACACTAGCAATAGGAGAAAGACTTGTTAAACTTGAAACACCAATAAATTCATTCTGTTGGCTTATGTCTTTGAAGTCAGTTCCATTTCTGATTTAAAAAAATACTTGCAGAGGACAGACATTTGGCATATATTGAGTGAGACCATATAAAGTGTACCTCTCATAGTCTGACTTGCTTCACTTTCAAAACTAAATATGATATGGGCAGCATATATATGGCAAGAGAATACATACATGGAAGATTTTTACATTCCCTTTTAAATAAAATGGTGTCCCTGTTTGCAGACAATCTGATTTTGAATGTTGACTACTTTGCTAAGGAGAGTGAGCTGCTTAGTCCAGTCATCACGTCACGGTTCACACAGAAACTCTACAATTACAGTTATTTCCATCAACATTATTACAGTCCTTTATATTTCAAATAAAATTTAACACTATTTAGCATATTAAAACTAATAGAAACATTTTCAAACAAACTGGATATAACGTTTTAAACCTGCAAATTTTAATCTCTAAAGACCGTCATCATTTGAAAAGTATACATTTGAGACACCACACTTAAATGGAGTAAACATTTCAAAATGTTTACTTCATAAAAGGCAAGTGCTAAAATCTACTGTAACACGCCAGTTAGACACAGATTAAATAATAATTAAGCACGTTTAACGTTGCCTCAAAACTTAGTCTACTGTTTCTCACTCAAGTGGAAATGCAGAATCCACAAACTTTTCTGCTAACTGAAACTGCCATTTTCTCATCATTTCTTACCCTCCTCATCAGGCCAATAGAAGGAATAGAAATCATGGCAGTGTTAAAAAAGCTAGTCAGGGAGTTGCTCCCTTAGGTAAATCTAAAAAAGAATAAAATGTAGTAGGACAACATCAGTCCTTTAAGGGAGTGTCAATGGTAGCAGGAATTCAGGAGTTTAGGACAAAGAAGATTCTTCTGTTTAGGAAGAGTATTGGAGTTAAAAGCCAGCATGCCAGATGTTAAGAGTGAGTATATGACAAAGAAATTACACTACGATGCAAGTGATTGTTCAACATACATGGCAGAAAGGATAAGAAGTGATTTGCCAATAAAATTAATAAGGAAGTTTGTGGTGGTTATTGTCTAACTATGGGAAATATCACATATATTTTTAGAAAAAGGGAAAAATTAAAAAGAAGTTACAGAAATTTTTCCATATAGTTTTGAATGGCATGAAGTTCCAGAGGAGTTAAGACAATTTTAACAATAGGTAGAAAACATAGAAACATAAGGAATGGAAATTATCTAAACTATTTCTATTATCAGAGTAGAGTTACTATATGTTATTTTTACATGTATTTTTACATATCTTTTTCTAATTCACCAAAATGGGTCATCTAGTTAGAAATGGAAATATGAACAACGCATGTCTTTATAATTCCTTCAACCACTTAAGAGCACTCTTCAGAGACAGAAAGGCTGGAAAAAACATTTAAAAAGGTGTTTAGAAATTGGTGAAGGTGTATTGAGACTGGCCAGTATTAGAGTTCACTTACTGAATTGCAATGGTGAACTCTACAAAGTAGGTAAGTTGACATACTCATAATAAGACTGACAGAGAAAAGGCTAGAGATTTAATGCTGGTAAAACAATAGAAGGTAAAGTCAATATCTAACAAAAAAAAAAGGCAAGATAAAATGATACAAAGATGTATTTAGGCAAAAAGCATGGGGTGAAAATATACTTGTGAGAGTCAAATTAATACCAGACAGGCAACACAAATCACAAATTGTCCCCCTGACTTGACTTGGTCAATATCAACTTGAGGTGAATTCTAATGTTTTTAAAAAGCATTATTTTTCCTTAGAGTATATGTATACAAAATATGGCTCTTATAATTTGTTATTTATATCTTCACATAATGCTTATTATTTAGAACTAAAGGTGAAACAGTTCTGGCATAAACTATATAATAGATTTTTAAGGCATTGATTTTTCACTGGAGACAGAAGTCTTGGTACTAACAATGCCTCAGACCACTAGGCAGGAAGAGTGGATGATGGGCACTTCATTAGTAGAATGAAAACTAGTTCTTCATGCACAGAAACCATTAAGAAGACTTTTTGTCAAATTTATCACCTTGTGGTAGATAAGAGTAAATCAAAAATCAAGGATAATTGCAATTTCTCAGAAATAGACTCCATTTGTTCCAGCTATATAGCTTCCCTTTATGATTCCTTTTACTGTTATTAAATAAAATGCATGAAAAACTAATATTATCTAGAATTTTCCACATTTGAGTGTAGGAAACAGTTCAAAACAATTCTTAGAAGAAGAATCTCATCAAAACTTCTGAAGCTTAAATATTTATAAAGAGATAAATATATCCACTTATTATTCACTCGAAATGAGAAAATGAAGAATCTTTCTGGTTGCTATTGCTGTTTGACAAACATTTCTAGCATCTCTCTTTAAGTGCATGTGACAGGTTTATTTCTAAACAATATAAGCTGTTATATCTTGTAAATGATCAGAAAAATAATACTTCTCTTAAAAAGTGGCTCATCTAATAATTTTTTGGCTTAACTACAAAATAATTTACTTTGAACTCAAATGCAGAAACACTTATGCATATGCCACAAGTGATTATTACATGATATTTAAAATTCCCCCAAATGCAGAGAAGTCTACAAAACATTAAACAACCATGCTTATTATATTTAATGTTTTTAAAACACTGAGACACATTATTATACTAATATTGTATCATTTTATTATATAAATTATTTTTAACATTTAATATTAGAAATGTTTATAAAATGTTAAACATGGTTTTTTAACATTAAACAAGAGAAAATGCTATAATATATAATCCACTACATGAAATCAGAAAGCTAAACATCTCCCTATCTTAAATAATAGTATTAGTTTATTTAAGAAACAAATATTACTATAAATAATTGACTCCTGCGCCAGTAGGTTGTATGGAGATTTAGGAGACTGGATCCCACATGGGTGACTTGTCAGTTTGAGCCCAGATGGTGGCTTGAAAATTACAGGCAGTATGTGTGCATGTATGCCCAAAATCCTGAGAGGAGGATGGAGAAGGGATTGCAGCATGGCCATCCCTCTTCAGGATGATTTTTCTCTCTCTCTCTCTTTCTCATTCTCTCTCTCTCTCCAGAAAGCATACATGCCCTATAGCAAACTAAAAAAACAATAATAGATTCCTACATTTTAATTTATGTTTAAAATTATTTTAATGCATTTCAATGTTTTCCTACATGATTCCAAATAACTAGTTTGAACTAGGTAACTAGACATTGTTATATATCCTGTGATAATGATATATTTTTCTAAATGATCTGAGCCCTGCTTGAAAAAGTATTATGATTTTATATCATCTCACTATTTTTCATAATCTATTCTATTTAACTTTTTATATAGTGAAAAAGAAATAAGCACAATATAAAAATGACCACTTGGATCATATAATTCAGCACCCATAAGTACATTTTACATTGTATAAACATCACCACCACTGATTTTTATCAATATCTTTTCATTTATGTTCATTTCCAATAATGTGCCCTTTCTAAAGTCTTACTTTATGTATTATGACATATATTTATAGAATTTATCTGAAAACAACTGAGAGTGAAGTTGCTACTTTTCTTCTTTTTTACTTACCTTTCTGATATTTCATACTGTGGACTCCTGTGCAGGGAACCCCAGAAATGTTACCTAGATGACTAACATTTTATTTTTGTTTGTTTGTTTAGAGAGATTTTTGCTGTAGGGCACTTGCACTAACCAGAGAAGAGGAGGATGGAGAAGGGATTGCAGCATGGCCATCCCTCTTCAGGATGATTTTTCTCTCTCTCTCTCTTTCTCATTCTCTCTCTCTCTCCAGAAAGCATACATGCCCTATAGCAAACTAAAAAAACAATAATAGATTCCTACATTTTAATTTATGTTTAAAATTATTTTAATGCATTTCAATGTTTTCCTACATGATTCCAAATAACTAGTTTGAACTAGGTAACTAGACATTGTTATATATCCTGTGATAATGATATATTTTTCTAAATGATCTGAGCCCTGCTTGAAAAAGTATTATGATTTTATATCATCTCACTATTTTTCATAATCTATTCTATTTAACTTTTTATATAGTGAAAAAGAAATAAGCACAATATAAAAATGACCACTTGGATCATATAATTCAGCACCCATAAGTACATTTTACATTGTATAAACATCACCACCACTGATTTTTATCAATATCTTTTCATTTATGTTCATTTCCAATAATGTGCCCTTTCTAAAGTCTTACTTTATGTATTATGACATATATTTATAGAATTTATCTGAAAACAACTGAGAGTGAAGTTGCTACTTTTCTTCTTTTTTACTTACCTTTCTGATATTTCATACTGTGGACTCCTGTGCAGGGAACCCCAGAAATGTTACCTAGATGACTAACATTTTATTTTTGTTTGTTTGTTTAGAGAGATTTTTGCTGTAGGGCACTTGCACTAACCAGAGAAAGAGCCAAAGCGAGAAATCACCTCCCAGGGAGATGACAAAGTGCAATCCCTTCTCCTCCATTCTTCTCTCGGGATTTTGGGTATGCACACACACACACACACACACACACACACACATGCGCAACATGAGTTTCAAACCGTGGTCAGCCACGTGTGAGTTCAGTGACACAACCATTACACCATCTGCTGGTCCCCAGTGACTGACATTTTCTAAAGATTTTACTCTTGAGTCTAACACCTTTCCCTGAGAGATAATAATCTACAAGGCTATGCCCTAAAGGAAAATGTCTCCTATGTACTGACACATATTCTTCCTTTTGAAAATATGTTGAAGTTGTAAATTCCAATATTAAAGTTAAAACATGGGCGACACTTCACATTTTGAACTAAAACTATGTAATGCTAAGGACATAATGTTTTTTGGCTTGGAAATTCTTTCTCTAAAATATTTTTCCTTGTGAATATAAAGCATACCACAGGATATTATAATGTACACAAATACATAGTAAAATAGTTGCAATAGAGGAACTAATTAATGCATCTATCATCTCATTCAGTTACCCATATTCCCTTACCCCCCAGTGGCAAGAATGGCAGCATTCTAGTACTCATGCAACAGAAGTCCTTTCCACAGCACACTACAATTAACTGCAGTCTGCATGTTGTACATTACTTCATTCTATAAATTTGCTCCTTTATGATTTTATCTACATCTTTTCATTTCTTCTGCTCCTGCCCCACACAACCCTACTGACCACTGTTTTCTTCTGTCTCTTTCTATATATATATGATACCTTCTTTTGTGGTTTTTCCACATTTAAGTGACAGCATACAATCTCCTTCCCTCTCCGTTTTGTTTATTTTACTTCTCCAAGTCCATATGTTTTGACAAATGGCAGGATATTCTCCCTTTTTAAGACTAGATAACATATTCATATATGTGATATCATATACATTATATTTATCACATATATAATATATACATATATGTATAAGTGTGTGTGTGTGTATACATATATATATATATATATATAGAGAGAGAGAGAGAGAGAGAACCAGATCATAGATTTCAATCTATTTTTACAAGGTGATCATTTAATTTCCTTTAAGTATATGTCTGGAAAAAATTTCTGGGTCACATGAATACCAAAATTCAGAATAAAGTCAACTCAGTTGGTGCCAGTGATAAAAGAGTATTTGGCAATACAAGGTAGCCATTAATATCTTGCCAGAATAAATGCATTGCCAGAAAACATTAAGGCTAGGGTTGATGATGGACATAGCAAAGGCGAATGTGTCATAGAAATGCATAATGATTAAGATAGAACAGTCCAGAGCCAGTCAGTGCCATGGTGGTTAAAATGCTCGCTCTCACGTGGCCACCTGTGTGGTTCAAGTCTCAGACCTGGAGGCCTGAAAAATACTCTGGGAATGTGTGTGTGTGCCCCAAATCCTGACAGGTGGAAGAATTGGAGAAGAGATTGGGGTGTGATTTCCCCATTGAGGGTGATTTCTCACTTTCCTTCTCTCTTTCTGTCTCTGTCTCTCTCTCTCTCTTGATCAGACATATCCTACAGAAAAAAAAGAAAAGAAAAGAAAACAGCCCATGCTATTACCTATTTGCCAGTATTTGCCTATGTAAAGTTACAGATGAGACGTGCACGGCACACAATAGTTGTCATGTATTTGGCATTGCCACACTTCATGAAGAGTCTGTGGGAGTTCCACTTGTCTCTTGTTAGAAATCATGATACGCAACATCAGCAGAAACAACCAAGAATGTTTGGCCTTGAAAGAAAACTGCTCTGGGGGATGTGATGCATGCCTTTAGCAAGTTGTAGAGCTGTCATGTCGAAGAAGCACTAGCTGTATTTTGTGCTGTTACAGAGGAAAAGGGATATCAGGGGTCAGTATGAGTTACAGGAAGAAGAATTATGTTCCATATATTTATGTATACACGTTCATGATGATAACACTTGTCCATGAACAAGAGCAGTGCCTCATGAGATTGTGACCTTCACATTATTTAACACACTAAAGCAGACAATGCCTGATAAGTGACTGGTGCTAGCTTTGATCATTAATTCACTTGATATACATTTGTTTTTAAATATGGCCTGACAGGGGTTTTGTTACAGGGACCTTGAGATGAATCAAGTCGATTTTCCAATAGATCTCCTTCTATTGGGGGAACTATCGGTCTTCGGAAGGTTACATTTTGCAGGATAAAATACTGTGATGTGTTGTGCTACTATGGGACATCAGATACAGGCTGATGAGAGGGATGAAAACTTCCTGAAGAGGGACCAGCGGGTGGTGTGGTGGTTAAGGCACTGGACACTCCCACATGGCCGACAGGGGTTCAAGTCCTGAACCTGGTGGCTTCCTTTCTCACTTCCTCTGTCTCTCACTCACCCTCTGTCTCTCTCTGGTCAAATTTAAAAATCAACGAATGAATAAATAAAAAATAAAATAAATAATTATTTTTTAAAAAAAGATAAAAAAAAACCTTCCTGAAGAAAAAACTCTAGTGTGAAGTGACTCCTAAGTCTTAAAGAACAGTTAATGCCTGTTATCAGTGGGAAGTTGTAACAGATGGTTCCTACACTCTCTTCCTAGCTGAAGATAACCTGCTATCTCTTCTTGCTCTCCAAATACATTATTAGCAATGATTGTAAAATAGCATATACTTCATCTGTGCATAGATGGAAACATTTTTTATAAATAATATTTAAGAATTCACTAGCTTTTAAAAAAATCAATTTACATTGTAAATTAATTTAAGACTATGGTGAAATAAAACTCAATAGCTTTTCAAATAAACTGTTGCAAAATCAGGAATTTCCTGTTTTCATTTTTTCTATGTATGTATTTATTTATTTATTTATTGAGAGATTTTTGCTATAGGGCACATGCACTTGCCAGAAGGACAGAGAGAGACAGACAGAAAGTGAAAAATCATCCTCCCGGGAGAAATGGCCATGCCACAATCCCTTCTCCTCCATTCTTCTCTCGGGATCTTGAGCATGCACGCACACATGCCTGGTGTGAGTTTAAGCCACTGGGTCCGGAACTGCGGTCCATTATGTGGGAGTCCAGCGATGTAGCTATCACACCATCTGCTGGTCCCATCCTGTTTTTAAAAATAACTTAGCTGTGCAGTTGAAAACAGGAAGTGACATTGTCACTGCTATAGTTTTCAGTCTTTCATTATCATTGTTTTTCCCATCCTTCCACCTATTAATTATCTCTAATAGACTTGCATATTAAAATATCTTTTTAAGTCTTCTCTCCAACTCCTTATTTAAAAGGATCATCTGGATTTGCTCCATAGCATAATGATTAAGGGAGCTGAATTTCTCATCTCATGTCTGATTACAATTTGAATCCCAGCCCATGCAGCTTGAAAAAAATGCTAGACATATTTGCATGTGTACCCCAAATCCCAACAAAATGGAGAAATGGAGGGGAAGGAACTATGTTATGACTATGCCTCATTGGGGGTGCTTTCTCCCTTTCTTTCTACCTCTGGAAATTAAACTGTGCCCTCTTGCAATTAAAAAAAAATAAGTTGGGCCAGCAGGTAGCATGGTGGTTAAAGAGCTGGATCCCACATGACTGTGTGATTCAAGACATGGTTCTGGTGTCTTGAAGAACATGCAGGACATGTGGATGCATGCCCCAAATCCCAAGAAGATAATGGAGGAGAAAGAATTGTGGAGTGGCTATCCTCCCTGGAAGATGATTCCTTACTATTCCTCTCTCTGTCGCTTTCTTTGGCAAGTGTATGCTCCTTTGGAAAAGAAAAATCTTTTAAAAATAAGATTAATAATAAATAGATCAATACTAAAAGAGATCACTTTTAGGTCCAAAATAATCTTTACTAAAAAATTATTTTATACTATATCAGCAAGGTCTATACTAACTACACACACCTAGATCTATACTAACAATTTCATCTTATTCAAAATTATATCATAAGTATTTTGGTCAGTAAAGTCCAAGACTCCTAGAAATGCATTAAATCAGAATCTCTCTTGAAAAACACATGCTTGTTTTTACATACGACATTATCTATTACGTTAATTAATTTATTTTACTGATATTTATTGATTGTCTACTCTATGTTCAGCATTCTTCTACCTAGACATTGTATAGGGAAGAAAAAATAAAAACAAAATCCGTTTCCTTCAGTAGCATACTTTTTTTTTTTTTGAGAAACACGAAACTAATGGAATTAACAAGAAAAAAACATATTTTATTAATGGCCAAGTAAGGGAAGAATAAAGCAGAAAAAGGAGAAATGAAATATTGAGGAGAGACATACATGGCAGATAGAATACCATAGGGATTCCCTATACACACCTATGTCCTAACCTCCAGGACATGTTGAATATGTTACTTCTCATGGCAAAGGGAAATAAAGTTGCAGATGGAGTTAAGGTTGTCAGTTAAATTTTACACAAAGCTCTCTTAGGAATTTTTTTTGATTTATTAAAGCTGAAACTGCTTTTCTTGATATTAAAAAATATATTTAAAAATACCTATTAATAACCACAGTAAGCTATATAGCATCAGTTAGTTGTTACTTTATAGTATATTCATCCTACTCAAAGTTTCATGCCTTAAGTCAGAATTGTGTTCACAGCTATGTATATATCAGCTGAACTTGATATTGAAAATAGTTAGATTAATTAAGATATTTTGTGAATCAATAAAATGTATGTGTGGGGGGGAAAGGAATGGAAAGCAACTGTAGACACCAGAAACTGTGGGAGGAGGGCGGGAAATGGCAGAGAGTGAGAAATGGGGGGGTAAAAATATATATATATATATGAAACAAGAAATGAAAAATCACTTGTCAGTGATAACATATATGATTAAGCCACTCTACAGTGAATTCTGGATGGGAGATCGCAGTTTGTATGCTGTGATGATGCTCAGTGAATGAATGTGAAATAAATAAATAAAGTTGTCAGTCATCCATTGTTGAGATCTGTGGGATGATTTTGCATGATTCGGTGGACCCATTGCAATCATGAGTGCCTTCAAATGTGAAAGAAGGAAGTGAAGCCGTCAGATAGGAGAGAGATCTGAACACGCTATCCTGCTACCTTAGAAGACAATGAAAGGGGCCAGGAGCCAGGGAGCTCTTCTTAGGAGATAGACAGCACTAGAAAGGGATGCCACCATGCTGATGCCTTGGTTTTGGCCAAGCAAGCCCCATGTTGGACTGCTGACCTCTCAAATGGTCAGAGAGCAGATTTGTGCTGCACAAGTATGCTGTTCGTGGCAATTTGTTTCAAAAGCAGTAAGAGCTAATATAGTGTGGACTTTCACTTAGAATGGCTGACAAGATCCCATGAAGATGACTGAGGAAAGAGGGGGAGCTGTACACTAGTGAACCTTGGGAAGGACATTTCTTTTTCTTTTCTTTTTTTCTTATTTTTTATGAGAGATTTTGGCTATAGAGTCCTCACCAGATAGACAGAAAGCAAGAAATCACCCCCCCAGTGAGATGGTCACACTGCAATCCCTTCTCCTTCATTCTCCTCTCAGGATTTTGGGCATGTACACACATTCATTAGGTGCGATTTTGAAGCAACCAGGTCCAGGACTCGAACCACAGTTGACTAACTGGGAGTCCAGCACCATAACCATTACATCATCTGCTGGTCTCATGGGAAGAACATTTTTTTTTTTTTTTTGAGAGGTTTTTCACTATAGGGCGCATGCGCTCGCCAGACAGACAGAGAAAGACAGAGAGACAGAAAGCGGGAAATCACCCCCCCGGGGGGGACGGCCACGCCACAATCCCTTCTCCTCCATTCTCCTCTCAGGATCTTGGGCACGTACACACACGCGCCCGGCATGGGTTTTAATGCACCGGGTCCGGGATGCGAACCGCGGTCGACTACGTGGGAGTCCAGCAACATAGCCATTACGCTAACTGCTGGTTCCCGAACATTTCTAGTAGAGAGAAGACAATTTGTAAATCTTCAGTGGATGATGAGGAGATCTTAAGAAAGAACAAGAGTTCAGTGTGGGGTGGATTTGTATGATGACTTTGAGGGCCAAGGACATTGACTGAGGACTTGAGAGCTAAGAAGCACTGCTACGTCACCACTATGGCTATCCCATTGTGGACAGACAGGTAGCCCATGGTTCCTTCGAAATGTAACTCTTAGTAGAAAGAGGACAAAACCGTTTATCTTTTGTTCATCCCCAGAGCTCTAAGGGAAAATAGTGGTGGTCTAAATTGGTAAGATGTGCAGAGAAGCAAGGGAATTACAGTCGTTTATGGACAATCTAAAAAAAAAATATTTTCTTCTTCCTTCACACTGTTCTAAATGATTAAAATAAAGCCTGAACTTGTTTCCCTGATATTCAGCTCCAAAGTTAGAGAAGAATGAATTGGGGATGGGCAACAACTTTTTACAAGGAAATAAGTCCCCTCTTTTGTAACATAAATTGCTATGGGGGAAAAAATCCATGTAAATGGATTCTTCAGGGCATGAGGAGCAGATAGAGAGAAAATGTATGTCCTATATTAAACATAAGAATAGAAAAAATATTCTTTTATGATTATGTTTCCTAGGCAAAGCAAATGACATCTCAAGATAATAAATCTGTTTAAAAAAAAAAAAAAAAGGAAAACTGGGTTAGCCCAGTGACATAGCAGTAAAACATGCTGTTTGGGCAAGGCTGCATCCATGTGTAAGATTGTGGGTTTGGTTCCCTGGTCAACCTGGACATGCGGAGTGTGTGCACCCATGATCCTGGCTGTCTGGAAAGGCTGCCATGAGAGTTATCATGGTGTGAGACCCTGTTGACTCTGCTGATCTTTGCCTTTTGCTCTCTGTCTCTCACCACCATGAAATAAAACAGCCACCCAACCTTGATTATAGTATAGGACATATAAGTAAAAAATAATGTACAATTCTGTTAAGAAAAGGGAAATAAGAATATAGTTATAAACAGGCCAGATATTGACAAGATGCCAAGAATAAAAAGGAAAACAAAAGTAATCCTTCTTGTCCAGTAGTAGTTTTCAATCTTATGAAAGAAGTTAGGCAAAAAAAGCAAAGTAAAATGAAATACTCTAAATGCTATGACTGAATCCTATACAGAGAGTAGTCATTTCTTCCTGGAGCTATGTCATGAGTCATAAGTGGCTTCACAGAAAAAAAAAAAAAGTGGAAAGTAAAAAGGTGTGCCAGGCCGTTATCTGGACATGCATTCACAGGTGGACAGGGAGAGAGGACAGGAGGTTTTCAGCAGCCTGGAGGGTTGGTTAATCTGAAGAGGCTGTAGTGGCCGGAGACAAAGCACTCCCAGGTGACAATCTGCAGTGGTGCCCTCTGAAGCTATGAGTGTGCAGGTGGATGATGGGAGTGAAGGCATTTCTTACAGGAGTATCTCAGTTCCTACTCTGTTTATGCGGCATGGCTGTCCCTCCTTGGGGGTGATTTCTCACTTTCTATTTCTCTGTCTTTATCTTTCTGGCAAATGTGCTTTATAGCAAAACAAACAAACACAAAAAACAAGCAAACAAAAAAAACTCTCAAAGAAAACAAAAACAAACAAAAGATCTCTGAGGAAACCATAGTAATGGGAAAGTGCTGCAAAAAGAGAGATGCAGTTCCCATGTTAAAGCTGAAGGGACCAAGAGATCTGGAGACACGTGGACTGTATAGTGAGGGGACTTGGCAGGAACCGTGTGGGGTGTGGAGGACCCATGAGGAGGAAAACCCAAGCTCATTTCCCTGAGACCTTCAGTCTCCTGTTAGTCGGCCTAAGTAATCAAACTCCAGATAGCAAAGTCTAGGAAAAGTACACATTGAATCTGGAATGGCAAACAGAGGTGTTCACCATGATATCCTCAACTCAATCTGCTACCTTGAATGAGACATACTTCAGTACAAGAGCTAAGGCTATTGTCCCATATCTCAGTCCTGAACTTTATCCCTCAATTCAAGAAGTTATTCATATAAAATATTAACTGATGGGCCAACAGATGGCATAATGGCTACATCACTGGACTTCCATGTAGTCGACCACGGTTCAAGTCCCAGACCCGGTGGCTTAAACTCACGCCGGGTGCCTGGAGATGTGTACCCACGATCCTGAGAGGAGAATGGAGAAGAAGGGATTATGGATGGCCATCTCCCATGGGGAGTGATTTCTCGCTTTCTGCCTCTCGGGTTCTCTCTGTTGCCCTATAGCAAAAACCTCTCCAAAAACAAACCATAAAAAAACAAAACAAAACAAAACAAAACAAAAACAAAACTATCTGAGACTATCACATGTAATATTTTAAGATTTTAATATGTCGTGTCGTATTATTTTCATTTCAAAATGTTGCTCTTGGAGTATTGAACCCATTTTTATAAAGTAAGCTAAACTCATCAAGATTGGAATGGTTTACAGACAATATGAGGGTAACTGCAGGGACAGAATATATTCCCTGGCAGACAAGCATCCTTTGATGCATTACTGTACATTTATAATTCTATCAGCCATACACATCCATTCCTTACAGGCAGAAATAGTATCTGGCTGAATGTTTTGTACGCTCGCTCTTATTCTACTGGTCTTGATTACATATACAGGAAAGTTCATCATGTAATAAAACTCAAATCACACTGAGATTCAAATTTTAATTAGCTAGCAACCATTTCTTCCCAAGAAATAGGATTTGTTTCAGAATTAGATACTGTTCATTAAAGTTTATGACAACACTATTGTGGAGAATTTAGGCTGGTCCATAAAATTTGTGGGTTCCTGGGCCAGCAGTGACATGGTGGCTGAGGTGGCTTGATCCCACATAAACCACTATGTGGTTCAAGTTCCAGACCCAGTGGCTTGAACAAGGCACTGGACCCCCTGTGAGTGTTTGCCAAAATTCCTCTGAGGAGAACGAAAGATAAGAAGTGGCAGCATGATCATGCCCTAGATGCTTTCTCACTTCTCTGTCTGTCTGTCTCTCTCCAGCAATTTGCTCTATTGCAAATTACAAACTAATGTAAAATTAAAATTAAAACTTCCATAGATGAAGGATTCACCCCATTTTTTAGTCTTTAGCTGTTATCTCAGTTGTTTATTTATACACACATGCTGAAACATAGAGAATGACACATAAACTTTGATCTAAGACTTGAAATAGTAAAATACAGCATTCCCTTCTGCTGGTTACCTTCTATTATAGAAAATATCTAGCCAAGTCCTTTGAAAAGGTCCTTCAAGACCGTGTAATCCATATTTGTTTGGTTTTAATTATTAGAAAGCTAATAAACAATGGGTGGCCATAAGAAGTATAGCTCTTTGACAAACAGATTTAATTCCCAGGCTTTTTCAATAAGTCACAAGATTCTCTTCCCAGGCTGAATTTTATTGCCTGCCTGATTCCTCCAGTACCAACACTAAGGAAATTGCACAAACACTACATTTAGTTCTCTGGAACAGGATTGTAAATGAAAGTGTTGGGGAGGGGAAGCACATTGTAGTCATCTCCGGAGATTGTCTTTCAAACTCTGTCTATAACGCTTTCCTCTCTCTAAATTTAAACAGGCTGCCTTCTAGTTAGGCAGTGTTATTCTAAAAGGAGGCTAGACACAGCAGGCAGGCCATCTATCAGAAGGGACGGGGAAGGGCAGGGCAGTGAATGTGGTAGTGGGGTCTTGACCATTTTACTACATTGTGGGGGAAAAAAGCTACTCTTGGTGATACCTATTTCCTCTCTTTTTGAATTTCATCGTAATGTTTTAATCTGACTGGACCCATAGGATAGCTTTTCATATATTTCAGTAGATAAATAGGAAAAAAAAAATTCCACAACTCTCTCTCTTCCTCTTACCTTCTTCCCTCGGTCTCTCACTCTGTTTCTCTTTATACATACTTACAGATATATCGAGAGATGATAGATCAGATATAATTTTCATATTGGACATTTCACATGGGAAATAAATTAAGAAATTTATATACACAACTTTTATATTAAAAATTAATTGTGTAGGGCCAACCAGGTGGAATAGAGGGTCAGGCTGGATCCCACAAGCCGAATGCATTGTTTGAGTCCTGGACCTGGCAACTTGGAAAGTACTTCAGGCATGTGTGCATGGCTGCCCAAAATCCCGAGTGGAGGATGAAGCAGAAGATATTGTGGCATGATCATCCCTCCTGGGATTTATTTCTCTCCCCCTCTTTTTGTCTCTCTCTAGCAAATGCATATGCACTTTAGAAAACAAACAAACAAACAATATTGTGTGAAGATAACTAAAATTAAGAACAGGGTAAGCCAGCTATTTATTTAGAAAGTACAAGCATTGTAAGTCAAGACAAAAGACAAATAGGACCAGAACATTGAGATGCAGAGATGAAAAATCTTAGGTAAGAGACTTTGAAATGAAGCATCAGTAGCCTGAGTTGAGGAGAGGACAGATTGAATCCCAAAGGTGTCAGTATAAATTCATGACTAAAGAAAAGTGAAGGGTGTCTTTTTGTTACAATTTCCCGCAAAGGCTCAGAAGAAATCTGATTACAGTTAACTCTGAGTTAGCAACAAACAGCAATTGGTAAGCAGATAGCAGGAAGCACAGATAAAAGGGGATGTGTATTTGGTTTAGCGTTTGGATGCTATACATTGTGTTGATTGTTGATATTATCTTTGTTATTTATTTACTAATGCTATTTTATTTATAAAACAATACTCTTACAACCACATGGGTTTAAGAAAAATGCTCTCTAATATTTCTCTCTAAAAATATTGGTGATAGATTGTAATTTAGTGTAAGCTTTATTATTTTACTTGCAAAGAGTTCAGGGAGTTTTAGTAATTCTATTATGAATAAATATAAAATTAATTAGTTCTACACTTGAACACAAGAGAGGAAAATAAGTGTCATATGTAAATATGCATATATATTGCATCACTTATGATAATAAATTTAATTATTTATAGAATCATTCATTCATTCACTCATTCAGCCAATCTTTCATTTTGTCTGTCAACACACTTTCTGAATCCTTTTTTCCGGAATATCAGGCACTGTCCTTGGTGCTGAGGGAATTTAGTGAAAAAAGAGACAAGATCTAAGCAACATCAAAGCTTAATGATATGTAAGTGAAAAATTTGCTGCTAAAATAATTAAGATGAACCCTGAAATAAAAATTAAAGTATTTAAAGGGAATATTTTATGCATTTTTAAATAAAAGAATATATTTATCTTAGAATATAAGGACAAAGAAAAAACTGATGATAATTGGAAATTGCATAATATAACCGCTTAAAATTTTTTAGTATGGATATTTCATTATTATTACTCTTAATTATTAATTTT
>NW_006205268.1:1674854-1682748 GCF_000334495.1 Tupaia belangeri chinensis
TACCCTTGAGACACTATGCAGGGATCAAGTTTTTGTTGAACATTTTCACAGGACAACCAAGTCCCAACACATGAAGCTTTGGGGGACAATTATCCAAATCATAACACTGATCTTTTATTATCATTTTTTTCCCTCAAGGTGTTATTAGAACAGCTTTGCCAAACATGGACAGAGAAGTCAAAGAACAATACCAAGTACTCATCCAAGCCAAGGATATGGGAGGACAACTGGGAGGATTAGCTGGGACGACAATAGTCAACATCACCCTCACTGATGTCAATGACAATCCACCACGGTTCCCTAAAAGTATGTCGTCTTTCCTGTTAAGTCTAAATTAGTGCAGCTTTAAAAAATATTGCCATATCATTGAATGCTATTGCAACTGAAATAATATGCCAGACCCTTTTGGTCTTTAGGAAGTAGAGGCTAATGGACAAACGTTACATGTCTTCAGACTTTAAAACTTCGAAAAGACTTACATCCAATGTAATTTTAATAAGAAAAATGAGTCAATTGTTGAACAACTGATCTTATGCTATGGATTGCTATAAAAGTAATATACCCACACTAGATTAGAATTTTATCCTAAACTCCAAAAGTAATATATCCATGTAAAAATCTGATGCAATTTAATACTCACATTTATAAAACATATGCTACCACTTCATTTGTTGTATTATATAATTAGCATAAGATTTCTGTGGCTTCTCTTCAGTGATTGTATTTGTTGAACCATTTCATATATTTTCATGTAAGTAGCAGATGACATTGATGCCATTTACATTACTTTAGTTCTGACTAGTTATTTCGTTTTAGTTTTGCAATAGGTGAAAATTGCTATAGTTTCTATGATAATAGAGTGATTCACACCTGGGTCTTCCCTGTAACTGTGTTTCTTATTGAAAATGAGCACTTCT
Source organism: Tupaia belangeri chinensis (assembly GCF_000334495.1). NCBI lineage: Eukaryota > Metazoa > Chordata > Mammalia > Scandentia > Tupaiidae > Tupaia > Tupaia belangeri. The sequence goes on from NW_006205268.1 coordinate 1,675,772, forward strand.
CACTTGCACCACATCTAGTTTTCGTTCACAGTGTCACATTTAACACCAATCAGTACCTGTTTGATTCCTGGTGCATTTTTGAGGTTTATTTCAGTGTTCTGAAAACTTACAATACAGAATCTGAATATTTCCCTCAGTGGTATTATAAGGAAGTTGATTAAATCACTATGTACTCCTATGGACATTCGGTTTAAATAAATGGTTTTACTCTCCCCACTCTAGAACAAACTATATGAGTTCATCTGCTAAAATAGATAACATTGTGACTATTCAACAAAATGGACATTTTATTATTTGGTTAGATGTCTTTCTATATTCTACATTGATACTTTTTTTTTATTAAAGTCCTAAGTCTGTATTTTCTTTTTTCTTAAAGAATTATTTACTTAATTTTACTCATTATTATTATTATTTTAATTTGATCAGAGACAGAGAGAGAAAAAGGAAAAGTGAGAAAGCAAGCCACTAGGTCCAAAACTTGAACCATGGTTGACCATGTGGAGGTCCAAGGTCTTAACCACCAAGCCACCTGACGGTTCAGTCTCTATTTTGTTTATGGAAATGTTTTTAGTTAGTGATCAGAAAGCTTAGTGGTCAAATACAATAACAATGAGAATACCTTGTACTTCAGTGTGTCTGTTAGCTCTATTGAACTACTCCATTAAGCACACTTTTCAAATCATGTTGTCCATGATAAAAGTACACAATTCCAGTTTGTCAGTTAAAAATATTAATTAATTTAAAAATAATCTTACTTTAGTTTATAGAATGCATGGGACAAATGGCTACTAAATAATATGTGGTAATTAATAATGGAGTCTTAGGGCCATTTTTTGCTACTGAGGGAAACAGAAAAAATATATATAATATTTAAAAGGATACTCCAGTATATGGCATCATTAAAGAACATGTTCCCAATGTAAATACACTCACTTTTTTTATCCTTTCTTTCTTTTTTTTCCCCTCCTTAATTATGGCTAGCAGTAATAACTCATGGGAGAGGATAAATAAGTAGGTCGTTTTGCTTATATATATAAACTGGCATTATGAACTTGGGTCTGGTTTGAGTTGTGTGTTTATGAAATAGGTTCTATCTAAAATGTGGAAAATAGCAAATCTATCCATAAATAATGTTAATAGTCTTATTCATGTGAATGATAGTGAAGATTTTCAGATCAGGAATAAAAAAACCACAGTGAAAGGAAGGATCCTACCTTTGTGAATACAGGAGAGGAGTGATTTCTAGAAGTGTGGACAGGGACCCAGACAAACAGGTTCTGGCACAGGGAGACAACATGTCTCAAAGGTAGAGGAGCTAGAATATGCTTAGGAGATCAGTTAAACAAGGTCACTTTCAGAGCTTGCCTAGTAAAAAGAGAATCCAACAGAGGAGTATGCTTTGGGTATTTATTTAAGATTAATATGTAGGTCTGAGAATAACTAGAATAACTTCTACTTGGGGAAGAATGGGAGAAGAGCAGCATTGGAATTTTAAGCATTTCGCATTCTGAGGAATTTTATGATTGCTATCATATTTCCTTTTCACAATGCTCTGAGATCAATATTTTCCACATTTTACTACTGAGAAAACTGAGGTTTATAGAGAATAATTTGTCCAGGAGCAATAAAATTAAGTGAAAGGAAATTCTTCTTCCTTTTTTCACTCTGAAGCTCAAATTTCTTGTAGTTTAAAATATTAAAATAAAATTATTTTCTTTCACTGCCACTCTAAAACAATGTTGTTTCAGAACACACCTGCAAAAAACATAAATCATGACATATGTTGAATTGTCCCATTCACACAGTGCAATGAGAGAGCAGAAGTAATCTATCAGGTAGATTGTTGTGATCCAATTAATTTCTGCTTGTATTACAAGCATTTGGCCTGTAGTCTGAAACTAAAATATGTGGCAGATACTTTTGAATACTGAGAAAGAAGAAGGTTTTCACATTTTGCATAAATAAAAAATTAATCCCCCCTGAAATTCTACTTGTATTTGTGTCAAGCCTTCTTATTGTACTGTCATTTTGAATTACATCTTTCAGAAGGAAAAGAGAGAACATATTTATAAACACAAAAGCCATCTCTAGAAGCCAATGCTCTTTCTGAAGAAATATTTATCATGTGGAACAATTAAACAGCAAATGTGACATAAATTACAAACGAAAATAATATCCTTTTGAATATTAAGTGAAGAAAACATTTATTCCAAACTGAACTGACTTGAAAGAGAATTCCCCATATCTAGTTATACTTTTTCATGACTGCTAAACAATTGTGCACAATAAACTGCCTTCTGATGAGCTTTTGAAATATTTTTCCCATTGCTAAAACATGCACAAGATGATTTCTTAAAACTTGCTAATGACAATGTTTTAGTTTTGTGTGTGTTCATATGCATATGTGACATTGTTAAACATCCATTTTCATACACTTCCTCCCATAAATCTGCATGTATAAATAGTTTACTATTTTATTGTTGTAATAGGAAAGTGGACTGTTCCTAAGATATCAGAACTCCCTGCCAATTTGAGATATTGACTAATAAATTACTAAGTGTCATGTAAAATTTATAGTGATTTGCATGTATATTATCATTTAAGCCTTATAGTGACTTAATAATCTTAGAAATTCTAAGATTCCTCAATCTTAGAAATAAAATAGCAAGGTTATATTACTAAGAAAGGTTAAGCAACTTTATCACAATCGCTTGATTTTTTGCCTCTCTCGGTTTTTGTACCTCTCTTGAGTAGCAATTTGCCTTGATGGGTGTTTAATCCAGAAGGTTCTACAAATAGACCAGAAAACTGTCCACAAACAAAGGTAGCAATATTATTTCAGAAACAGAAATAACACATTGGGATATTAAAAAGAGCTCTACCTGCAATCATTTCAAAACAGTATTTTCTGTGTGAAATGTTTTCTATAGAAGCATAAAGCTCCCACGTACTATAATCAAAGATATCTCTAGAGGATCTTCATCTGTTAAAATAAACTACAGAAAAATGCTGATGGTTTCCATTACTTGAATCTTAAATGACAAAACCATCTAATAAGCTGACCTAAATTATACATCATGATATCAAATCAATTAAGTGATATAGTTCATTCACAGTTGGCAAAATACTAATACTTTTCTCTCTTGGTCTTTTTCTTTTGTATAATAATTTTGTAATAAACATGAAAACAAATAAAGCACACACAAAATTAGATGGAGAGAGATTCTTTATAGGAAATGTATGAAGTGTTGCTTTTTCTTTTCTATTTTAATAAGAAATCTACTTAATAAATAAATTCAAATGTAAAAATTAGGGCATCAATAATTATTTTTCAAATGTCTTATTTAGAAATAAAACATTTTAAAGTAACTCTCTGGTTTAATCAAACAGTTTCTGAAAGTATTTATTCTGACTGCTTTAGCTACAGAAATTCTGATTCTGTTACAAGCCAATAATGCACAATAATACATAGAACATACAAATAATACAGTAATTTGCATGGTAGTTACATTTTAAAATATGGTTTGGTACATTTTTAACAAATAAAATACACTTGCAAATAAAAATTGTACTAAAATTAAAAAAGAAAGTCAAAATAAAATTAAAATAAAAAAGCATAAGCTAAAATGTGTACTAAACAATGAGCAATATTTAATTTCCTTATTTCATGAACTCTTAGATAAAAACGATGTGTGTGTGTGTATACTTTTATACATATATATATATGCCTAAGAATTCTGTCTTATCTTGTACATTTATGATACTAAAAAGGCACTAAATGCCCAGATTCATTATCACATTCTTCAAAATTTTGATAACTGTAAATTAATTCAGTGAAAAATATTGACGTTTTTAAGTAAAATGTACTTCTTTTTTCTCTATCATTGTACTTTTTTTGCATCAATATTTAGACTGTTCTTTTACCAGCTTGAAACCTGTTATATACCAAAGTGTTTATATAGAAGAAATATTCATTGTAATATGTTATTTATAAAAATTTTTCTTATAATCAATATGAACCCAAGACAGGCAGCAGGCAAAAAAACCTAGTAATCCCCTCAGTAAATTCCTCAGTGAATACCAGGGAAGTATGGCTAAAATGATGGGTATCATATGACATCTGCTACTATTTAAAGAGGCTATTTCAGCAAAATTAAACCATCTGAGGTTGTATGTGGGCAGGCTTGATGTGGACCAGTTTGATCCACAAAGTTAAAAGTATACAATGTATAAGTTAATAAAGGAGTCTGGAGAACAAAATGCATGAGTTTTAGCTAAAAAATATCCTTAGGGCCAGCAGGTGGTGTGGGGGTTAAGGTGCTGGACTCCCACATGGCCAACCATGGTACAAATTCCAGACCTGGCAGCTTGAAAATCACTCTGGGTGTGTGTGTATGTGTGTGTGTGCCCACAATCTCAACAGGAGAATGGAGAAGAAGGGATTGCAGCATGGCCATCTCCCCTGGACAGTGATTTCTCACTTTTCCTCTCTCTGTCTCCCTCTGTGTCCCTCTAGCCAGCACACACACCCTACAGCAAAGCAAAACAAAACAAATCAAACAGATTTTCTTTAATAGGGAACAGATCAAAAGGAGGTTTTCAATAGTAATATAAAAAGTTAAAAACATGTTGATGACATAACTTCACGTTTTCTTGTTTCTCAAATTTTGTAGTAGGATCATTGAACCAAAATTTAAAAAAATAAAGCAAAGAAATGATTGCAGTGGGCAAGTGGTTTCTCTGCTGACATACTGCATTTGAGAAGAGTTGATCAGGAAACAGTTGAAAATATTTCATCTTCAAGAGCGAAGTCAGAGTCAAATAAGCATTTTTAAGAAACATAAAAATAGAAGTGATATTACTTGTGGACTATTTCTATAGTATTATTGGTAAATATCATTGAGAATTCACCTTTTACAGTATTTTTAAATGGACCAAAATTACATAAATAAAGGCAACTGAGAGAAAGGTTTTTGCTTTTAATAGAGGTTTTAAGGGAATATTATATATACTCTATAAAGTGGATGAACAATGGAAGTTACTGATGCACTTAAAATGTTGTGAAAGCCTGCCAAGCTCTCCATCATGTTTATGTAACAGGAATAGTGGTTATATAAATCATATATATTAAAAATACATAATTTGGAAAATCAGAAACACTTTTTATTCTGGTAATCATTAAGTAAATACATGTGGATGCGCTCATTTGGAATTGACTGGTTGGTAGTTCCAGTGCAATTTGGAATAATGTTATAAGCCACAATTCGTTTTGCAAAAAAATATAAATGTGTGTTTATTGAATCTACACATTAGTGGAACTAGAGTATTAAATGTAATAATTTGTACTTTAATGATAGAAGATCTATAGCCCCAAAAAAGGAAGAATTGGAAGAACATAAAAAGATACAGTACGTTTTTCTGCCTTTCTTAGGTATAGAGGCTGAAGTCTATCTCTAGTCTTATCCCCTTCTAGATTGCTTTTGAATCTCCTAATGTTCTTTTTTCTGTTTTCATTGACTTTTTTTCTCCATGTATTGAGAAAAAGCTTTTCCCAAGTATGTCCCACCCACTCAACCCACATTTCGAATTTGTACTTGTTATTGTAGCTAATACTAAGAATTTTGTTTTATCTGCATTTTAATAGAGTTTATTTTTTAACCCAATATGTTCTATTTGATTGGCTTTCTAGCAGTCAAAGAAGTGAGTGGAACAATTGAGAAATTACATTTTAGATTGGATGTGCCACTTGGTTGTTCCCCTGTGGCTTATAACATCTCAAGGTTTCGTTTTTAGATTGGTAGCTGGCTCTAGCAGATTATCAGAGTCCATCATGCATATCTTTTCCCAATCCTGTGCTCGATGACATTAGATTGTTAGCTTGAATAAGCAATGGTGGGAATTCTGGCAGCACAGAAATGTACCAACACTAAAAATCAGGCCTTCTATCTGTTCTCCTTTCTTGCCCTAGTATGATTGCTAAACATTTAGTAGGACATGAGTGACTGGGAATTATAATAGTGTATGTCTGGTAGTCTTAATGTAAGGACAAAATTAGTAATAGGAAAGTGCTTAGAGAAGTGCTGAGAAACAGCAATATATGGATGAGTGCTATCATTATTATTGTTTATTCCATTAGCAAATAATCTCTGTTTAAAAAATTATTCCTTTCCTTCATTTTAACACTCATGGGTTTTCTAAAAGGCTCATACATTCTCTTGCAATATTCTTCATTGCAGAAGAAATGGAATTTCTATCTAGGAATGATAGATATATCCTCTTGGATTCTTGCAGTACAACACAGAAAAGATATTTCTGGTACCATGAGGATGAGTATTGGGGAGGTCTGTTAGCAGACATCTACAGAAATATAACTGTTATGAGTCTTTTCACCTATGATGGTGATGGCTATAGCTGTTGTGGAAAAAAAATGGCCATATGTGGAGAGATCTGAGTGATTTTAGGAGGCTAAAAATCAACAATAGTGGGACCAGCAGGTGGAGTAATGGTTATATTGCTAGACTCCCACATAATTGACTGTGGTTCACATCTTGGACCTTATCAAAATAATACTAATAATAAAATCCCACAAATATAAAGACTTTGTTTGGGAAAGTAATGATATGACAACAAAAGAATAATTTAGAAATGTATAATCAAAAAGGAAGACTTATCTAGAGTTATAGTATGGCCTACTAAAGAGGTTTTCCATGAAGTGAGAACCTGTGTGTGAAGCAGATCGCAGATTCAGAGGCTGAGGGTGTTGTCCCGTCAAAACAGAAGCAATGTTGTCCAAGGGGGCTGCAGTAGGAGAAATTTCCAAAAGTTGCCCATGAGTGTCACTGGGGAGAGTCAGTCTTAGAGAAGAAAACCATGTATTCAAGTAAGAACAGGACAATTCCTTTGGTTTGCTGCCCCCTATATTAAGGTGAAAGACCCACAAGGAAGAAGATGAGGAAAACCTTGGACAGAAGATCCTG
>NW_006205268.1:1682779-1692029 GCF_000334495.1 Tupaia belangeri chinensis
GCTGAATAATCAAGGTCCCAGACCATTGCCCCTTCTGCTGCTGGCCCTTTGGCTTGGAGGTGAGGCAGCAGGAGGAGAAATATTAATTTTGATAAGGACTTAGGTACTAATACATATGATATCCTGAGCATTTACAAATTTCCAAATCTAGATTTCAGGAATTAAAGCGAATTTTGGACTTCTATCAAAGGGTGCTCTTCCTCTGGAGAGGGCATGAACTCTCTGGCAATAACTAACTAAATAAATAAATATAAAGTCAAATCAAGAATGGGTGATTATAACTTTTTAAAGTGAAGTAACTTAGCCAATATCATAAAACTCTTGAAGCCAAACCCTTGACACTTTCAAAAATTATGTTCATTCTGGACTCACTCTAAGAATAAACAGAAGTCGGGACCAGCAGTTAGTGTAATGGCTATGGTGCTGGACTCCCATGTAGTCGACTGCGGTTTAAGTCCTGCCAGGTGCATGTGTGTGCGTGCCCAAGATCCCGAGAGGAGAATGGAGGAGAAGGGATTGCAGCATGACCATCCCCCCTGGGGGGTGATTTCTCACTTTCTGTCTCTCTGTCCCTCTCTGTCTTTCTGGTGAGCACACATGCCCTGTAGCAAAAACCTCTCCAATAAATAAATAATAGAATGAATAAGCAGAGGTGGATTTCCTTTAAATTGCTAAGAGATTTCATTCAGAGTATATCTGGTGTCTTTAACTAAAATCCATCTTGAATCTAACTTTGTTATAGAATGCTTCTTCCTTGTGGACTGTATTTCACTTTATTTTATTTTACTTTGTTTTTTTATTTTATTTTATACATTTAATCACTGTGTATCATTACAGCATATCAAAAAATTTCCCCACCATGAATACACTGCACATCTGTACAGTCAAAGATATTACCATAAACATTATAAGCAGATTTCTTTCCACTTTGGGTCCCTTAAATGTTCTGTTTCTTTCTTCTTCCCTTTGATTCCTTCCTTCTCATCTCCCCCACTTTGCTCCCTCCCACACGGTCTCCAGTATCAGCATTGCTCACCATGCTTTTACACTTCTAATCATCCCAAAAAGAGACAAGTGGGATTATGTTAGGTTAAAAAACTCCTGCACAGCAAAAGAAACAGTAATTAGAGTGAACTGACAACCCTAAGAATGGAAGCATGTATTTACAAATTATGCCTCAGATAAGGAACTGATAACCAGGATATACAGGGAACTCAAATAGCTTACCCAACAAAACAAAACAAAACCCAAAAAAGAAAAACAGAAAAAAATCAACTCAATTAAAAGATGGGCAAATAAGCTGAACAGACAACTCTAAGTAAGACATATGAATAGTCAAAAAGTATATGAAAAATGTTTAACATCTCTTATAAGAGAGATGAAAATCAAAACACAATGAGATTCCATTTAATGCCAGTTAGAAAGGCTACGATTAAATGAATAAAAAATGATAAATGCTGGTGAGGCTGTGGTTAAAAGAGAGCTCTCCTGCATTGTTAGTAGTAATGTAAATTAGTCCAGTCACTGTAAAGAACATTATGGAGGTTTCTCAAAGACTTACAAATGGAACTCCCATACCCAGCAATTCCACTCCTGTGTATCTACCCAAAGGATACGAGAATGCTCAGTCAGAAAAACACTTGCTCATCCATTTTTAGTGCAGCATTATTCATGCTTGCTAAGACATGGAACTAACCCAGATGTCCTAGAACAGATGAGTGGGTTGAAATAGTATGGAACATATACTACTCAGCCATAAAAACCAATGAGACCTTGGCATTTGATAGAAAGTAGACAAATATGGAATATTTACTGCTAAGTGAAACAAGTCAGACAATGAGTATGTCTCTACTCAGTATATAATAAAAGCACTCCATGATGGACTATATTTCTATTACTTTAATTTGGGCTTACTGAAAGTACTCACAGTTTCAGGCTTCAGAAATTGAAGGTACAAAATGTTCTTCAACCACCAAAATACCTTTACTTCTGAATTTCCCAATTTTACAGTAAGGGAAAAATATTTAAATTAGAAGTAAAATGACTGGACTAGCAGCTGATGTAGACGTAAGGTGCTGGATCCAACACAGTCATCTGTGCAGCTCCAGTCCCAGACCCAACACACAGAATATCACGTTGGGTGCATGTGTGTGCAAGCCCAAAAATATGAGAAGAGATGTGGTATGGCCATCCTCCCTGAGAGGGTAATTTCTCACTCTCTCTCTGTCTCTGTCTCTCTCTGATGAGTGCATACTCCCTAAAGCAAACACAAATAAACAAACAAAAAAAGCTAAAAAAAAAAAAGTAAAGTGACTTTTCAGAACTCTTTTAATACCTCCCTTTTTTTCATCTACACATCTCTGTAGGAAATTTTGTATCGTTCCTATAAAAAAATTCATAATATATAGGGAAGTTATGTCCAAAGGTATTACCTGAAAATTAAATAGTAATAATAATAGGTAACATTAATTGAGTTCCATGCACATTGTATAAATGACTTTTCCAAAACAAATCAATAAGGGGTATATTATTATTATAAAAATTTTACAGGTTAGAAAAATAATAGATTAAATATTTTGCATTTGCTCAGTGTCACAGAACTTCAAGTATACAGTTTCTTTTTTCTTTCTTTCTTTCTTTCTTTCTTTCTTTCTTTCTTTCTTTCTTTCTTTCTTTCTTCTTTCATTCTTTCTTTCTTCTTTCTTTCTTTCTTTCTTTCTTTTTTTCCTTGTGGACTGTATTTCACTTTATTTTATTTTACTTTGTTTTTTTATTTTATTTTATACATTTAATCACTGTGTATCATTACAGCATATCAAAAAATTTCCCCACCATGAATACACTGCACATCTGTACAGTCAAAGATATTACCATAAACATTATAAGCAGATTTCTTTCCACTTTGGGTCCCTTAAATGTTCTGTTTCTTTCTTCTTCCCTTTGATTCCTTCCTTCTCATCTCCCCCACTTTGCTCCCTCCCACACGGTCTCCAGTATCAGCATTGCTCACCATGCTTTTACACTTCTAATCATCCCAAAAAGAGACAAGTGGGATTATGTTAGGTTAAAAAACTCCTGCACAGCAAAAGAAACAGTAATTAGAGTGAACTGACAACCCTAAGAATGGAAGCATGTATTTACAAATTATGCCTCAGATAAGGAACTGATAACCAGGATATACAGGGAACTCAAATAGCTTACCCAACAAAACAAAACAAAACCCAAAAAAGAAAAACAGAAAAAAATCAACTCAATTAAAAGATGGGCAAATAAGCTGAACAGACAACTCTAAGTAAGACATATGAATAGTCAAAAAGTATATGAAAAATGTTTAACATCTCTTATAAGAGAGATGAAAATCAAAACACAATGAGATTCCATTTAATGCCAGTTAGAAAGGCTACGATTAAATGAATAAAAAATGATAAATGCTGGTGAGGCTGTGGTTAAAAGAGAGCTCTCCTGCATTGTTAGTAGTAATGTAAATTAGTCCAGTCACTGTAAAGAACATTATGGAGGTTTCTCAAAGACTTACAAATGGAACTCCCATACCCAGCAATTCCACTCCTGTGTATCTACCCAAAGGATACGAGAATGCTCAGTCAGAAAAACACTTGCTCATCCATTTTTAGTGCAGCATTATTCATGCTTGCTAAGACATGGAACTAACCCAGATGTCCTAGAACAGATGAGTGGGTTGAAATAGTATGGAACATATACTACTCAGCCATAAAAACCAATGAGACCTTGGCATTTGATAGAAAGTAGACAAATATGGAATATTTACTGCTAAGTGAAACAAGTCAGACAATGAGTATGTCTCTACTCAGTATATAATAAAAGCACTCCATGATGGACTATATTTCTATTACTTTAATTTGGGCTTACTGAAAGTACTCACAGTTTCAGGCTTCAGAAATTGAAGGTACAAAATGTTCTTCAACCACCAAAATACCTTTACTTCTGAATTTCCCAATTTTACAGTAAGGGAAAAATATTTAAATTAGAAGTAAAATGACTGGACTAGCAGCTGATGTAGACGTAAGGTGCTGGATCCAACACAGTCATCTGTGCAGCTCCAGTCCCAGACCCAACACACAGAATATCACGTTGGGTGCATGTGTGTGCAAGCCCAAAAATATGAGAAGAGATGTGGTATGGCCATCCTCCCTGAGAGGGTAATTTCTCACTCTCTCTCTGTCTCTGTCTCTCTCTGATGAGTGCATACTCCCTAAAGCAAACACAAATAAACAAACAAAAAAAGCTAAAAAAAAAAAAAGTAAAGTGACTTTTCAGAACTCTTTTAATACCTCCCTTTTTTTCATCTACACATCTCTGTAGGAAATTTTGTATCGTTCCTATAAAAAAATTCATAATATATAGGGAAGTTATGTCCAAAGGTATTACCTGAAAATTAAATAGTAATAATAATAGGTAACATTAATTGAGTTCCATGCACATTGTATAAATGACTTTTCCAAAACAAATCAATAAGGGGTATATTATTATTATAAAAATTTTACAGGTTAGAAAAATAATAGATTAAATATTTTGCATTTGCTCAGTGTCACAGAACTTCAAGTATACAGTTTCTTTTTCCTTTCTTTCTTTCTTTCTTCTTTCTTTCTTTCTTTCTTTTTTCAAGAGATATTTGCTATAGGGTGCTTGCACTCATTGGAAAGACAGAAAGGGAGAAACCACCCCGTAGGGGTGATGACCACACAGCAGTCATTTCTCCTTCAGTCTTCTCTTGGGGTTTTGGGCACACAGACACATGTGCCATCCTGTTTCAGGGTGCTGGGTCCAGGATTCAAACCACAGAATATATGGGAATTCAGCACCTTCATTACTACACCACCTGCTGGCTCCAAGTACACAGTTTCTGTAAAGTTCTTCTTTACTCATGTATAGTTGTAGTTTACTTATTTCCGGTCTATGTTCTTTAGGTAAGATAAAATAACTTTGTATACAATTGTGCTTGCATAATAAATTGCAAAAATAAAATATTGGCGAAGTAGCATTTATTTTTATGTAATTATATGGTAAATCACACATACACACAAATACACAAGATCACTCTGAGCAATTCAGTGTTTGAATTTAACCACTGAATCAACAGTTTGGTGAAGATTATGTGTGTGTGTGCGTGTGTGTGTGTGTGTCTTTGTTTTCTGAGGTTTAAATGTAAATGCAATTTTATAAGTAATAGTCTATTCAGATATTCTTAAATATATGTTATTGAGTTCTTAAAAATGTGAACTTTTTCCTGAATCACCAGAGGGCTCCTGCACTCACCAGAGAAAGAGAGAGAGAAAGAGAACTCACTCCCCAGAGGTGAATGGTCACACCAAAGTCCCTTCTGCTCCATTTCTGCTTCCCACCGGTTAGTGAGGTGTGCTCACATACACACACACACACACACACACACACACACACACATACACACGCTTTTCAAGCCCACAGACGGATACACATGCTTTTCAAGCCACCAGAGGCAGGATTTAAACCATGGTTGACTGTATGGTATCTGGCTTACTTAACTACTAGGTTAAGGTGGCAGCCCCCAAAATGATAGCGTTCTTATCAATTTGTAATATTTTTTTCTTAAATCTTCCAATATTTCTAATATTACAGTTTTAAAAGTTCAATTTATGCTCACATTGGTTACTTATTATATATAATTTTTACATTCAGTTGAACATTGGCTTAAATAATCTTTAAGTAATTTTAGACCTATTGCTATAAACATAAAATAAAATCTATTTCAAAGTAAATTTGTAATGGATTATTTTTCACTTATTATCTGTATTGCTAAATGTTGTAGAATTTTATCATTCATTTATTCACTTAGGATACATTATTCAAACCCTGCAGTCTTCATTTTTGAGTAAATTATAGCATATTAATTTATACTTTGTTGAATAAATGTATTTCTGTTAATGTTTTCACCAATTCTTGGGAATTCTTGGAAAGTCGTAATGATCAAGGTACAATCAAAGCATAATTCTTCAAGTGATATAGTTAGTGAGATGATGGCCACCCAGCCCATATGTAACATATATATATTACCTTTGAAATTAACAGGAGACATGATCTGTGGATGGCCACCCAGCCCGTATGTACCTTTGGAATTAACAGGAGACATGATCTGTAAGAAGTTATAAAATGTGATCACTAAAAGTTTACCCTCAGTCCCCACATTCAATTTTCTCCTTTTCCATGGGATGATGGTGATTTTATTAAGTATAGTGTCTATACTTGATAAATATGGGAATATATATTTTTACTGACTCTGTGGACAGTCTCTTGTCACCTGTTTTATTTCTTCATCTGTGTTGTACACTAGTGCTATTAAGATGTCTCACATGCGTCAGAAGCAGGACGCCTCAAAGATGATGGGAGTGTAATTGCATAGTACATCATAAACGAGCTGATTCTGGCACAGTGGAAGATGACTCAGAGTTTTGAATTAATCGGAATGACCCCAGCTGTATTGCTGTTGCAATTTTAGAAATGATAAAGTGTCAAGTCTTCGAAAATAAAGCAACAGAACCTAAACAATCTGACATGACTAATGCATGGTTTCTCTGACTTGTTCTGTATTCTGTCGACTTTATTACCAGCTGCAGTATTTTATGGAGAGATACTTGTCCTAATGAACGTGGGTATCCTCCACTTCCTAACGTGTGTCTGCCACGTAAGGAGCATAAAATCCACTAGTCTGCATTTTTGTACTTTACACACCCCCAAATCTCAGTGCAAACACACAAAAATGTAAGTGGGTACATCCTTGCTTTACTTCTATTAAATCTTAGTTTTGAGAGGTATGTCTTAGTGGAATGCTATTCAGTCAATAATTTTTGGACAATGCTACACTTTCAATTTAGCACAAGTTTTCCAGTGCCCTTAGATAATAATAGAATCTATGGGCATACTGACAACTTTAAAAAACTCTTCTTTTTAACTTATATTGATAGAGTACTTCAAAGAATAGCAGTCTTCACATTTATTGTTATTAGTCTCATAAAATGGTCTTTTATAAAACATAAAATTCACATCTCAGCATAGTGTTTTGTAATGGTGCTCTTTTAACTAGAGTCTGCATCACCTGATGCCCTTTGAATTACCTTTTAGAATTTAACTTTTTTCTCTCTTACCGGAGTGTCTCAGTTTTGACTGAACTCTTCACTTTTGCTAATCATAATCCCATAGAGCTAATGCCTGACTATATTATTTTCCTCGACATTTAGTTCTTTTATTTTTGCTTTTAACTGCTCAAATGAAATGCTAATGTATAAACCTAATACGGAACTTGACGTTACTCTCATTGGATGGTTTAGCTGGAATGAGTAGAAATATCTTAAGCTCTCTAAGTTGGATCTCCAAGTCTTAGAGATCTCATTCAACCCCAGTCCCTGTCACACCCACCAATGCTCCATCTGCACCACTGTATTTGAAGTTTAGAATCCAGTGCTCTTGATAGTTCCCTCTCTCTCTCAAATTTCTGTCAGTTATTTTATAACAAACTTTTGTTCATGGGTTTTTTAACTAAGTATCTTTGAGAGTTTTTGCTATAGCGCATGTGTGCTCGCCAGAAAAAAAAGCAATAGAGAGGCAGAAAATGAGAAATCACCCCCCAGGTGAGGTGACAACACCTCAATCTCTTCTCCTCCATTCTCCTCTTGGGATCTTGGGCACACATGCACACACACCTGGTGTGAGTTTAAGCCACCGGGTCCGGGACTCAAACTGTGGTCAACTACATGGGAGTCCAGCGACATAGCCATTACATCAGTTGCTGGTCCCTTAACTGACTATCTTGATGAAGGAGGATGATTTACAGTACACTCTTCAACATAGACCTTCATTTTTCTATTTTATAAAAATACTCAAGACCTTTTCTATTATATCAGTTGCTGGTCCCTTAACTGAATATCTTGATGAAGGAGGATTTACAGTACACTCTTCAACATAGACCTTCATTTTTCTATTTTATAAAAATACTCAAGACCTTTTCTACCATTTACTGATGAACTATGGAGATTGGACTGTGAGTAATCACTCTCTCAAGTCAAAGATTTTGGCTCTTCGAGCTCTTCATTACAATCACACAATGGGAGACCAAGGGCACAGGCAGCTTCTGACAAATCATATTTCTATTTAGTAGGCATCAGAAATTTAAAAAAGAAAAGAACTTGCATGTTCTATGCCTTTCCTTTTTTCTGTAGAAGTTGTCACTGAGAAGTTTAGCACAGCTTTAATCACTATGTCATGTGCTTTCTTGACACATTAAACAGAAATTCAGGAATCCACATATATTCGCTAATCTCTCAAGAATGCCTCCATAGGATAAAGATTTAATTTATCTATCATGAAAAGCTTTTTAAAAAAGAATTATTTATTTTATTTTTGTTATCATTATTTTTTTATTTTGATGAGAGAGAGAGAGAGACAGAGAGAGAGAGAAAGTGAGAAAGCAAGTTTCCAGGTTTGGGACTCAACATTTCCATAATCAGGATTTTTTTTATGGTGTCTAACACTCCTGCAGTTTTAAATACTTGAATGTTTTTCTTTTTGTTTTTATTTTTGTTTTGTTTTTGTTTTGGGAGGGAGTGATTCTTTATATTGCTTATTTATGTAAACTTTTTACCTCATTCTTTTAGAAAGTCACTTCAGATCCCCTGTGAAGACAGGTATAATATTGTTAACTAATTGAAAGTTAAACTGCAACATAAAAATGGAAAATGGATTTTCGTGTTTAATTTTGTTTCTCAAAAGATATACATGTACCTTCCCTTTGTGTAATGCTTTAAAAGATTCTATAGGATTACTAAACTATTTTTACGCTTTTATATTTGTGAGAGATTACAAGTTTTTATGATTCTGGAATGTTTTTAAATAGGGCTTTGTTCCGGTTTTCCTGATTCACTTTTAACTTCATACTAATGTAAGTGCTCCACCTGGTGGTAAAAAGAAGCATTTTATGTCTTTGTCTTAGAAATGGTAAAATTAAGGAACAGAACTTTATATCCTGATTTAAAAATACATGTATAAGTTTCAGGGAGGAATAAATTACAATTTGCTAAACATATGCTACATATCAATCTGTCATGTACTATGTGTTAATCTATCATGGATGAAAATTTTGTTTTACCACACAGATTCTCATTTTATAGGTCATTTTTAGATTATTTCTGTTTTTAAAAGCGAGTAGTTTTGGGAAGCATAACCTTAATCTTACGTAAATACT
>NW_006205269.1:0-1435 GCF_000334495.1 Tupaia belangeri chinensis
TGAGAGTCATGCTGTTAAGTACACACTGAAACATAAGCCCGAATTAAACATCAAGGAACCATATTTTTCCTCATGTTGGACACAGTAAAAACTCTGTATCCGTGACGAGATAACACTGAAAATAGGCACACCCCCAAAACACCCACAACTGAAGCATCTCTTGAGAGTAGTTTACAGAGACCCAACATTGAAAATACTGGTGTTTACTGCACACTGAACGTTTAGATATAATTAAGCCTCAAGGACGCATATCACACTTCATTTTGAACACTGTACAAAGCTATGTATCCCTGACTACATACCTGTGACATTAGGCACACCCAACTGACACCCAAAAGTGAAAGATACCTAGAGAAAAATTTATATAGACTCATCGCTGATAATTATACGTTAAGTACACACGGAACGCTAAGCCAGAATTAAGCCTCAAGGAACCATATGACACCTGATTTTGTACACAGTACAAAACTCTGTATGTCTGAGGACAAAGCAGTGACAATACGCACACCCAAAAAGCACCCACAACTAAAAGGTCTGTTGAGAAATGTTCATAGAGATCCTCAATTGATAGTCATGCTGTTAAGAATACAATGAACGCTAAGCCAGAATTAAGCCTCAAGGAACAATATCACACAAGGTTTTGTACACAGTACAACAGTCTGTATCCCTGAGGTCAGAACAGACAATAGGCACCCCAAAAAAACACATAAAGCTGAAAGGTCCCTTGAGAAAAGTTTACAGAGACCCAACACTGAAATAATTGCTGTTTAGTGCACACTGAAGGTTTAGTTAGAATTAAGCCTCAAAGACCCATATCACACCTCATTATGAACATTGCATAAAACTATGTATCCCTGACCACGTACCTGTGTTACTAGGCACACCCAACTGACACACAAAACTGAAAGATACCTAGAGAAAAATTTATAGACACTCACCGCTGATAATTATGCTGTTAATTACACACAGAATGCTAAGCCAGAATTAAGCCTCAAGGAACCATATCACACCTGATTTTGTACACAGTACAAAACACTGTATGTTGAGGACAAAGCAGTGACAATAGACACAACCCGAAAGCACCCAAAAGAGAAAGGCCTGTTGACAAATGTTCATAGAGACACACCATTGAGAGTCATGCTGTTAAGTACACACCGAACGCTAATCCAGAATTAAGCCTCAAGGAACCATATCATACCTCATTTTCTACACAGTAGAAAACTCTGTATCCGTGAGGAGAAAACAGTGAAAATAGGCACACCCCAAAAGCACACACAACTGAAATGTCTGTTGAGAAATGTTTATAGACAACCACCACTGAGCGTCATTCTGTGAAATACACACTGCACACTACGCCAGAATTAAGCCTCAAGGAACCATATTACACCTGACATGGTACACAGAATAAAACTCTGTATCACTGCAGACAAAACAG
>NW_006205270.1:0-1903 GCF_000334495.1 Tupaia belangeri chinensis
TTTGTCCTGCAAAATGTGCCAAAGCAAGTGCTCATGAGTCAGTTACAGGTCTGAAGCAGCCAGTCCAATTGTTGGGCAGTGTAAGGGATTCCAAGATATTGTGGCTCTTGACCAAAATATCTTTTAGATTTTTTTTAAGTAGGAAAAGAAGTAACTGCAATATAATATGGTTAAAACTCTGGCAGGAGACACAGGCAGATGCACCCAAAGCAGGGGGCCATCCTACCAAAGAACAGCTGTGGGATAATGCTTAGTATGAAGGACATAGCCTGTCCAAAACTGGGCATAATCAAGATACTAGACTTTTTGTGTCTGAATAGCACATTCTACTTTATACAGAGCAACTTGTGTTTCAGGAGACAGCTGTTTAGGGGAGGTAGGGTCTGGGTCACCTTTTAAACAATTAAAAAGAGGTCTTAAATTATGGGTGGTAAGGCCCAATTGGGGACGAAGCCAATTAATATCTCCTAGCAGTTTTTGAAAATTATTTAGAGTGCAGAGATAATTTTTTCTAATATGAATTTTTTGCGGGACAATGACTCAAGGGTATTTTATTCCATGCTCTCCTAGCCATGGCACTTACTTGTACGTACACAGCTATGTTAAAATTCAGTTGTTGATAAACTTCCATATATTGTCCCTCTCCAGCCAACATTTTAAAAGTAATGGGGATACTTTGAGTACAATTTAACTCTGCTGTAGCCTGGCAATGTTTTGTAAATTCAGTTTTTTATAACAAATAATCCCCACCTGAGAGGCAGGCTTTAGTTATACCTTTCCAGCCTCCAGGAAGAAGAACATTAGTAGCCATGGCTTCCAGCATTGCTTGTGTGAATGGAGCAGTTGGACCATACTGAGCACAAGCCATTTTTAATTTTTTAATTGCTTAAATGGAATGGGTGTATGAACTCACACCAAATTTCCTTGCTGATCTCTCTGCTCTATAACAGGATACAAGGAAATCTCCTGACATCTTCTCCTTTCTTAAGAGCATGTTGTAAAGATAATTGGAGAGATAAGGAGGCTAAATCTTTTTGAGCCATTGCTACTAAAGGGGGGTCTTTAGAAAACACCTGGGGGTCCAATCCTGCAAGCATAGTTGGAGTGGGGAGATGAAACTTAATAGTCCAGGTAGCCTGATCTTTAAGAGTTTTTAGATGAAGTTGTTGCATTTTTATCTAAGATTTGCCTCATTTCTACCTGTAACTGTGATAATTCAGTTGAGACAGGTACAGATGTCGTTTTCTAGGTAACAGCTACAATAGGGTGACTTGCAACATCATATTGAGCTGCGTCTTGTTTAATTTGTTCAAATTCCTCCAGAGAGAGTTCCTCATCCTCCATCTCTAGCGGTGGAGGAAAATTTCCTACTAGCCTCTCCAGCAAGGGAGGAGCAGAGGGAGAAATTCCAACAGCTGGGGGAGAGTCTTTATCCATGGCAGAAAGAATCCCCTCTCACTCATGGCGAAAATACAAAACATCTCTAATTAAAGCCCATAAACTGAAAGCATCTACAGGCACCTTTTCTGGGCCATCGGCATCGTAATAATCTTGGAGCTATTGCCCCACCTTTTTTCAGGTATCTCTGTACCTTCCTCAGGGAACCAAGGGCAAACTTCTTCAATAAATTCTAAAAATTTTGAAAGCTGCTGCTGCCCTACTTGCAAGCCTCATGCATTTAGCTTTTCTTTAAGCATATGTACAAAGAGCTGGCGACTATTGCCCTGCCCCATAATTACTCCTGTAATACTCATCACAACACTTCCACTTCTCTGTCTACTCTTTGCAGTGTCCTTCACCGGTATCCCCAGTACTTAGGTCCCTGTTCCGGTGACACTCTGTCAGAGCTGCTGACAGCGAACAGTTCCTGAGTTGGGGGGTGAGGATTAAAGAAAAGACAAGA
>NW_006205270.1:2165-3045 GCF_000334495.1 Tupaia belangeri chinensis
TCTCCCCACCGTGCCCCCCAGCCACAGACTTGATGTGAACAAATGCATGTGGCTACCTTCCAATGAAACTTTATTTACAGAAACAGGTAGTGGGCCCTGAATAAATTGGTGACATAGAGCCTGGAGGATTTGAACCCAGTGGGCTTTCTACCTCAATGTGTTGGTAAGCTTTTTCCAAACCGAAGTAGAATATAACAATGAATAATCCTGATAAATAGTTTTAATTAAAAGTTTTGAAAGGTTTAGACTCTGTCTGTGTATTATCTCATTGACCACTCTCCCAAACCTTAATATGGCTATCGCCATTGTCATCTCTGACTACAGAATGGGGCCTGCCACATGAGAGGGATTCACACATTCCTGGTTGAGTAAGTAAATACCCATTTTAGGGATAAGGGAACAGAGGGTGGAACGTTTAGTCCCACACTCCGTTATTGAGCACACAGTAAGTGCTCAAGAAACACTTGACCCTAGATCCAGGCAAAATGGGAAGCCTCACAGACTGACTCTAGAACTTTCTACAGAGAGCGAAGAACTGCTGAGACCTGCTCCTCTCAGAGAGTACCCCAGTTACTACATCCTTGTCATTTTTTTGAAAGAGGGTTTTTGCTACAGGGCATGTGTGCTCGCTGGACAGATGGAGAAAGACAGAAAGTGAGAAATCATCCCCCAGTGTGAATGGCCATGCTGCAATCCCTTCTCCTTCACTCTCCTGGGATTTACACACAACCACACATGCCGGATGTGAATTTTAAGCTGCCAGGTCCAAGACTTGAACCTCAGTCAGTTATGTAGAAATTCAGCACTTTAACCACTGTGCCACTTGCTGGCCTCCATCCTAGTCTTTTGTAAAAAAACAATTTTAAGGGACAACAGGTGA
>NW_006205271.1:0-1950 GCF_000334495.1 Tupaia belangeri chinensis
TGTGGGTAACTTCTGGATCAGTTGGTACCAGTAGAATCCAGGGAACCCTCCCAGGTATCTTCTTCCATTCCACTCAGATTCAGATAAACACCAGGGTTCTGGGTTCCCCAGTAGATTCTCTAGAACCAATGATGCATCAGCGAATGCAGGTATTCTGCACATCTCTGGGCTGCAGCCTGAGGATCAGGCTGACTACTATTGTAGAACATATCATGGTAGCACTAATGCTCACACAGTGCTCTAAAGGTATGGGGAAGTGAGACAAAAACCTCTTTGTTGCTCTGCTCTGGTCATAGCAGAAGCCTTGTAGGGAGGTGGGTACCTTCACCTCCCTCAGCACCAAGTGGGCTCTCAAAGCTGCAAGACAAAGTCTCAGAGACATTCATCAGTTGTGGATTGAAGTGTCAGGGCATGATCATGTCCAAGTCAGCATCAGCATAAATGCTGGTCTTAGGTGCGCCATACCCTAAATGAGCCCAATTTACTGCCCAGATCCAACAAAGCCTCTACCTTGGAGTCCTTGACTGTGCAGATGGGATATGGATATACCCACTTCACAAGCTGTGGAAGGTTGAACGCATCATTTGCATGAATAGCCACAGTGTGTGGCTCAGACTCAGTTACTGTTATCCTTGTCCTCCTGACTCAAATTGTTTAAGACCCAGATGCTTTAGGAGTGTTTTCTTTTTATTTCTCCCCCAAGTACTGCTCATCCTCCCGCTCTGGTCCCCAGAACTCATCTATCAAAGCAGCAAGTTGAGATTGTTTTTGTTTTGAAAAGGTCTGGATGAAAACCTGGTTCTTTCAAATATTAGACACGCATAATAGTCACACCAGCAAGCTGCTCTGTGTGTCATTGCTGGTATCTGTAGGATGAACATAAACCTGAAGGACGCATGGACATTAAGCCACGTATTTCTAATGAACAGATGGTTTAAAAAAGGAAACTCAAGAGAAATTTTAAAATGTTTTGGACTAAATAAAAATTAAAATGTACTTTATCAACATTTATGCATGTGAGAGCAGCAATTGGAGTAATGGCTATGTCACTGGATTCTCATGTAGTCGACCATCATTTGAGTCCCAGGCCCAGTGGCTTAAACTCATGCCAGGCACATGTGCATGCATGCTCAAGATCTCAAGAGGAGAATGGAGGAGATGAAATTGCGGCATGGCCATCCCCGGGTGTGTGTGTGTGTGTGTGTGTGTGTGTGTGATTTCTCACTTCCTGTTCCTCTCTGTCTTTCTGGTGAACACACGCATCCTATAGCAAAAACCTCTCCAAAATAAATAAATAAAAATTTATGGATGTAGTGAAAAAAAGTGCTTAGAGGGAAATTTTTAGCTTTGAGTACTTATATTAGAAAAGAAAAAAATTCAAAATTAATTATTTAAGCTTCTGCCTTAAGAAACTAGAAAAATAAGAAAAATTTAAAATTAAATAATCAAATTATTTATGTAAGTAGAAAAAAGCCATGATAAAAATTAGAGCAAAATGTGGGTTATCAAGTGGCATGGAGGTTCAGGTGCTAGATTCCACATAGCCAACTGCATGGTTCAAGGCCCAGACCTGGTGGCTTGAAAATTACATGGGCATGTGTGCAGATGTGCCCAAAATACCAAGAGGAAAATGAAGGATAAGAAATTGCAGTTTGGCCATCCCACCTGGGAGGATGACTTCTCACTTTCTCTCCTCTCTCTTTGTGTCTTGTAATGCATGTGTCCTATAGAAAAAAAAAAAAAACTGAGAACAGCCCTTCTTCAAGAGGCAGACAGCTCCATGGCTCCTGTGATCTAGCCATTTGAGGAGAAAGGAAGATGTCCCACTGATAACGGGGCCTCCAGCATCCAAAACTCGCGTGGTAGGAAGATCCCTTTCAAGTCTCCTGTCTCTATCTGCCTTTGTCTCTCTCTACATCTGTCTCTGTCCTCTCTCTCGCTCTCGCTCTC
>NW_006205272.1:0-11001 GCF_000334495.1 Tupaia belangeri chinensis
GAACTTTTTAAAAGGCATTTCTACAGAAGCCGTGATGCTGAGACTTGTGCTTTACCTGAACAGCTCTGGTTTCCCTGTCTTTTTATTGTTTTACTTAAGTCCCATCCTGGGGCTCTGGGGATATCTCTGTCCTGGAGCTCTGCACCTGTCACCTTCCATTTTAGTGAAAAACAATTTGGGGAAAACATATTTTGCACTGTTTTTCTCCCCCAGACTTTATGATTTCATAATGGTCAGGTAAAGCTTTGGGGACCATCCTATCCTCACACAAGTTTTGTAATTTTAAGACTAAGAGAGGTCAAAGTATCTGTATCACACAACTGCTCTTATAATTTGGACTTTTTAAAATCCTGTTAAAATATAAAAAAGTTGGGGGACCAGCAGTTAGTGTAATGGCTATGTTGCTGGACTCCCATGTAGTCGACCACGGTTTGCGTCCAGACCCAGTGGCTTAAAACTCACGCCCGGGTGCTTGTGCGTGCGTGCCCAAGATCCCAAGAGGAGAATGGAGGAGAAGGGATTGTGGCGTGGCCATCCCCCCGGGGGGTGATTTCTCACTTTCTGTCTCTGTCTGGTGAGCTCACATGCCTTATAGCAAAAACCTCTCAAAAAAAGTTGGAGTAGCAGGAGGCATAGTAGTTAACAAACTGGACTCCTACATGACTGACTATGGTTTGAACCCTGGGACCTGGGGTTTAAAACTCATGCTGAGCACTTGTGCATGCATACCAAAAATCCTGGAATGGAAGAAAATGGAAAAAAATTGTTGTGTAACCATTCCCGTAGGGGGTGATTTTTCACTTTTTCTCTCACTCTCTGGCAATCACATGTGTCCTATAGCAAAAGCATCTCTCTAAATAAAAAAAATAAATAAATAAATTCACAATTATCTAATTCTGTATGATACTTTGAAAAGGAGGGGAATGAATAATATCAGTCATTGGTGGCTTCCTCACTAGTGTACAGAACGCATTTCACTGCTATGTCCAATATCACTCTCAGGTCTGCAACTCCATCATGGCACAAATGAGCCTTATAACTTAAAAAGAAGTAGCATACTTTCCAGAAAAGATTAGATTATTTTTAAGTTCCAATTTTTCATAAAATTAATCCACATACCCCTAAGAATGATATTCTCTGCTCTATCCACTGATAATTCAGGTGTCAAGTGCTCATTATATGATTTAATACGTAATAACTAAAAAGAACTCTATTCTTGACCCATCGTTTATCTGTTAGGTTTTTTCTTTTACCAGTCTTTATAAAAAAAATTCTTAAAATATTTTCATGACTTGTTTATTCATTTATTTTTGTACTTCTATTTTTTGATTTTTATAAAAATATGAAATGCAGAAATGTATTTTAACTGATGTAAACTTTGAGTGATGGCTTAAGTGAGCCATTTAGCATTATTACCAGGGTTAGCAGGTGGTGTGGTGGTGAAGTTTTTGTACTTCCACATGGCTAACTGCAGTTTGAGTTTCAGACTTGGCAGCTTGCTTTCTCAATTTCTCTCAATTTGTTCAAAATTAATAGATCATAATAATAAATAAAATTAAATAAAATAAGTAAAAGCAACATATGTATTACCTCACAAATTGTTTCTGAGGTGAGATCACAATATCTATTTCAGAGAATTATTCAGGTATACAATACAATGTATTTAATTACACTGATATGATGTACATTAGAACATTTGAACTTATTCCTCTTGTCTAACTGAAATGCTATTTTTTGACCAACATTTTAATTTAAATTTAACTTATTTTTAGAGAGAATTTTGCTACAAGATATACAAACACAAGAGAAGGGTGTGAATGCCACATGTGGTGTGTGTGGAGGGGTGGGGCCTAGGGAAGGACATTTGGAGGAGGGATACAGAGACAGAGCATTGACAGGTGTGGTGTTCTATGTTGAAGACATTTTGATCAACTGGGCCGGGGAGAAATGTTCACATATTGAAATGTTTACTTTGTAAGTTAAACTATGTGATTGAATGTATCTAAATTAATTAATTAATTTTAAAAAGAGGTAATTTTGCTATAGGGCATATGTGTTTGCTGGAGAGACTCAGACAGACACAAATCAAGAAAGCAACCCCAGGAGGATGGTCACACTGCAATCCCTCTCCTCTATTCTCCTCTTGGGATTTTGGGAAACCACACACATGAGTCTGGCATGAGTTTTAAGCCACTGGGTGCAGAACTAATTTATGGTCTACCTGGGAGCCCAGCGACCT
This sequence comes from Tupaia belangeri chinensis, assembly GCF_000334495.1. Classification (NCBI taxonomy): domain Eukaryota; kingdom Metazoa; phylum Chordata; class Mammalia; order Scandentia; family Tupaiidae; genus Tupaia; species Tupaia belangeri. The sequence goes on from NW_006205272.1 coordinate 2,240, forward strand.
AACCATTACACCATCATCTGCTTTCTTGAACAACATTTTTAAAACCTTGTGCTCGCTTCGGCAGCACATATACAACATTTTTAAAACCTGACTACCCTCAAACAGTACTAGCTGTCATATTATTCTCTGCTTCTGTGAATTTTAGTTTTTAATACTCTATGAACATGTAAGGTAACGAGGTGTATGTTATTGTGTACCTGAGTTATTTCAATCAGCATACTGTCCTCCAAGTTCATCCCTGTTGTTGTAATAACATAATATGTTTTGTTACTTTTAGGGTCCATGTGATCACCAGAGACTAAGGGAGAGAGAAACACTTCCCAATGGAGCTTCATCATGCTTCAATCCCTTCTCCGTTTCTCCATTCTGTCAGGATTTCAGGAATGCACACACATATACATAGTGTGGTTTTTAAGCCAACAAAAATTGGATTCAAATCATGGTCACGTATGTGGATCCATGATTTTTTTTTGAAGAAGTTTTTGCTATAGGGCGCATGCACTCACCAGACAGAGAGAGACAGAGAGACAGAAAGTTAGAAATCACCCCCCAGGGAGGATGGCCACGCTGCAATCCCTTCTCCTCCATTCTCCTCTCGGCATCTTGGGGATGCATGCACACGTGCCTGGTGTGACTTTAAGCCAGCGGGTCCGGGATGTGAACTGCAGTCGATTACATGGGAATTCAGCAACATAGCCATTACACTAACTGTTTGTCCCCCTGGAACCCTGATCTTTTAAGCATTAGGCTATGAAGCTGGCTTGCAGAATTTTATTTTCAAAGCTGGATAATATTCTATTGTATACATATATAAAAGGTTTTCTTAAAAATATTTATTTATCATTATTTTTATTTAATTTTCTATTGGACATGTGCTCACTAGAGAGAAACAGATAGCAAGAAAGAGAGGGAAAGTGAGGGAGCAAGCTGACAGTTCTGGGACTTGAACTGTGATCAACAATGTGGGACCAGCACCTCAAACACCACAGCACTTGCTGGTCCCTGTAACATGTTTTAATCCATTTGTGTGTAATAGTTATGTTAATGTTTTATCATGACTAGTATGAATAAATTTGCAATGAATGTGGAAGCATGAATATATTTTTGATATATTAATATTATAGTTTTTACACATAACCAATTCTGTAATTCTTAAGCCACATGGTAGCACTATTTTTAATTTTGTGAAAAATCTTAGAAAACTATTTTCCATTGTGTTTAACCAGTTTATATTTTTATCAACAATGATAAATAGTTCTTTTTCCTTCTTGTATTTATTGAATTGTATATTTTGAAGAATAGCTATTTTAAGAGGTGTGAAGTGGGGGCTGGCAGGTGGTGTGATTGTTGAGGCACTGGACTCCCACATGGCTGATGCTGGCTTGAGTCCTGGAACTGGTGGCTTGCTTTCTCACTTTCTTTTTTTTTCCTCTCTCTCTCTCTCTCTGGTCAAACTAGAAATTAAAAACAAAAAAACAATTGTTTTTATTATTTTCCTGATGATTAGTGATGTCAAGTGTATATTCATATACATATTGACCATTTGTATACTTTCTTCTGAAAAATTTCTATCAAAGTCTTTTGTACTTTTGCCCCTCAGTTATTTGTTTTCTGAATATTATTTATTTCATTTTGAATATTAACTTTTTATGTAATATATAACTCTCATGTCAATCATTATGCAGTTCTTCAAATATGTTTTTATTTAATTTGTTGAACAGAATCATTTTAGTTTTATATAACTTTGTTTATTATTACATTTCTTGTTTTTCATCTTAAGATATATAAAAGTAGTACAGGGCCAGCAGGTGGCATAATATATAAGGCACTGGACTCCCACATGGTCAACCACATTTGAGTCCTGACCCAGTGGCTTGAAGCTCATGTCAGGAATGTGTGTGTGTCCAAAATAAATATAGAAGAAGTGAGAAGAAGGGACTGCAGCATGACCATTCCCTGGGGTGGTGATTTCTCACTTTCTCTTTCAGAGCTACTCTTTCTCTCCACTGAGTGCATGTGCCTTATGACAGAAAACATAACAAAAAAAATTACACATGGGTCCAGGAGGTGTCATGCTGATTAAGGCTCTAGACTCTCACATGGACAACTGGTTTGAGTCCTGGACCTGCTATCTTGAAAATCACACACAGTGTGTGTGTGTGTGTGTGTGTGTGTGTGTGTGTGTGTGTGTGTATGTGTATGTCCAAAACCTTGAGAGGAGAATGGAGGAAAAAGGATCACACTGGACACATCTGTATGTGTCCAAGACTCTGAGAGGAAAATAGAAGAAAAGAGATTGCAGTATGGCCACCTCCCAGACTGGGTGATTTCTCACAGTCTCTGTCTTCCTCTCTCTCAGGAGAGCACACTCACCTAAAGCAAAAACCTCAAAAAATAGGGTAACAAAATTAGACCATCTTTAGGCAACAGATAAAAGTTTTAAATTCCAAGGGCCAGCAGGTGGTGTAGATGCTGAACTTCCACATGACACACTGAGGTTTGAAACCTAGATTTAGCAGCTTGAAACTCACACAGAACACATGCCCAAAATCCCAAGAGGAGAATTGAGAAGGGATGGTGCCATGACCATTACCCCTGGGGGGTGATATCTCATTTTCTGTCTCTCTGTCTCTTTCTCTCTGGTGAACACACCCACCCTATAGCAAAAATCTTCTTTAAAATATGTGTAATTACAAAATTATAATGTAGCATATAGAATAGTCAAGTGTGAACTTAATACCATGTGATAGGGTGGAGGTCAGTAGATAGCAAATTACATTAGGTTACTTTAGGGTTAAGAGGGATTTTGCTCAAACCCACCTACCTTGATTTCATAGAAAACAAACAGACCTTGGTAAAGTTTGGGAAGCCTGATTAAATTTTGGTCAAGCAGAGAATCTTTGTTAATACAGACAGAATTATTTAAACAATGGGCCTGAAGGTGGTATGGTGGTTAACGTGCTGCACTCCCATATGGCCAACCACTGTTTGAGTTCTGAACCTAATGGCTTGGTTTCTCACATTTCTTCACTCTCTCTTTCTCTCTGGTCAAATAAATAAATAAATAAATAAATAAATAAATAAATAAATTTAATAAATAATTATTTGAAAATAAAAAATAAGAATTATTTAAACAAAATTTAAAAATGCTTTAAAACTAATTGAGTCCATTCTCTCTCACACACAGCTATTTAAAACTATTTTAAAACAATCCTGCAGCTAACCCTGTAGTATAAGTTTGAGGCTCAGCAGCTTATAAATCACACTGGGTGCCTCCACATGCATGCCCAGAATCTTGAGGATAAATCACACTGAGTGCCTCCACATGCATGCCCAGAATCCTGAGGAGAATGGGGATGGCTATCCTCTCCAGGGAGTGGTTTCTCATTTTACCTCACTGTGTCTCCTAAGTAAGCATACATGCCCTATAGCAAAAACTTTTAAAAAATTAAAATATCTTAATTAATAGTAAAAACACCACCATTGGTGAGCTGTTTAGAAATATCACATTGGGGTTACAGATGGTGGACAGTAGTAAAACACAATGCTCCAAGTGGGTGACTTACCTGGAAATATTTCTGGAGTTTATGGCTAGAGAACTACTTGGGTATACTGAGCATATGTGTGCTGTGGTTCAAGGCTGGCTGAGTGTGAGAATTAATCATGATACCAAGACTCTCCTGAGGGTGCTATCTGTCTCTCTCATGGAAGAAAAACACCTTTTTGTAATTAAAATGGAATCCTCTAAAAAATAAAAATATTTATATAATCAAATCAAAATATTTAAATACTTAAATAGTTAAGACCTCATGCCTCTATGGCCAGCTGGCAATGGGTGTAAGTGGCACTACCTTTGCACTCGTAAGGCAAAGATAGTGGACCGGAACAGCACCACAACCACCTCTAGGGTGTGCCAGGCCCTGTTCATCTGGTATTGCATTTACTTTAATTGCAAGCAAAAGAGTGACCTCATTTTCTAGAACAGGCTGCAACAAAAAAGAAAGAAACAGAATTTGACCAAGGAAGACCTGGGCTACCCAATTAACCTGACCTTAAAAAGGCTGAAGCAATTCAGAGTCTTCCTGAAGAAATTCAGTGTGCTAAAGAGTTGCTAGCCCAAGATGAGTAAGAGGAGGTGGCGGACTGTCTGACCAATGCCATCGCAGTGTGTGGGTACCCACAACAGTTGCCTCAGGTACTGTAGCAGACGCCACCTCCCATGTTCCAGATGCTGCTGACCAGGCTGCTGACCAAGCTCCCAAAAGTCAACTGAAGAATTTTTTAAAGAGATCTTTTTTCCATAGGGTGCCTGCACTCATGGGAGACAGAGAGACAGAGAGAAAGTGAGAGAGAAAGTGAGAAATCACTTCCCAGCATGAATGCCCATGTATGCCACAATCCTTCCCCTCCAATATACTCCTGGGATCTTGAGCATGAACATATTTGCACCTTGCATGCATGAGTTTCAAGCCACCAGGTTTGGGACTCATACCATAGTTAGCCCCATGGGAGTCCAGCCAGGTAATAGCTATGCTGTCTGCTGGCTACCATCAGAATATTATAAGTGCTCAGAACTTGACTAAAAATGACATGAAGTAAGACATGACTGTCAACATAATAAAATCACAATAAATTATATTTTTAAAATTCTGAACTTGGAAGTTGAGCAGCTCTAGGGAATAAGGGGAATATGCTTGTTATAGGACTGTCCTGCGCTGAAATCTACCAAAGATATTGTTTATTTTGTGTAGATCTATTTGTCTGTTTTATTCATTTTCCCAGTAAAAAAAGTATTTTGATAGAAAACTTCTCATTTTATAAATATACTCATGAGGTACCATGATACCATGGGTTTCTTTCATTCCTAAAACAAGCAATTAATAAATACATATAATATAAAATATTTGCCCCCCCAAAAAAGGGAAGGGACAGATAAAAGGAGCTTATTTTTTATAATTATTTTATTATTGCTATTTTTTAAACAAATTTTGTAGAACATGCACATTCATCAGAGAGAGAGAGAGAGCAAGAGAGTGAGAGAGAGAGGGAGAGACAATGTGAGAAAGCAAGTCACATGTCTGGGACTAGAACTGCTCTCTACCATGTGGGACTTCAGTGCCTTAACCACCATGTAACCTGCTGGTCCTAAATGCATTTTAAAAAAATACAAAACAGTTTTGTATAAATTTAAAAATTATGTAGAAACTTGTGTTTATGAAAATTGCATATTAAAGTTTCTGAGAGATCATTTCTCCCCATTTGCTCTCAGATATTAAAAATAAAATTAATACAGGTAAAATGCCCTGAAGGGTGCCTCTGTGCTATGACTGCTGGTCCCAGTAGGAGAGCTCCCGAGCACTCACCACCATCCTCAACATCTCCAAGAGGGTAGGCCTGGGGAGAGCAAAACACCTGGTACACCACAGCCTTCACCAACAGCTTATTTCTGCCCCTGGCTCCAGGAGGTAGCTGTCCCCACTGGCCCAGGGGTTGTGACAGGCAGCAGGTTCCTGTTAGGCAGGCTGGTGCAGGGAGGGGGCAGAGGGAGAAGGATGGAAGAAAGCATAGAAGAGGAAGGGACAGCTATGAGTGATGATGGATGACTAGAACTACAACTAGGAGGCGACCTTGTAATGTTTTCTGTAGCCACTGCCACCTCCACCACCCACTGTTGATTTCAGTTCCTGCCTGAGAGTTTTAAGGGGCATTGCCGGTGGTGTCAGATGTCTCTGTGGATAGGAAAGGCACAAAGGAGAGACTCTCAATGCGGTCCTCCACCACTGGAGGCCAAGGGGGTGACCATGATGTTAAAGAGCTACCACTTGGCTGCAGCCAAGGCAACCCCCACCCCAGCTCTACTATCAACCTCAACACCTCCACCTCCAAGCTCTTAATGAATATCACTATTAAAGATACAAGAGCACATCCTGGGGGCTTCAGATCACTTAGTGGTTAGGTGCTGGATGTTGATGTGATCAACTGTGGTTCAAGTACCAGACACAGCAGGTTGAAATTCATGCCAGGCAAATGTGTATGTGTGCCAAAAATCTTGAGAATAGAATAAAAGTGAAGAAATTGAAACATGGCCATCTCCTACAGGGAGTGATTTCTCACTTTCTGTGTCTCTTTTTTCTCTCTCTGGCAATCAAATATGCTCTGTAGGAAAAAATCCCTCTCTAAAAAAAATTCTGGACAAAATCGGATAGTGTCCTAGTTGAAATTTTAATACAGAATCCAGATGACTATATCCCTATATCCTATGAATAGATATACAGCTGTGTGTAAGAGTGTGTAAGCCAGCAACTGGAACAGATGTATAGTGATCTGATTTAAAAGATTAATCACTTAGAGGGACCAGCAGATGGTGTAATGGTTACGTTGCTGAACTCCCATGTAGTCTACTGTGGTTCAAGTCCCAGACTGAGTGGCTTAAACTCACAAAGAGAATGTGTTTATGCCTATATTATGCCCAAGATCCTGAGAAGAAACTGGAGGAGAAGGAATTGAGGCATGGCCATCCCACCTGGGACTGAGTTCTTCCTGTTTCTCTATCTCTCTCTGTCTTTCAAGTTAGAGGATGTGTCCTATAGCAAAAAACTCTCTTCAAGAAAAAAAAAATTATCACTTAGCATCTCAAAAGAGTTGCAAGTCAGTCCTGCAGACCTCTATATTAAAGAGTTAATATAGCTCTTAGACAATACATGGGAGCATCACTGAGCATTGTGCCTCTTTCTATATATGAGAAAGCTTTACATTAAAACCAGCTTAACAAAGACATAAAAGGTGGCCTTATAAAGCTGTTCATGAAACATGTTGAGAAAAGCACATTTACAGCAGAATGGCTTTATTTTTAGAAGCCCATACAACACATCTCAGGTCACATCTTCTACTATGGCAAATATTGTGAAGTCCTGTATACTCTCACACCAGAATGGGTTCAAATGGCTCCAACTCTGTTTTCTAAATTTATTTAGAACATTTTCCCTCTGGTAGTAAAACATGGACTTTCTGAATATGCTGCTCAAGATCAGAAACTTCAAAGAAAACTTATTCAGGGTGATTTTACAGGAGGTCACAAGTCCCAGAAAATAGCTAGGAGTGAGTTGGCTTATAACAGTTCATCAGCATATGCACGTTTCAGGGGGAAGAGACAGTGAATGTACTGAATGTACTTTCCTTCTGAAAAAGAAGATGCACCAGAGCTGCAGAGATTGTACTCAGAGCACAATGGGAGCCTGCAGACACTCAGGAACTCTCACAAAGCTATTTTTTGTTTTTGGTATAGGGCACATGTGCTTGCTAGAGAAACAGAAACAGCTCTACATTAAAGCAGCCACACACCCTCACCCAAGAGGATGGACATACCGCAATTCCTTCTCCTCCATTATCCTCTTGAGATTTTAGGCACTCACTCACACACACACACACACACACACACACACACACACATGCCTAGTGTGAGCCTCAAGCTGTAGAGTCTGGGACTCAAACCATATTTGACTAAGTGGGAATCCAGTGCTGTATTCATTATGCCATCTGCTGGTCCCCAAATCTGTTCTTACAAGGGGATATTGGATGTATTACTTCTGTTTATAATTAAAAAAAAAAAAAAGAACTGAAAATGTGAGATTGAGTAGTGATTAAGACATTGGCCTCTCAGATTGCCTACTATGGTTCAAGCCCCAGACCTGGTGGCTTAAAAACCTTAAAAATCACACCAGACATGTGTGTGCACATGTTCAAATTCCAGAATAAAGGAGAAGGGATTATATTGGATGTATTACTTCTGTTTATAATTAAAAAAAAAAAAAAGAACTGAAAATGTGAGATTGAGTAGTGATTAAGACATTGGCCTCTCAGATTGCCTACTATGGTTCAAGCCCCAGACCTGGTGGCTTAAAAACCTTAAAAATCACACCAGACATGTGTGTGCACATGTTCAAATTCCAGAATAAAGGAGAAGGGATTATGTCATGGTTATACTCCCGCGTGATGATTTTTTCACTTTGCCTCTCACTGTCTTTCTGTCTCACTCTCCTGCAAGTACACTCCCTATGGCAAAAATTGTAAAAATTAAAGCAAAAACAAAAACAAAACAAAACAGTGGCAGGCAGTTGGCATGGTGGTTAAAAAGCTGCATTCCCATATGGTCAACTTTGGCTTGATGCCCTGAACCAGTGGTTTGCTTTCTCACTTTCCCTCTTTTTCTCTTTCTTTCCTTCTCTGGTCAAATTAGAATCATAAAAAATTAAGTAAGTAATTCTCAAAAACAAAGAAAATAAAAGTTGCTACTAGACATGTGGATGATTTTGAAATGGTACAATTTTAATTAGTTTATCCACAAATTATGTGAGGACCAAGCATCCAGGAAACTGATCATTGATAAGTGATATTCAACAGACAAAATAAGCAGCTTCCAAAAGTATAAATGCATAACGATCAGCAACCTGGAAAACTTCAACTTCAGGATGGTGCAAACTGTATAGCCACTGGCACAAAGATCTTTAAAGAAATTTTAGTAGCTGAACTTGTGGGCATTTTAGGAGCATACACTTTTTTGTTTGATAAGATAACCTTAAGCCAAGATTTCAGGCAAACAATGAATAACAAATCCCCTTTCTTATAACAAATGATCTTATAACAAATCCAATGAACAATCTGGAATGTATGGCATCAGAGAACAAGATCAAGAAAAATGGTTGAACAGCAAAAATTGAAGCAGTCATTACTTTCAGCCTTCCATCTCAGCTGTTTGAGACTTT
>NW_006205272.1:11920-15804 GCF_000334495.1 Tupaia belangeri chinensis
TTTCCCCACTAGCTGGCTGGGGTTCAAATAGTGGCCGGTCTTGTACAGCCGGGTGCCCAGACACAGCACTTAACCGCTGTGCTGTAGGCCGGCCTCAATTACTAATTGTTTTACTTTATTTCACTCTAGTCTTCGGTGTGGTAGAATGATTGACCCCACTGTAAATGTGACACAGTATGTCACAATTGAAAACAAGTGAGAAAGGCCAGCAGGTGGCGTGATGGTTAAGGTGCTGGGCACTCCCCACATGGCCGACTGTGGTTCAAGTCCTGGACTTGGTGGCTTGTTTTCTCACTCTCTCTCTCTCCCTGGTCAAATTAAAATAAGTGAATGAATGAATAAGAAACATTTGAAAAAAAAGAAAATAAGTGAGAAAATAGGGATGAGGGAAAATAGGAGTAAGGAAAAGCAGGACAAAACCAGGAGTCTGAGAGTTTGCTTTCAGCAGCCAAAGCAAAAAGGAAGTATGATCAGTATGATCAGCCCATTAGAAGGAAAAAATTCTGCCCTGGAGACACAGTTCTTTCTGAGGCTCAGTCCAGAACTGAATTTTTCCCTTAGTAATCCAACAAGGTGCTGTGATCCAGGACCACATCCCACAAACACTCCCTGAAGAAAATAGAAGCGTGTGGGGCTGGCAGGTGGCGAAGTGGTTAAGGTGCTGGACTCCCGCATGGCTGACCATGGTGCGAGTCCTGGACCTAGTGGCTTGCTTTCTCACTTTCCCTCTCTCTCTCTCTCACTCTTGCTCTGTCTCACTCTGATCAAATAAAAATAAAATAAATAAAGTTAAATAATTCTTTCTATAAAAAAGAAACACAATTGCCACTATATACAAACTCTTAAATTATATTTACTTAAATGCAAGCTTTAAAACAATTAGTACATAGTATTTCTTTAAAGCTAATATACTAAAATAACTGCTCAGATGATAACATTACCTTCTAGTTTTTGGCCACTGATCAAGGTTTCTATTAGTAGAGAAATACCATAGTATATCAGGCAGATTGAAAATCAAAACTGATATAAATAAATTTTGGAATATTTAAGGCAAAATGCAAATTTTATTTCAGAAGTCCTGTTCTTTGGACCGTGAAGAAACTGCATAAGCTGTTACGTACATTATAAAATGTTTTGTTTATAATGCTGAAAGTGAAAAGGTTTTTCTTAAAGAAAAAAAACTATAGCTTTGAGTTTATAGACTTTTCAAAATAGGCAAAATAGTAAAATATTTATTTTTTATTTTTATCTATTTATTTTGAATATTTTTGCCATTGAAAAGGTATACTTGCTAGAGGGAGTCCAATACAGTGAAAGGAAAAGTAAGAACTCATCCCCCAGGGGGAATGGCCACACCACGATTTCTTCTCCATTCTTCTCCTGGGATATGGAGAATGCATACACTCATGCTTCATATAATTTTCAACATATTAGGTCCAGGACTTGAACCTCAGTCATGTGGGAGTACAAGACGTTAATCACTACACAATCTGCTGTCCCCTAATATGTTTATATTTGATTTACTTTTTTGGGATTCATTTACTGGGGCTAGCAAGTGGCATGGTGATTATGAGTGCTGGAGTCCCAAATAGCTGAGTATGGTTTGAGTCCCATACTTGGTGGCTTGCTTTCTCACTTTCCCTCTCTCTTACTCTGTCCCTCTCTGGTCAAATATAAATAAAATAAACAAATAAATAAATAAAGTTAAATAAAATAATTCTTAAAAAAAAAAGAAAACATGGTTTGGTGAGGATGACAGAGATGTTCTAGCAAATGAATTTCAATACAAAAAGGTTGGTGACTCAACTCTTCTAAAAATCTCTTTGAAATTTCTATAAATTCTATAGCATTGTATCCAATGGGAAGAAGGAAGAACCAATTGAAGCTGTTATTTTAGATGTATGTGACAAGATATGCTCAACTACAGTCTAGCTGATGGTCCATTCCTGGACCTTATTTGAGGCACAATAAACTTTGCAATCTGAACTGATGTAGAAGGAAAGCAATGATGGCTTCTGTCCTTACCAGTTCACTATGAGGAAAAGTTCAGATCTCTTAGCCTGGTCATTTTTAACCAAGGGCAAAGCTTAACTTACCTCCCTCTGGAGATTGATGTCTGCTCCTTGCAGAACCAGTTCCTTCACACAGTCTATGTGACCAGCGTAGGAGGCGACCATGAGGAGTGTGGTGCCATGCTGGATGGAGAGACAGATGAACAGTTAGGCCATCGTTATGTCAGAGAGAGGGTTCCTGGAGAAGAAATTGCAGAGATATCAGCTCCACTCAGAACACGTCCTAGTGCAAAATTTCCTCAGTGATAAAAGTGCCTTGTGAATAATCTTATGATGCAGAATAGATGGAAAAAGCAGAGCAATAAATTGCATTATTATCTTTAAAAATTTGCATTAGAACATGTGTGCTCATCAGAGAGATTGTGAGAAAATGAAAATGTGAGAAAGCAAATAACAAGTACTGGAACTCAAACTGTATTTGGCCATGAGGGAGCCAAGTGCCTTAACCACTATGCTTCCTGTTGACCCCTAAAATTTTTATTTTTAACATTTGTTAAACTCATATATTTAAGATACATTCTAAAAGTACATTAACTAATAATATTGCTTTTATTCATTTTTATTTTTCCTAAAACAGTAGTATTAAATTCTTTGCATTTTTGACATTAATGTTTTTAGTAGTAGTAGAGCCACTTTGAAGAAAGGTCTACTAAGGAACGCACTGTAACATTTTTCTGGGTTTTCTTTGGGGGAGGGAGAGATTTCTGCTAAAGGATGTGTGCACTTGCCAGCAAGAGAAAGAGATCATACTGCAAGGGAAGATAGCCATGCCGCAATTCCTTCTCTATTCTCTTCTAATAGTTTTGGGCATGCATGTACACTCACCCAGTATGGCTTTCAATTAACTGATACGGACTCAAACTGTGGTAAGCCATGTGGGAGTCCAGTGCCTTAACAACTACGCCACCTGCTGGACACAATATTTACCTGTTTTTTGTGTATAATTCAATATGCTTTAGTAAATTTACAAAGTTGTTCAACTATAACCAAACACCAATTTTAGAATGTTTATATCACTCAGAAAAATCCCTGGTGGCACACTTTTCTCCCACCCTGCAAATTCACTTGTTTATGATTTGCTTTTTCTGACTATTTCGTGTAAGTGGAATGATAATGATAAAAGAAAAAGAGCATAAGAATCTTTTTTTCCCTTAAATTTCTTGGTTTGTTCACTTTTGGATTCTGAAATTTGATTTATGAGTTTCACATGTCAAGATATCTTTTGTTTTAAAATCAAGCAGATAATTACAATACAGTATTTTTCACCCATAGCCAAAATAACCTCTTTAAAAGAGTTTTTGTTTAACATTAGAAAATCTTATTAAAGGAAGATAACTTGACTTTTGCTAGAACTTTTTGTCCCATCCATTTACAATGTTTTTGTACTCTGTGTCTTGAACATTGTGTGCTTTGGAACTATGTGACATGTTTTCAAACTCACAAATGCTTCCTAGAAGTTTATGAAATCCCAAGTAACACAGCAAAATGTCTGTGTGGCTATGACAGGATGCTAATTAAGTGGGAAAACATGGTTAGATGGTCCCTTGTCTCACTAAGGCTTATTTGTGGTGATGTTGGGGACCAGCTCTCATAGAGCACTTCTGTTCCCTCTGTTGATGAATGTACACTCCCCAGTTGTTGTAGTCTCTGTAGTACTGTATCTTAGGGATGGGCAATACTTGAGTAGTGAAGTTGTCTTTGTAATGTTGATAATTATTATTACTTTACTTAATTAGTTTAGGTTTTTCTATAGGGTTTGTACACTCACCTGAGAGATAAAAAGAAAGTGAGAAATCATCCCTCAGGGGGAAT
>NW_006205272.1:15878-18680 GCF_000334495.1 Tupaia belangeri chinensis
CTGTCAGTCAAGCACTCGAATCATGGTTGGCCATGTGGTAATTCAGTGTCTTAACACCACACTGGCCTACTGGCTATAATATTATAGTGGTGGACTTGACAACTTGCTTTCTCACTTTCCTTTTCTCTGTCTCTGTTTAAAAAATAAATGAATGAAATAAACTGTTCTTTTAAAATGTCTATGAAGCTTTTTTTAAAAAATAATTATTTATTTATATTTGTCATTTTTTAATTTGACCAAGGAGAGACAAAGAGAGAAAGAAACAGTAAGAAAGCAAGCCACAATCCAGGACTAAAACCATAGTCAGCCAAATGAAAGTCCAGTGCCTTAACCACCAAGTCAGCTGTTGGCCCCTCTTTTTGTTTATGAAAGCCCCCAATATATAGCTGTCTCAAGGGAAAATATTTTTCTTCTTCTACAGCAAGTTCCATTTCAATATAAATTTATCTGTGTAATTTGTTTATATTGTGGTTCCAAAATATTTTTCTATGATTGCTATATTACAGTTTCATAATATTTGTTACTGTCAGGTAATATTTTTCATAGTTATTCCCAATGCCTTAATTCATAAATTGTTTGGTTAATTCCATAGGCATATATATTTGATGTTTAGATAAACATTAGAATAATTTTGGTCCCTTTTTCTTTGGAAATGAAACATACTGTAATTTTCATGAGATGCCATTAAATTTATAGATGAATTTTGGGAATTGGTCATTTAGCAAAGACAAATTTTCCTTATCTGTGTACATGTTATGTAACATCAAGTCTTTTCATATCCCTCAATATACTTTTATTTTCTAATATAGTCTGCATATTTCCTTTTAGTAACATGTGGAGGGCCAGCAAGGTAGAGTGGTGGTTAAGGTGGCTGGACCCCACATGGGTGATAGCACAGTTCAAATTCCAGACCAGATGACTTGAGAAACACAATAGGCACATGTGCATATATGTCCAGTACCTGAGAAAAATGAGAGGATAGACAGCTGAGTGGATCAGCCCCCCTGAGGGGTGCTTTTCCACTTTTTTCTCTTCCTTTTTCTGTTTCTCAAATGGGTGCTGGTACCCTACAGCAAATTTAAAAAAATGAATATGTGAGATATATCCCATCTGTCTTCTTTTTATAACTTATGGTGTGTTTTACACTTTTTGCTGAATTGGGCCTATAAGATCTAAAATAAGGCTCACCCTTAGAAGCACTTCCTCTACAGTTTCTCATTCAACTCTTCATTATTGATCTCTTCTTGACACTTTCCCTTGGTTTCAGATGTTTGGATTAATGCCACTGTCAGCTATTTCCATAGTACTAATGTGTGTGCATTTGTTTGAGTTTATGCTTTTGGCGTATGATTGGGCCATTATATTATGTGTCTTCAGAATCCAAATGTATGTAACCGACACTCCAATTTTGGTTCTAAGAGTACAGGTTGTTCCACATTTATTGATGCTGTTTATTTTATTTTATTTTATTTGGTCTTATTTTGTATTTCTCCATTTACTAATGATGTTAAATGTTTTATACATTTATTGAACATTTAGAAATCTCCTTTGTGAAGTATCTGTCCAAGGGTATAGATACTTTTTTCTTTGAAAGGTTTCAGTTTTTTTCTAACTAAAGAGGTTAATTATCTGCTTCAGAGGAGGAAACAGGAGAATTATCAGTTAGCAAGAGCCTGGTTTCTTTCTTGCCTTTTTTTAGGTTTTGATAAATGGATGAAAAATATGGGATCCAAGTTTGATAAAACTGGCAGAAATGGTATAGGTTACAAAAAAACAATTCAAGTAACTCTGGTTGTTTTATTTAAGTCTTAAAAATAGGTCTCTGGCATGAACTGTTTCAGCATCTTTAAGGTCAGGTAACTTTGAAAGGTCAGGTTTCTCTTTGGCAGGTTTCTGTTTCTTTCTTCTTTCTCACAGCCTAGGATCACTCCATCACATGCAGGTGATGTAAATACAGTACCAGATGAGCAAGCCTGCACACCCCAATGATGTTGATGCTATTCCAATCCGCCATCTTCACTGACTGGAGTATACATGCAGTACCTGCAGTGGTGCAGCAGGTCAGCTAGAAAACTTGGTGCAAAACATGTTGTTCAGACTGGTTGTGAGTCAACCAGGGAGGCAGAAGGTCTTAACTTTTGAATTATATAAATATTTGTGATCACTTTATTTTTGTCTCAATTTTTATTTTTCTATAGGATTAGTGGTTTTTTTTTTTAAGTTTTTTTCTTCCATGAGAGACAGCACCCTCAAGAGTGTCTTGAGACCTTGATTCATTCTCACCTCAGTGAACTGTGGAGCACAGCACACATAGGCTCAGCATACTCAAGTAGGTCTCCATTCCATTTCTTGAGTCCCAGAAATATTTCCATGTACATACATTACCATCATGGTGCATTGTGTCTTACATTGTGCCACCATCTGTCCTCTCCATGGGAAATCCTTAAATTCTTAGAAATAGTGGTGTTCTAGTATTAAAATATTTTTAATATTTTGTCTCTAGATTTTTGGTATAGGTCATGTGTGCTTGCTGAAGAGACATAGAAAGAGGAAAAATGAGAAATCATGTCCAAGCGGGATGGCAGTCCTTTCTCCACTCTTGTCAGTATTCAGTGCACAATTAACCAATGTGTTTTTCAAGTTGTTGGGTTTGGAACTCAAATCACAGAATCAGCTATGTGGAATCCTGCTCTTTAACCACTGTTTCACCTATTTGCTAAAATATTTATATTTTGTTTAAATAGTTCTATCTATATTGACAAAGATTTTCCGCTTGACCATAATTTAGCCAGGCTTCTTAAA
>NW_006205273.1:0-716 GCF_000334495.1 Tupaia belangeri chinensis
CTTTCTGTCTCTCTGGTAAGTGCAAGTGCCTCATATCAAAAATGTCTAAAAAAAGAAAAATCTTTTAACAAGAGGCTAGTCTTGGTTTTCCTGAAACTTGACTGTACTCAAGGTGAGGGTTAATGTGGGGTACTTTATCAATTGTTTATTCATCCCACAAGTATTTATCATGCAAATAACTGATATGATGGCTGCCAACAGGTACCGATTTTTCCAAAGGTGTCCAATACGCTACCGAAAATAATTTGTTTTGTTTTACTCACATACTAGAATTCCTAGGAATCACTGAGGGAAATATGATGGTATAACTAGCTTCAGTATTAACTTAGTTGAGGTCCAGGGCCCTCAAAATAAACCACCTGCTATTAAAGGTGTCAGAAGGATTCATGTTTGAATAGCTCTGTGTAGTCAAAGTTCTCCACGTGTCTGAAGTTCCAGTGTTAACCTTAGTTTTGCTGGTGGGAGAGGGGATTAAGATCCCAGGGTTTAGAAGCATCTTCTTTTGTTTGTTTGCTATGAGGTTCACGTGATCGTCAGAGAGAGAGAGAGAGGGGGGAAGTGAGGAAGTACACACCAGGGAGGATAGCTACGCTGCAATCTCTTCTCCTCCATTCTCCTCTTGGGATTTTGGGCACGCGCACACACACGCCTGGTGTATTTTTCAACCCGCCAGGCCCGGGACTCGGATTTGGTAGTTACCCATGTCAAATCCAGTT
>NW_006205274.1:0-731 GCF_000334495.1 Tupaia belangeri chinensis
TTCTAGGCCAGCTATTTTCTCTTCTACATTAAAGATTCTGTTTTTAGTACTTTTAATACTTTTAAGGGAGATTTTGCTTTTAATACTTTCAAGGGAGATTTTGACTTCCTGTATTATATAGTCTTCATCTTTAACAGTTCCATCTGATTATTTTGTAAAGTGTGAAATTCTTATTTTAGATCTTGCATGAATTTCCTCACCTCCTGGAACTCATCAACTCCTTTCTCCTTCCTCTTCAGCTGTTCATTATCTCTCTTCTCTTCCATCTCTGTTAGCTTTGCCATTATGAATGTTCTGAATTCTTTATCAGACCTTTCCATGATTTCCATTGAACTGTGTGTGGATGAAGAGGATTTATCCTTTTCCCTTGGAGGAGAGGTATTTTCCTGCCTTCCCATATTTCTTGTGGTCCTGCAGCGATTTCTAGTCATCTGGTGGATGGTCGGTTTCTTCCCAAGCTTGGAAATTCAATTGTGCGAGTTTTGTGTGCTGGAGGCCAAATTATCAGTGGGAAATCTTCATTTCTCTGTTTCCCCCAAAATGGCTAGTTTGACGGAGCCATGAAGGTGTCTCTTCAAGAAGGCCTGTTCCCTTTCAGAGTATAAGTTTTGATCTTCTTTTGTTAAACTTATTCCTGTTTTATTTTTTGACATACTATTTGTAGTATCTACAGTTGCCCTCCTTGTTACCATAATTTCCATTTTTTCAGTTTCTATTATAGAGCACAGACA
>NW_006205275.1:0-443 GCF_000334495.1 Tupaia belangeri chinensis
TGTCTCTGTCTCTCTCTCTCTCTGAGGACTGCACATAGCCTAAGGCAAGAACTCCAAAATTAAAAATCGATAATCTTGTTTAAAAACCTAGGTGAAGTTTTTGTTTTGTTTTGTTTTTAAAACAGTAATCTTGTTGAAAAACATACATTGATATTGTTCTGAAGCTGGTTATCAATCACCAGAATGGAAGGTGATCCAAGGTTTACTGAAGAGAAACAACAACAAAAAACACTGCAAAAATGATCTTTCCTGTGACTATAGTTATATTGATGGATAGTGGTCCTATATCCATTCAGGAGCAAGCAGAGCAGGTTGTTGAGAAGACAAAACTATTTCCAAGGATCAGCTCCATGGTGGGTAAGGCAGCCAGATTCCATAGGCCCCAATGAAATGATGCAGTTTCCAGACTTGGCAGCTTTAGAAACACACTAAGCATGTGTGCA
>NW_006205276.1:0-1176 GCF_000334495.1 Tupaia belangeri chinensis
CACCATATTAATAGGAAGAAAGATTAAAAACTTATCGTCATATCAGTTGATGCAGTAAAAGCATTTGATAAGATACAACATCCCTTCATGATAAAGATTCTCAGCAAAATTGGCATAGAAAGGTCATTTTGCAACACAATAAAAACTATCTATGAAAAACCTATAGCAAACATCATCCTCAATGGAGAAAAGCTGAAAGCTTTTCCACTGAAAATGGGTACAAGACAAAGATGTCCACTTTCTCCACCCCGTATTGCCAAAGCAGTTCTGCACAGGAAGAGTGGAGTGGGCGGCATCTCACTCCCTGACCCAAAAATGTACTACAAAGCTGTGGTAATCAAAAAAGTATGGTACTGGCACAGGAACAGACAGGTGGACCAATGGAACAGAATAGAGTTCACAGAAATGAATGCTCAAACATACAGCCAACTGATTTTTGACAAGGGGTACCAGTCAATTCAGTGGGATAAGGAAAACCTCTTCAGCAAGTGGTGCTGGCAATACTGGATCTCCACTTGCAGAAAGATGAATCTGAACCCTTACCTCTCACCTCTGACAAAAATAAAGTCAAGGTGGATCAAAGATCTAAATCTAAGACCTCCAACTATAAAACTGCTCCTGGAAAACACTGGAGAAAATCTGGGAGACATTGGGGTAGGGAAAAACTTCTTAAATAAGACTCCCAATGCACAGTCTTTGATCCCTAAAATAGACAAGTGGGATTATATCAGACTAAGAAGTTTCTGCATGGCAAAAGACACAGTGATTAGTGTGAACAGACAGCCCTCAGAATGGGAAAATATTTTTGTAAACTATGCATCAGACTAGGGATTGATAACCAGAATTCACAAGGAACTCAAGCAGCTGTTCCGGAAAAAGACAATCAATCCTATTAAAAGATGGGATAATGAGTTGAAAAAACCAATCTCTAAAGATGACATATGAATAGCTAAAAGGCATATGAAAAAATGCTCAACATCCCTCATTGTAAGAGAAATGCAGATCAAAACAACAATGAGATATCACCTAACCCCAGTCAGAATGTCTAAGATTAAAAAAACAAAAAATGATTAGTGCTAGAGGGGGTGTGGTGAAAAGGGAACTGTCTTACACTGCTGGTGGGATTGTAAATTGGTCCAACCACTGTGGAGAACAATTTGGAGATTCCTCCAAAAT
>NW_006205276.1:1596-9220 GCF_000334495.1 Tupaia belangeri chinensis
TATATATATATATATTTGAAACCATACTGCTTCTGTTGTTATAGAGTTATAAAATTATACAAAATTATAAGACCTATTTTGAACATTATCTTTAAAATTCAGTATTTTGAAACATTGAAAGTTGTTTGTAAAGTGTCAAGAATTATGGAGTATGAGCTAAAATTCTTTGCTATGTAAAGTAAATGTTTGTGGAAGAATGTAAAATAAAAACAAGTTGAAATGGAAATAAAACATATGGTCTTATCAATTGATGCAGAAAAAGCATTTGATAAGATACAACATCGCTTCATGATCAAGACTCTCAGCAAAAACTGCATAGAAGGGCTATTTCTCAATACAATAAAAGCCATCTATGAAAATCCCATAGTGAACATCATGCTGAATAGAGAAAAGCTGAAAGCTTTCCCACGAAATGCAGGATTAAGACAAGGATGCCCACTTTCTCCACTCCTTTTTAATATAGTACTGGAAGTCCTCAACAATGCAATCAGAAAAGAGGAAAATATAACCGGTATTCGAATAGGAAAAGAAGAGGTGAAACTCTTATTGCAGATGACATGATTGTATACATAGAAGATCCAATGGTATCCATAGAAAAATTACTGAAAGTAATACATGATTACAGTAAAATTGCAGGATATAAAATCAATATACAGAAATCAATAGCATTTCTATATACGAATAACAGGCAGGCTGAGATAGAACTGAAAAAAGTTATTCCGTTTACCACATCCACCATATGTAAACGATATTTAGGAATAAATCTAACCAAAGAAGTTAAAGACCTCCACAAGGAAAACTATGAGAAGCTAAAAAAAGAAATTGAAAACAACGCAAAAAAAAATGGAGGGACATCCCATGTTCGTGGATTGGGAGAATTAATATAATCAAAATGGCAATTCTATCCTAGTTAATCTACATATTTAATGAAATGCCAGTCAAAGTACCAGACACATTCTTCACAGATCTAGAAAAGACAAGCATAAAATTATTCTGGAATCATAGAAGACCCCGTATTGCCAAATCAATTCTACACAAGAAGAGTGGAGTGGGCGGCATCTCACTCCCCAACTCAAAAATATACTACAAAGCTGTGGTAATCAAAACAGCATAGTACTGGCACAGAAACAAGCATGTGGACCAATGGAACAGAATAGAGTCCCCAGAAATAAATTCCCAAACATACAGTCAACTGATCTTTGACAAGGCGTACCAGTCAATCCAGTGGGAAAAGGAAAGCCTCTTCAGCAAGTGGTGCTGGAAATACTGGGGAAACTCTGGGAGACATTGGTGTAGTTTCGAAAAAAGAGGATCGATTCTATTAAAAGATGGGAGAATGAGTTAAAAAAAAAAAAACACTCTGTAAAGATGACATACAAATAGCCAAAATGCATATGAAATATGTTCAACATCCCTCATCATAAGGGAAATGTAGATAAAAACAACAATGAGGTACCACCTAACCCTAGTCAAAATGTTTAGATTAAAAAAAACAAAAAATGATGAGTGTTGGCAGGGGTGTGGTGAAAGGGGAACTCTTTTACACTGCTGGTGGGAATGTAAGTTGGTCCAGCCACTGTGGAGAATAATTTGGAGATTCCTCAAAAATATACAAATAGATCTACCATATGATCCAGCAATTCCACTCCTCGGTATCTACCCAAAGGACAGAAGAATTCTTCATTGGAAAAGAGCTTGCACGTCGATGTTTATTGTGGCACTATTCACAATTGCTAAGTCATGGAACCAACCCAAATGCCCCTGTATGGAGGAATGGATTGAAAAATTGTGGCACATATACTCTATGGAATACTGCTCAGTCATAAAAACCAACAAAACCCTGTTTTTTGACAGAAAGTGGAAGAACATGAAAGTTTTACTGTTGAGTGAGGCAAGCCAGGCTATGAAGGAGAGACATTCTATGTCCCCACTTAACATATACCAGATGTCTGCACTCTATGACTGAAACTGACTAACGGTTTTACAAACACAAGAGATGGGGGTGTGAATGTCAGATGATGTATATGTGGAGGAGTGGGGTCTAATGAAGGATATTTGGAGAAGGGATACGGAGGTAGAGCATTGACAGGATGGGGAGGTGTGGGGTTATCAGTTGAAGATAATTTCATCAACAGGACTGGGGAGAAATGTTCACATATTGAAATGTAATTGTAAGCTAAACAATGTGATTGAATGTATATAGAAAAATAAATTAATTAATTAAAAAAAAGAAATCTACAAATAGAACTGTCATATAACCCAGCAATCCCACTCCTTGGCATCTAACCAAAGTATAGAATTCTTCATAGGAAAAGTGCTTACACATCGATATTTATTGAAACACTGTTCAAAATTGCTAAGACATGGATTCAACCCAAATGCTCACAAACAGATGAATGAATTGAAAAATGGTGGCACATATACTCTATGGAATACTTTCAGCAATACAAAAACAATAAAACCATGGCTTTTGCCAGAAAGTGGAAGAATATGAAAGATTTACTGCTTAGTGAAGCAAGCCAGGCTATGAAAGAGAGACATTGTCCCCACTTAATATATAACAAGTGTCTGCACTCTATGACTTAAACTGATTTATTAAAATATATAGAAATACAGTAAATGGTTGTGAATACCGGATATAGTGTGTGTGAAAGAGTAAAGTCTGTGGAATGTCATTTAGAAGAAAAATAGTGAGGCAAAGCATTAATGGGACAAAGAAATGTGGTATTATCTGTTAAAGATAATTTTATAGTTTTATCAACTGAACTAGGGAGAAATGTTCACATGTTGAAATGTTCACATGTTGAAATATTCAGTTTGTAAGCTAAATTGTATGATTGATTGTATCAAAGAAAATGAAATTTTTAAAAAAAAACACACAATAAAATAAACAAAAGAAATAGAGAATTTTTTCTTGAATACAAGATATTCCAGTCTACTCAAGACAGAGCTGTAAGGTAATAAAATTTATGCATGTTTCTGTCTTTCTTAGGATTGTGCACCTGAAATAGCTCCAGATTCTCCCTAGGTTCATCGTAATTTATCCTTCTAGCCCAAGTACAACCCTGCTTTACCTTCCTCAGTCACATCCATGTGTTCCATGTGACTGCTTTATCTTCAGCAAAGTGACTGCAGGTAGCCATGCAGACATCCTGCTCCCTTATTATCTCGTCAATCACTTCTGTACAAGACTCCTTGTCATTCATTCTCCCCATCACAAATCTTGCTTTTTTATAATTTAATTTAATTTATTATTATTGTAATTTTTTCTTAAAATTTTCTTTCTTTTTATTTCATTTTCTTTTATACATTCAATCATATTATTATTTGACTTACAGAATGGATATTTCAACAGGTGAACATTTCTCCCTAGTACAGTTGATAAAACTACAAAATATCTTCAACAGATATTACCACATTTCTTTGTGCCATTTCTTTGCCTCCCTATTTTTCTTCTTTTTTTATTGCAATTTATTTATTTGCATTCATTCACTGTACATCATTACAACACACAAAATGAGATTTTCCATCCAGAGTACACTGTATATTGTCTCAATCAAGCACATCAACAAATATGTTATTGTCAGCAAATAATTTTCCATTTCTTGTTTTCTGTATGGTTTCCCTTTTTCCGCCATTCTTGATTCCCTATCTCTTACTCTCTGCCATCTCCCATTCTCCTCTCACACTGTCTCTGGTATCTATGTTTTGCTTTCTATACTGTTTCCCCCACACACATTTTATTAAATTACTAATGACCTTAATTAATCTAAATATTTTCATAGCAAACACAGGTGATGTATACATTTCCATGAACACAAGTCTAACTTTATGCATCCTATAAAGTAATACCTAGCTGGGGCTATATATCTTACTGAAGTCATTGAATAGATATTTTTTTCCTGAAACTTTTTTTTGTAACTTAATTAACATTCTTTTCCTAAGCATCATCACAGCATACAAAATGTGATTTCCCATTCAGTACATACTGCATAGTGATTTAATCATGCATATTATAAAAAATTTTCCATTTCTAGTTCCTAGAATTATTTTTACCCCTCTTTCTGATCCTCTGTCCTTTCTCACCCTCTTCTCACATTATGTCTGGTGTCTACAATCGTCTTCCATTCCTTCCCACCCACACTGTATTGATCACATAATTTCTTTCATAATCTAACTACTTTCAATGGTGAGTTCACTCATTACTATTAAGAAAACCAAGGAACTTTGCTTAAAGCCAGGAAACAGGTTAGGATTCTGTTCCAATGGTAGGTTCATGAACCTATCAGTTTCATGTACTTTTATCTTCTGTTCTGGTTCAATTTTCCCGATTAAATTCTGTTATATAATATTGAACTCCAGACTTGTCCCTATGATTAAGTTGACCACTTTCTTAGTTTTTGAACTCTTATTTTCATGTGTCTGTATTTAATTTTCCTGACATAGCACACCCTTGAGAACTTCTTGGAGATCTGGTATGGTACTGGTAAATTCTTTCAGGTTTTGTTTATCTGAGAACTTTCTTGTCTTTTCTTCTCATCTGAAAGATAATCTCACTGGGTACAGTATTCTTGGCTGACATTGCTTCTCTCTTAACACTTTGAATATATTTTCCCATTCTTTCCTCACTCTAATTGATTCCAATGAGAGATCTGCTGTTAGCCTGATGGGGTGTCCTTTTAGGTAACTTGATGTTTTTCTCTTCTCAATCTTAGTATCTTGTCTTTGTCTGCGGTTTTGGTCAACCTGGCTATAATGTGTCTTGGAGAAGATTTCCTTGGGTTGATTCTATTTGGGGTCCTTTATATTTCTTGGGACTGGATCTTTGAATGTCTCTCTAGGTTTAGAAAGTTTTCTTGCAGGATTTCATGGAATAGATTATCAATACTCTTATGGGTCCCTTCACCTTCTGGAATACCAATTATCCCAGATGTTTGGACGTTTGATGGTACCTAGTACTTCTTGTATATTATTCTCAAATTTTTGGGCCATTTTCTCAGTCTTCATGGTGGATTTTCCTAGCCTAGCCATTTTTATTATAATCTTTTTATGTTACATTGAATCACATTATCTTTACAGTGTATTGCATTTCTTTTTCTAAAACAATTACCATACATATCAGTCAAGACAAAGACATTTCTCTATAAGAACTATTTGAGGCAACTCAAATTTTGTGGTATTGAGCAATAATCCTGACCCTGGTCCAAATTAAATTTTGCATTAACTTACCCTTTCTTAGGTGAATACTAGAAAACAATTTAAAATATGTGTGAATAATGAAATATAATATTTAAACAAAGAGCTCTGAATTTTTATTCTTACCTGTTTTCCAAAAATAGGAAATGTAGTAAATCAGACCTTAATTCTCATGCTGAAAGAAATCTGTCTGTGTGTTCTCACACTTTTTAGAACTTTATTGGAGGGGGACCAGCAGTTAGCATAATGGCTATGTCGCTGGACTCCTACATAGTCGACCGCGGTTCGAGTCCCGGACCCGGTGGCTTAAACTCACGCTGGGCGTGTGTGCATGCGTGCCCAAGATCCCGAGAGGAGAATGGAGGAGAAGGGATTGGATTGTGGCATGGCCGCCCCCACTGGGGGGTGATTTCCTGCTTTCTGTCTCTCTGTCTCTCTTTGTCTGGTGAGCGCACGCGCCCTATAGCAAAAACCTCTCAAAAAAAAAAAAGAACTTTATTGGAGGAATAATTCTGACTTGCAGTGTGAATGATGCATCTTCTGTTATCTGTAATGTCACACACCACAGCAGTGTGAATGATGCATCTTCTGTTATGCTGTAATGCCAATTAGTCTGAAGTTCTTAAACAATGCCCAAGAGCAGCAGAGGCAGTTCTTGTGGAAGCTTTTTATCAAGAGAGCATAGTTAGAAGAACTAGGCTCAGGGTTTTATCCATTTGCTCAACAGCGTTCTTCAATTGTCCACTTTGCTGAGTGTGAAGGTCATAATTCACCAATGTGCCTGGGTTTGCATCACACATTGCCTTACCTGAAACTGATTATCATCCAAATGAAGTCCTGTTATTTCTGTTTTATATATGTAGAAATTGGGGCATTTTGCAATGCCTGCTCTCAGAGGTAGTGCTGGGATTGGAACCAAACTCTGGATGTTGGTTTTCAAAGCCTCATTTAATTCCAAGTGATAGTCATATCTCTACGATTAGTAAATAGCATGAGAGGGGAAAACATTAAGGATTCTTTTCTTGAGATCATTTGTTATGTGTTGGGTGGAGCTAGGTGTATTGTCACCAAGCAGAAGGAAAAGAAGTCAATTGATTGGAAGAGTCAAGAAAAAACTAATCCACTACAATCTACAAGGAAGATTGGTCCCTGGTTATTGAGGATATGAAAATCTGTAATGCCAGTTATTGTCCTTTACCAAAACTGAAAACCACAGTGATTCCCATTGGTTTGATTGGCTTCACAAACTCCTGATTACTATTTTCTAGATGCATGATACACTGTCACTATTAGTTATTCAAGCCTAGATAAGTATGTGACTGTTTAGTTCTGCTCCAATAGCAAAAAGCTTTACATATTAAGGTTTTCGTTTGTGTACTTTTTTAAAATTTATTCATTTTCTACATTAATTCACTATACACCATCACAACACACAAATGAATTTTCCATCCAAAATACACTGTGCATTGGCTCAATCAAGCACATCAACATACATGTTCTCAACAAATAATTTTTCAATTCTTATGTCCTGCATACCTTGCCTTTTGTTTTGCCATCCTTGATTCCCCATCCCCCACCCTCTGCTATGTCCCATCCTCCTCCCCCATTGTCCCTGGCATCCATGGTTGCCCTCCATGCCTTCCCCCCCATTCAATTGTTCTGCCAATAAACTTAATTAGTCTAAATATATCCAATAGCTAGCACAGCTGACACATACTTATACATGAACCCAAGTCTTACTTTAGGCATAAACCCCATTGAGTAGAATGAACATACTATAAAGTAGTACCCAGCTGTGACCATATAGCTCGCTGCAGTTGTCAAATAAGCATTTTTTTTTTTTTACAAAATGATACGAACAGTTTTACCGTTTTTTTTTTGTTTTCTCTGCAATTTTTTTTTTTTTTTATATTACCTAACATTCATTCCCTGAGCATCATCACAACATACTAAATGTGGTTTCCCATCTAGGATAAACTGCATAGTGGCTTAATCAAGCATGTTATCATCAATAATATTCCATTTCTACTTTCATACATATGTATACATATATATATGTTTTTTATCCTATGTTTGATCCTCTGCCCTTTCCCCCTCTCCCATTACACTATCTCTGCTATATACAGTTGTCTTCCAGAAGAGTTATTGAAAATGTGATACATGCAAGTAAAGGGAGAGGGGCCACGAGTTTCAATTATCAGCTCATAAAGTTTTTGACAATAGGGAACATAGAATCTATTCAGGGTTGGATTAAGGGTGGGTCTCGTGCAGTTCGGCAATTGTAGGTGAGTCTCCATGGAATACAGTTTTAGGAAAGCAGTTCTGGTAAGCAGAGATGATTATCAGTTGATGCAGCACAGCAGCCATCTTGTGATTAGCGGGAATGGTGTTGTGGGGATCTGCAGCGTGAGTTATCCTCGGGTATCTG
>NW_006205276.1:9567-29446 GCF_000334495.1 Tupaia belangeri chinensis
TGCCCGGCGGCCACACTCAGGCCACCCCCTGGCCTGGCAGCCACGTGCAGGTGCAGGCCCAGCAGCCATGTGCAGGCCCGGGGACCACACGCAGGCCTGGCGGCCATGCGCAGGCACAGGCCCGGCGGCCACATGCAGGCCCAGGGGCCACACGCTGGCCCAGTGGCCACGCATAGGCGCAGGCCCGGCGGCCACACACAGGCCCGGAGGCCACATGCTAGGCCCGGACATGACCCTCCCCCAGAGACCCTTTCTAGTTGGAACTGCTGCTGGCAGCCTGGAAGGACAGTCTGTGAAAAGAGGCAGAGCTAGGAATTAGCAATAGAATAGAAGGGCTTCAAGGGAAAAAATAGAAAAACAGCCACAGAAAATTTCTATCTACCTACCAAGGAGGTGGTCTTGGGCTGGGAAGACAGGAAGTGGGTTGGAGGTCAGAGATGACCTTCCCTCAGAGTCCCTTGCTGACCAGAGGCTTCTAGTTGGAACTGCTTCTTGTGGCCTGGAAAGACCGTCAAGGAGGTGGTCTTGGGCTGTGGAAACTGGAAGTGGGGTGGGGGTCAGAGATGACCCTCCCTCAGAGTCCCTTGCTGACCACAGGCTTAGTTGGAACTGCTCGGGAATGAAGATTTTCTACTGATAATTCAGCCTCCAACAAACGAGCTAGTTTTAGAGAGCCCCCCACCCCACATCCCCAGCCTTCTATCTCTCTTTCTATGTCTCAGTTCCTGTCTCTCCCTGCTTCTGTCTCCTCTTCTTTTTGTAATTTTTCCTTTTCTCGCGTTTTTTAAAAGGACAGTTTTTCTCTGGCTCCTGGCTCCACGTCTTATCTCGTTAATTATTGCTCTGGTCTTCACTCCCAGGCAGAAAAAGCTGGGCCTTCAGCAGAAGGTTCCACATGGTGCCAGCGAACTTGATTTTTCAGGAATGAAGATTTTCTACTGATAATTCAGCCTCAAACAAACGAGCTAGCGGTAGGGAGCCCGCCATTCCATTCCTCTGGCCTCTTATCTCTCTTTCTGTGTCTCAGTTCCTGTCTCTCCCTGCTTCTGTCTCCTTCTTTTTATAATATTTCCTTTTTACACTTTTTTTAAAAGACAGTTTTTCTCTGGCTCTTGGCTACACCTCTTATCTTGTTAATTATCACTCTGGTCTTACTTCCCAGGCAGAAGAAGCCAGGCCTTCAGCAGAAGATTCCACATGGTGCTAGTGAACTAGATTTTTCAGGGAATGAAGATTTTCTACTGATAATTCACCCTCCTACAAAGGAGCTAGTGGTAGGGGGCCCTCCACCCTGCACCCCCAGCCTTTTATCTCTCTTTCTGTGTCTCAGTTCCTGTCTCTCCCGGCTTCTGTATCCCTTTTTATTATAATTTTTCCTTTTTACATTTTTTAAATATACCTTATGTGAAAAAAAATGATTAACCCAATTAAATGATGGAAAAATTAGCTGAAAAAAATCTCTCTGAGGAAGACATATGAACAACCAAAAAGCATATGAGGAAATGCTCCACAGCCCTCATCATAAGGGAGATGTAGATAAAAACCACAATGAGATACCAACTAACCCCTGTCAGAATGGCAAAGATTAAGAATATAAAAAGTGATAAGTGTTGGCAGGGATGTGGTAAAAAGGGAACTCTCCTACACTGTTAGTGAGAATATAAACTGGCTCAGCCCCTGTGAAGAACAATATGCAGGATCTTCAAAGACATAGTAATAGAACTACCATTTCATCCAGTAATCTCACTTTAGTGAGAATGCTCAGTTGGAAAAGTGCTTGCATATCAATGTTTATTGCAGAATTATTCACAATTGCCAAGACATGGAACCAACCTAAATATCCACAAACTGATGAATGGATTGAAAAAGTGTGGCATATATACTCTATGGATTACTACTTAGCCATGAAAAACAACAAGCCTCTGGAATTTGATAGAAAGTGGTCGGATATGCAGGATCTATTGCTGAGTGAAGCAAGCCAGGATATGAAAGAAAGATATTGTATGTATCCACTTATTACATACCGACTATGTGCACTCTATGGCAAAGAGCAAAATATTGGAGGACATAAAAGCAATGAAAATATTTAACGAGGATAAAACAGTGTGGAATGGGGGCGGGAGAAGAGAAGAGTATAGAGAAAGTTAGCAAGAGAATAAATAGAGAGGCTTGACATTACTAGGACACAGATATGTTCTATTACCTGATGAGGATGACATGTATAGTATTCTCAAATGGATTGTTCTGAGAAGTATTTCCTGTTGGCTACAGTCTTTTTACAAGCAAAATAAGAAACAGAGATTGATTGGTTAAAAAATAATTGGAATAATAATAATAATGACCGAGAGAAACAATGGAAAGATATTGGATGATGAAGTAGACATTTTAATGTCTCTGTCTTGACTGACATGCATGGTAATCATTCTAGAAAAAGAAATGTAATACACTGTAAAGTTACATGCGATTTAATGTAATATAAACAAGATTATGATTATAAACAAATTTTAAAAGAAAAAAAATAAAATAAAATAAATAAAAAATAAAACACAGTGTTAAGAGTAAAACAATTTCAACCAAGAATATTGTATCATGCATGATTATCCTTCATGTGGGGAAAACATATTAAAATCTTCTCAGACATACAAAATCTAAAAGAATTTTCCAGCACCAAACCACCTCTTCAAGAAACACTGAAGATGGTACTGTTCCAGGAAAACTAAAGAATGAACAGCCAGAAATAAAAGAATAAACGGCAACCAAGACCATGGCTAACTGAAATGTCAGGAAAAGTTTGGAAATATCAATAATAGCATTGAATATTAATGGATTAAAATCTCCAACCAAGAGGCAAGAGTAGTGAATGGGTTAAAAAAAAACAACACAGAAACTCTCTATCAGTTGCCTACAGAAAAATCCTCTTTGTGAGTAAAGACACACATAGACTAAAAGTCAAAGGTTGGAAAAAGGCTTTCCATGCAAATGGGAACCAATAGGAGCTGGAGTAGTGATACTAATTTCTGACAATATAGGCTTTAAAACAAAAACTATTCAAAGAGAGAAAGAAGGACACTATATGGTAGTAAAAGTGTCAATCATATAAAAAGATATAATGCTTGTAATTACCTATGCACCAAACACAGGCACACCCAAATACATGAGAGAAAGACTGTTAGATCTAAAAGGAGAGAGTGACAACAAAACACTAATTGTTGGAGACCTCAACACCCCACTATCCGCTCTAAACAGATCATCTAGACAAAAAATAGGTAAAGAGATAAAGGATCTAACTGACACCAGACATCCAAAAACCATTAGATACATGTTTTCTCACCCCCACATGGAACTTTTTCAAAGATTGATCACATGATAGGACACAAACCAAGCCTCTACAGATTCAAAGACATAGAAACTATATCTAGCATCTTCTCTGACCATGATGGAATTATACTTGATTTTAATTTCAAGAGAAATCCTCAAAAATACACAAATACATGAACACGAAATAACCTACTCCTGAGTGACACCACAACTACTGAAGAAATAAAGACTGAAATCACAATATTCATAGAAGCCAATGACAATGAGGACACAAGTTTTTATAATCTTTGGGACACTGCTAAAATAGTTATAAGAGGGATTTTCATAGCAATTAGTGCACCTTAGAAAAAGACAGAAAGTAAGCAAATGTATCACCTAACATTGTGCCTCAGAGTATTGGAAAAGCAACAGCAAAAAATTGCAAAAAAAAAATAACTTCAGGAGAAAGGAAATTTAAAAGATACAAGCAGATTTTGTATGTTGTAATGATGTACAGTGAATGAACATAAATAAATAAATTTAAATTTTAAAAAAAGATATAAATAAATTAAAAAATAACTCTTAAAAATAAAAAAAGAAAAAGATACAAGCAGAAATCATTGAAATATAAAATAAACTAACTATACAGAAAAGAAATGAAAGTCAAAACTATTTCTTTCAAAGAAAAGCAAAATTGACACACCACTACCTAGAGTAATTAAGAAGAGAAAAAGGAACCAGGTAAATCACCTCTGCAATGAAGCAGGCAATATAACAACAAACATAGTAGAAATACAAAAGATCATTAGAGGATATTATGAACAACTATATGCCAAGAAACAAGAAAACCTGGATCAGATGGACAAATTCCTGGACACATATAGTGTCCCAACATTGAGCCAAGAGAATAGAAAAAGTCAGAATAGGCACATAACAAGCCAGGAGATTGAATCAGTAATCAATAACTTCCCAACAAATATAAATACCAAATATAGTGTGAGTGAAAGAGGAAGGTCTGTGGAATGACATTTGGGAGAGGGACAGGGAGGCAAAGCATTAATGGCACAAAGAGGTGTGGTATTATCTGTTGATATTTTGTAGTTTTATCAACTGTACTAGGGAGTAATTTTCACCTGTTGAAATATCCACTTTGTAAGACAAATAATGTGATTGAATGTATGGAAGAAAATGAAATGAATAAATAAATAAATTTATTAATTAATTAAAAAAAGAAAAGCCCTGGCCCTGATGGCCTCACCTCTGAATTATACAAAACTTTCAAAGAAGGATTAACCCCCAAACTGCTCAAGTTATTTCTCAAGATCCAAAAGGGTGAATCTCTCCCTAATTCATTTTATGAATAAATTTTATTACTCTTATTCTTAATATAGATAAAGACAGAACAAGGAAGGAAAACTATAGACCAATATCTCTGATGAAAATAGACACTAAGATTCTCAATATGATACTAGCAAATCATATCCAACCACTTATAAGAAAGCTTTTTTTTTAAGAAAGATTATACATCATGATCAGGTAGGCTTTATTCCAAGAATGAAAAGTTGGGTCAACCTATGCAAAAGTATAAATGTAATACACCATATTAATAGAAAGAAAGATAAAACTCATATGGTCATATCAATTGATGCAGAAAAAGCATTTGATAAGGTACAACATCCCTTCATGATCAAGAGTCTCAGCAATATCAGCATAGAAGGGTCATTTCTCAACACAACAAAAATGATCTATGAAAAATCCATAGCGAACATGATGCTGAATGGAGAAAAGCTGAAGGCTTTTACCCTAAAAACTTCTACAAGAGAAGAATGCCTACTTTCTCCACTCCTTTTCAATATAGTACTGGAATTCCTTGCCAATGCAGTCAAAAAAGAGGAAAAATAAAAGGCATTCAAATAAGAAAAGAAGTGAAACCCTATTTGCAGATGACATGATTGTATACATAGAAGACCCAATGATATACATGAAGAAAATTCCTGATGTAATACATGAACACAGTAAAGTTGCAGGATACAAAATCAACATGCAGTATACAAAATCAACATACAGAAATCTGTAACATTTCAATATACGAGCAGGCACACTGAGATAGAATTGAAAAATTAATCCCATTTACCATTGCCACAAAACGTATAAGATACTTAGGAGTAAATCTTACCAAAGAAGTTAAAGACCTCTACAAAGAAAACTACAAGAAGCTAAAAAAGAAAATTGAAAATGACTCAAAAATGTGGAAGTATGTCCCATGTTCCTGGATTGGAAGAATTAATGTAATCAAATTGCAATTATACCCAAGTTAATCTACAAATTTAATGCAATCCTAATCAGAATACCAGACACATTCTTCACAGATGTATAAAAGACAATTGTACAATTGGATACTTGAGTTCCCCGAATATTCTGGTTATCAATCCCTTATCTTTGGCATAGTTAAAAAAAATCTCTATCATTTTGAGGGTGTCAATTCGCACTAATTACAGTGTCTTTTTCTGTGCACAAATTTCTTAATCTCTGTTATTTCTTTTCTACTGTCATTTTTTGGATTTTGTTATTGTTTTTCCAATTCCCTGAGGCACACACCTGATATCTGGCAAGGCCTTTGCTTGAATGGAGGTCCCTAACTTCCTTAACTTTTTAAGTTGAAAGATATATGTAGACAGTTTAGCTTTAGCTCAGTATTTGTTTTTGTTTATAGTTTTACAGTACATGTGAATTGGCATTGTAGAAAAGAAGCTCTCTTTCAGAGAGAATCTGAATGTTGGCATGGAATATCAGCATGATCTTTAGCAGAAACATTCTACTAATTTAGTCCCACATCATAACTAAACAACTTTTTATTAACTGAAAGTTTAATTTTGACACTTTATGCCTAAGTCCACTGCACTACCCTTCCAAGGGAAACTAAACGTGAAAACATGCCATTATAAACTACACTTAGAAACATAAAAACACGTGGGACCAGCAGTTGGCATAATGGCTATGTCACTGGGCTCCCATGTAGTCAACCACGGTTCGAGTCCGAGCCCGGTGGCTTAAACTCACACTGGGCATGTGTGCATGTGTGCCCAAGATCTGGAGAGGAGAATGGAGGAGAAGGGATTGTGGTGTGGCCATACCCCTTGGGGCTGACTTCTCACTTTTTATCTCTCTATCTCTCTCTTTCCTTCTGGTGAGCACACACGCCCTATAGCAAAAACCTCTGAAAAAAAAGTAAAAATAGAAAAGACAATCATAAAATTTGTCTAGAATTACAAACGACCTTATATCACCAAAGCAATCCTGTACAAGAAGAGTGAGTGGGTGGCATCTCAGTCCTTGATCCAAAAATATACTACAAAGCTGTGGTAATCAAAACAACACGGTATTGGCACAGAAAAAGACAGGTGGACCTATAGAACAGAATAGAGTTCCCAGAAATAAATTCCCAAACATGCACTCAACTGATTTTGACAAGGCATAACAGTCAATCCAGTAGGAAAAGGAAAACATTTTCAGCAAATAGAGCTGAAAGAGCTGAATTTCCACTTGCAAAAGAGATGAATCTGAAGACCTACCTCTCACCTTTGACAAAAATCAAACTCAGGGTGGATCAAAGATCTAACCTAAGACCTCAAACTATAAAACTGCTCCTAGAAAACACTGGGGAATCTTTTGGAGACATTAGAGTAAGCAAAGTCTTCCTAAATATGACCCCCAAAGCACAGTCAATAATCCCTAAAAGAGACAAGTAGGATTACA
Source organism: Tupaia belangeri chinensis (assembly GCF_000334495.1). Taxonomy (NCBI): domain Eukaryota; kingdom Metazoa; phylum Chordata; class Mammalia; order Scandentia; family Tupaiidae; genus Tupaia; species Tupaia belangeri. Next base: position 16,621 of record NW_006205276.1, read on the forward strand.
TCAGACTAAGAAGTGTTTGCAAGGCAAATGACACAGTAATAAGTGTGAATCAACAGACCTCAGAAAGAGAAAATATTTTTGTAAATTATGCACCAGATGAGGGTCTGATAACCAGAATACACAAGGATATGAAGCAGCTGTCCCAAATAAAGATGATTAACCCTATTAAAAGATGGATAAGGTTTATTATCTATTGATGAGAATAGATATGGTGGTCTCACCTGGGCTGGACTCAGGTGTATATCATGCTGGGTAAAGTGTCTTTACAATCTAAATGATGTATAGTAATTTCATGTATGAATAAAAAAAATTTAAAAACTCAAATGAAAAGATGGGAGAACAAGTTGACAAAACCATGCTCTAAGGATGATGTACAAATAGCCAAAAGGCATATGAAAAAATGCTTAACATCCCTCATTGTAAGGGAAATGCAGATCAAAACAACAATGAGATACCACCTAACCCCAGTCAGAATGACTTAGAGTTAAAAAAGAAAATAAATTATAAGTGATGATAAGTGTTGGCGGAGGAGTGGTGAAAGGGGAACCTTCTTACACTGCTGGTGGGAATTTAAATTGGTCCAGCCACTGTGGAGAACAATTTGAAGATTCCTCAAAAATCTACAAATACAACTTCCATATGATCCAACAATAGTGTGGAATGGGGGGTGAAGAGAAGAGGATAGAGAAAGATAGCAAGAGAACAATAGAGAGGCAGGAAGTTAGTGAGAAACAGATATGGCTTATTACCTGTTGATGATGACATGTATAGTATTCTCAACTGGATTGGTCTGAGAAGTATTTCATGATGGGTAAAGTCTTTTTACAAGCAAAATGAGAAATAGTGATTGACTTTTAAAAAGTATTTAGAATAATAATAATAGTAATAATAATGATTGGGAAAAACAGAAAAGTTATTGAATGATGAAGCAGGGAGATTAATGTCTATGTATTGACTGACATGCATGACATTCCCTTTTGAAAAAGCAAAGTAATACAATGTAAAGTTATATGTAATCCAATGTAATATAATTAAGATTATGATGATAATTAAAATAATAATAAACTAACAACTTTCAATAGCAAGTTCAGCTGGTAATTACGAAAAAAGCAGTTCTAACTTTAATCAAAGAAACTTTAAGCCAGGAAACAGGTTAGGATTCTCTTCAAATAGTAGGTACATGAACCTATCAGGATCTCAAGACAGTACACAAATCCTTAAAACCCCAACAACAAAGCCTAGAAGAAAATTAGCAATGTTTCAGACAAAAGTTATAAAATTCTATTTCACCAATTCTGTCTCATGTACTTTATCTTCTGTTGTGGTCCAATTTACTGCAATAAATTCTGGGATATAATATTCAAATCGAGACTTGGCCCTATGATTAAGTTGGCCATTTTCTTAGTTTTTGAACTGTTATTTCTGTGTGTCTGCATTTAATTTTCCTGACATAGCACTCCCTTGAGAACTTCTTGGAGATCTGGTCTGGTGGTGGTAAATTCTTTCAGGTTTTGTTTATCTGAGAATATTCTTGTCTTTCCTTCCCACATGAAGTATAATATTGCTAGGTACAGTATTCTTGGTTGAAATTTTCTTTCCCTTAACACTTTGAAAATATTTTCCCATTCTTTCCCCACTCACATTGTTTCTGATGAAAGGTCTGCTGTTATCCTGATGGACTATCCTTTTTAGGTAACTTGATGTTTCTCTCTTTCCAGTCTTAGTATCTAGTCTTTGTCTGTGGTTTTGGTCAATCTGGCTATAATGTGTCTTGGAGAAGATTTTCTTGGGTTGATTCTATTTGGGGTCCTTTGTATTTCTTGGGATTGGATCTTTGAGTGCCTCTCTAGGTTTGGAAAGTTTTCTTGCAGGATTTCATGGAATAGATTATCAAAGCCCTTATGAGTCTCTTCACCTCTGGGATACCAATTATCCAGGTGTTTGGACGTTTGATGGTATCTAGTATTTCTTGTATATTACTATCTTTTTGGGGGCTCATCTTCTCAGTCTTCATGGTGGATTTTTCAACACCAGCAATTTTCTCTTCTATGTCTGAGATTCTATTTTCTGTATGATCTAATCTGCTTTTAATACTTTCAAGGGGTATTTTGACTTCCTATATTATAGCCTTTGTTTCTAACAGGTCCCTTTGATTCTTTCTTTAAACTGTAATTCCTCTTTTAGATCTTGCAAGAACTTCCTCACCTCCTGGAACTCATCAGCTCCTTTCTCCTTTCGCTTCTGCAGTTCATGGTCTCTCTTCTCTTCCATCTCTGTTAGCTTTGCCATTATGAGTATTCTAAATTCTTTATCAGGTATTTCCATAATTTCACTGAACTCTCTATGGATGAAGAGGAGTTACTCTTTTCTCAGGGAGGAGAGGCATTTTCTTGCTTTCTCATATTTCTTTGTGGTCCTGTGGTGATTTCTAGTCATCTGATGGATGGTGGGTTTCTTCCTAATCTTGAAGTTCAATCTGAACATTCAGGAGCATGTAGAAAGAGGTGATCTGAAATCTATTTGTCATTCCATTGTGATCCCTTTGTGCAGCAGACTCAGTAGATACTGAGGAATATGTTAACTCCAATAGTATTTGGATTTTTGGCTATAGTTCCCTTAGATCCATCTAGAAACACAGTAAATGGAGATTGAGGAGCAGAGAGGTGAGATTTAAAAAAAGAAAAGGAAAGAGCAGAAACAACAATAACAATAACACAGAAACAGAGTGGGGAAAAGTGAAAACAAACTTTTTTTTTCTAGAAAAAGCACAAAATAAAAAACCTAGTTCATGAAGAATCTTCTGAAGGCTTTGCTCTTTCCTCTCCTGCCTGGTTGAGAGAGGGTGAGGGGATTATTAACAAGATAAGACAGGACTAAAAGCAAGAGAGTACATTACCTTTAAAATTTTTAAAAAGGAAAAATTTCAAAAAAAAATGAGAAGACAGAATCAGAGAGAGACAGAGACACAGAAACAGAGATAGAATGTTAGAGGAGCCCCCTACTGCTCAAGTTTGCAGGCTGGAAGCTGAATTATCAGTGGGAAATCTTCATCTCTTTTTTTTTTCCCCTGAAACTACTTCTCAGGAGCCATGAGGAATCTTCTGAAGGCCTGGTTCTTGCCTCTCCTCCATTTAGAATATATAGAATAGGGACATACAATACCTCTCTTTCATAGTCTGGCTTGTATCGCTTAGCAGTAAATCTTCCCTATTTGTCCACTTTTTATCAAATGACAGTGTCTCATTGGTTTTTTAATGACTGAGTAGTATTCCATAGTGTGTAAGTTCCATATTTTTTCAATTCATTTATCTCCATTCATTTATCAATAGGGTTGTTTTCATGTCCTAGCAATTTTTAAAATTTCATGCTGTTATTATTATTACTAGATATACATTCAATTACTATATATCATTTAGCTTGTAAAGAGAATTAACCCAACCTGAAATGTACATTAGATCAGTCCAATTCAGAATATTATACATGCATCAACACATAATAAACCATTTATGTGCCCCACAAATGTTCTAACTCTTTATTTTTACTCTCAAGTTTCCTTCCCTAAACTCTGTCCCACTCCACCTCCCTTATATTTTGTCTCTAGTTTCATTAACTATTTTCAATGTTTTTATGCCCTATGACATTTCAGTCTCTACCATAGAGTGCAGACACTCAGTGTATGTTGTGAAAACATAAAATGTCTCTCCTTTATAACCTGGCTTGCTTCACTCAGAAATAAATCTTCCATATTCATCTACTTTCTAGCATATGTCAGGGTCTTGATGCTTTTCATGGCTGAATAGTGTCCCATGGAGTTTTCCTTCCTTGTCCTGTCCTTATCTGTTTTAAGGATGAGGGTGATAGAGGTTTCATCGAATGAATTAGGAAGAGATTCACCCTTCTTCGATCTTTAGAAATAACTTGAGCAGAATGGGAGTAACTCTTCTTTGAAAATTTTGTATAATTCAGAGGTGAAGCCATCTTGGCCAAGGCTTTTCTTTGATGGGAGGTTATTTATTATGGATTCAATGCCCTGGCTAGCTATGGGCCTATTTAGACTTTCTATATCCTCTTAGCTCACTCTTGGTAGATTATATTTGGCGAGGAATTTGTTCACCTCATACAGATTGTTTTGTTTCTTAGCATATAGATGTTCAAAGTATCTTTTAATAATGTTTTGACTTTCTACTATGTCTGTTGTTTTATTACCAGCTTAATTGCAGATTTGATTCACCTGGTTGCTTTCTCTCTTCTTCTTAATACGTCTCGCAAGTGGTGTATCGATTATCCTTTCAAAGAACCAGCTTTTACTTTAATTTATTTTCTTTATAGCACGTTTATTTTCAATTTTATTTATTTCTGCTTGGATCTTTATTATTTCCTTTCTCCTGGAGTTTTTTGGATTTTTTTCTATTGCTTTTCCAATTCTCTGAGGCATGATGTTAGGTGATCCATTAACCTTCTTTCCAACTTCCTCTTCTGTGCACTAATTGCCATGAACTTCCTTCTTATGACTGCTTTAGCAGTGTTTTAAAGATTATGGAAACTCGTGTCCTCTTTGTCATTAGCTTCCAAGAATCTTTTTTATTTCAGTCTTTATTTCTTTAGTACTAGTGGAGTCATTCAGGAGTAGGTTAATTAGTTTCCATGAATTTGGGTATTTTTGAGGATTTCTCTTGTGATTAAAATCAAGTTTAATTCCATCATGGTCAGAGAAGATGCTGGATATAGTTTCTATGTCTCTTAATCTGTAGAGGCTTGCTTTGTGTCCTATGATGTTGTCAATCTTTTAAAAGGTTCCATGTCGGGGTGACAAAAAAATGTATCTCATGGTTTTTGGATGGAAAGTTTATAGATGTCTCTTAAGCCAATTTAATTAATGGAATCTTCTAAATCCTTTATCTCTTTACCCATTTTTTGCCTAGATGATCTGTCCAGAGGGTACAGTGTGGTGTTGAGATGGCCAACAATTAGTATGTTGCAGTTTATCTCCCATTTTAGATCTAACAGACTTTCCTTCACATATTTGGGTGCTCCTGTGTTAGGTGCATATATATATATATATGTATATATATATATATATATATATGTGTGTGTGTGTGTGTGTGTGCTCCAAATGTTCTTCCCCAGGCTCCACTCCTCCACACACACCACATCTGGCATTCACATCCACCTCTTGTGTTTGTACATCTTTTAGCCTGTCAGTTTTAGTTATAGAGTGCAGACATTCAGTATATATTAAGTGGGGAAATACAGTGTCTCTCTTTCATAGCCTGCCTTCCTTCACTCAGCAGTAAATCTTCCATATACTTCCACTTTCTGTCAAAAGCCAGGGTTTTGTTGTTCTTAATGACTGAATAGTATTCCATGGAGTATATGTGCCACAATCCATTCAGCAGTACGGGGGCATTTGGGTTGGTTCCATGTCTTAGCAATTGTGGAAACTGCCGCAATAAACATTGCACAAGCACTTTTCCAATGAGAAATTCTTCTGTCCTTTGGGTAGATGCCAAGAAATGGGATTGCTGGATCATATGGCAGCTCTATTTGTAGATTTTTGAGGAATCTCCATATTGTTCTCCACAGTGGTTGGGCTAATTTACATTCCCACCAGCAGTGTCAGAGACTTCCCCTCACCACACCCCCACCAACACTTATCATTTTTTTTTAATCTTAGCCATTCATTATTGTTTTGATTCACATTTCCCTTACGATGAGGGATGTTGAGCATTTTTCATATGCCTTCTGGCTATTTGTATGTCATCTTTAGTGAGTGTTCTTTTCAACTCCTTCTCCCATCTTTTATTAGGGTTCATCATCTTTTTTTCCAAACAGCTTCTTTAGTTCCTTATGTATTCTGGTTATCAATCCCTTATCTGATGCATAATTTACAAAAATATTTTCTCATTCTGAGGGCTGTCGATTCACACTAATTACTGTGTCTTTTGCCATGCAGAAACTTCTTAGTCTGATGTAATCCCACTTGTCTATTTTGGGGATTATTGACTGTGCTTTGGGGGTCTTATTTAAGAAGTTTTTCCCTACTCCAATGTCTCCCAGAGTTTTCCCAGTGTATTCTAGAAGCAGTTTAATAGTTTGGAGTCTTAGATTTAGATCCTTGATCCACCTTACTTGATTTTTGTCAAAGATGAGAGGTAGGGGTTCAGATTCATCTTTCTACAGGTGGAAATCCAGTTTTTCTAGCACCATTTGCTGAAGAGGTTTTCCTTTTCCCACTGGATTGACTGGTACACCTTGTCAAAAATCAGTTGACTGAATGATTGGGAATTTATTCCTGTGAACTCAAAGCATTCCACTTGTCTATTTTTGGGTGATTATAGATTGTGTCTTATTTAAGAGATCTATGCCTACCCCCAATGTCTCACAGAGTTTCCCCAGTGTTTTCCAGAAGCAGTGTATAATTTGAGGTATTAGATTTAGATCTTTGATCCACTATTAGTTGATTTTTGTCAATGGTGAGAGGTTGGAGTTCAGATTCATCTTTCTGCAGGTGGATATCCAGTTTTTTCAACACCATTTGCTAATGAGGTTTTTCATTTACTACTATGTTGACTGGTACCCCATGTCAAAATCAGTTGGCTGTATGTTTGGGAGTTTATTTCTGGGGACTGTATTCTGTTCCATTGATTCACCTGTCTGTTTCTGTGCCAATACCATACTGTGGTGATTACCACAACTTTGTATTATATTTTTGGGTTATGGATTGAGATGCCACCCACTCCACTCTTCTTTTGTAGAATTGCTTTGGAATTATGAGTTTTTTATGGTTCTAGACTAATTTTATAACTGTCTTTTCTAGATCTGTGGAAAATGTGGCACTTTGATTGGAATTGTGATACTTATATAAATTAATTTGAGTAGAATTGCCATTTTGATTATATTAATTCTTCCATTCTTGGAACATGCTTTGTCTTTACACTTTTTTGTGTCATTTTTAATTTTTTTCTTTTTTTTAAAGAGGTTTATGCTATAGGGTACATGCACTCACCAGAAAGACAGAGAGAGACAGAGAGATCGGAAGTGTGAAATCACCCTCCCAGCATGGATGGCCATGCCACAATCCCTTCTCCTCCACTCTCTTCTTGGGATCTTGGGAACACACACACACGCGCCCTGTGTGAGTGTAAGCCACCAGGTTTGGGACTCCAACTGCTGTCAACTACATGGGAGTCCAATGACATAGCCATTATGCCAACTGCTGGACCCTTCCATTTCTTTTGTTTCTTCCATTTCTTTTGTTTAGCTTCTTGTAGTTTCCCTTGTGGAGGTTTTTAATTTTTTTGGTTAGATTTATTGCTAGGTATCATACACTTTTGGGTGCTGTGATAAATGGAATTACCTTTTTCAGTACAATCTCAATTTGCCTGCTATTCATATATAAAAATACTATAGATTTCTGTATGTTGATTTTGTATCCTGCAACATTACTGTATTATGTATTACTTCTGTCGATTTTTTTCATGGATACCATTAGGTCTTTTATGAATACAATAATGTCATCTGTGAATAGAGAGAGTTTCACCTCTTCTTTTCCTATTTGAAAGACATTTATTTTATTCTCTTTTATAATTGATTTGGCAAGGACTTCCAGTATTATACTGAAAAAGAGTGGAAGAAGTGGACATCATTGTCTATTACCAGCTTTTGGTGGAAAAGCTGTCAGCTTTTCTACATTCAGGGTGGTGTTCCCTATGGATTTTTCATAGATAACTTTTAATGTGTAGAAAAATGACACTTCTATGCCAATTTTGCTGAGAGTCTTGATCAGGTTCTGATGTTTTATTTTATCATAGGCTTTTTCTGCATCAATTGATATGCTCATTTGGTTTTTATCTTTCTTTCTGTTACTTTACATTTATGATTTTGCATATGTTGAACCATTCTTCCATTCTAAGAATAAAGCCTACCTGATCTTGCTGTTTAATCTCTTTCATATATTGTTGGGTGTGATTTGCTTGTATCTTGTTGAGAATTTTTGCATCTATATTCATCACATTAATGGTATCTAGTTTTCCTTCCTTGACCTGTTCTTATCAGTTTTGTGGATAAGGGTAATGATGGCTTCATAGAATGAATTAGGGAGCAGTTCATCCTTTAAGATCTTTAGAAATAACTTGAGCAGAATGAGAGTTAAGTCTCCCTTAAAAGTTTTGTGGAATTTAGACTTGAAGCCATCACATCGGTGGTTTTCTTTTTGGGAGGATATTTATTACTGATTCAATCTCCTGGCTTGTTATGGGCCAATTCAGACTTTCTATATCCTCCAGGTTCAATCTTGGTAGATTATATGTGTCCAGAAATTAGTCCATCTCATCTAGATTTTCTTGTTATTAGCATATAGTTGTTCATAGTATCCTCTAATGATGTTATATATTTACACTATGTCTGTTGTCATGTTGCCTGCTTCATTTCAAATTTGATTTGCCTGGTTCGTTTCTCTGTTTGTCATAAGAAATATTGCTAGTGGATCTTCACGCATCCCCACTGTTCCTCCTCCTAGGACCCCAGGTTGGTTGTCTGGGACTGTAAGGTGAACTCCCACCCCACCCCACCCGAAACTCAGATCGAGCAAGCCAGCAGTTCCAGACACCAGGTGGACTGAGGCTGCAGGCCCGACCCTTACAAAACTTCACGCATCCCCACCGTTCCTCTTCCTTGGACCCCAGGGTGGTTGTCTGGGACATTAAGGCAAACTCCCACCCCACCCCACCCGAAACTCAGATCGAGCAAGCCAGCAGTTCCAGACACCAGGCGGACTGAAGCTGCAGGCCCGACTAACCTGATCCAGTCACTCATCCTCTGACCCTTTCCCACTGCCTTTGGACTCTTTGAATTTTGGTGATTGAATAGCATGCAGTGTGTGCAATATGAGCCATGCGATTTCCTTTTTTCATTTTGTAGTTCTTCACTCTTGAGGTGTTGCTTATTAGGTCAATTAGAGGCTCACCACTACTTAGAAACAGGGAGTACTTTGGGCTATCCGGGGCTAGTGGCAACAATTAATGGTAATTGTGAGCAACAGGTAGGCCAACCATAAGAGAAATAATAAATATTCTAATTCTATACAACTTTTAACAGTCAGAGTTACCATAAATAAGTGAGGAAGAAACATACAGATTACCTGATGACTAGGAACAATCACAGAGGCTCAAGAAATATGAGCAACAAACAAAAGGCCTCACCCTCAAGGGAAAACACCAAGCCTACATCACCCATAGTCAATACAATGAACGTCATGAACATGTCTGATAAGGAATTCAGAATATTCATAGTGAACAAACTAACTGAGATGGAAGAGACGAGAGACAAGGAGCTTCAAGAGATGAAGAAGTCCTTTCATGACTTGAAAGAAGAAATAGATACCTTAAACAAGAACCAGATGGAACTTCTAGGATTGAAGAATGTGATACAGGAAATCAAAACCTCCCTTGAAAGTATTAAAAGTAGGTTAGACCAGGCAGAAGATTGAATCACTAACGTAGAAGATAAAACATCTAATCTAGAAAAAAGTATCAAAAACATTGAGAAAACAACCATGAAAAATGAGGATAATATACGAGGAATACTAGATACCATCAAGTGCTCCAACATCAGGATAAAAGGTATTCCAGAAGAGGAAGAAAATAATAAGGACCTAAATAATTTATTCTGTGAAATCCTGGAAGAAAACTTTCCAAATCTAGAAAGGCATTCAAATATCCAGACTCAAGAAATACATAGGACCCTGAGTAGAATCAACCCAAGAAGATCCTCTCCAAGGCACATCAGAATAAACAAAATTTGAAGGAATTTACCGACTCCAGACCAGCTCTTCAAGAGGTTCTGAAGGGAGTACTACACCAGGAAAACTAAATAATCAGAGACAGTTTTATGAGAACAAAAAGCAACTAAGAAAATGGCTCACTTAATGATAGGATCAGGTACAGAAATATCAATAATTACATTGAATGTCAATGGATTAAATTCTCCAGTTAAGAGACATAGACTGGCTGAATGGATAAGAAAACAGAAACCCTCTATATGTTGTCTAAAGAAACTCACCTTATGGATAAAGACATACATAGACTAAAAGTAAAGGGCTGGAAAAAGATACTCCATGCAAATGGAAATTAAAAAAGGGCTGGAGTTGCGATAGTGATCTCAGACAAAATAGATTTCAAGACAAAGACTGTAAGAAGAGACAAAGAAGGGCATTATATTATAATAATGGGGTAATCCAGCAAAATATCTTCTAGTCAGAAAAATAAATGGAGAGATACAGGACTTAAATGATACTATAAATCGAATAGGCTTGACAGATATCTATAGAATGTTCCATCCTACATCCACAACATATACATTTTTCTCACCCCGACATGGAACTTTTTCAGAGATAGCTCATATTTTAGGACACAAATCAAGCCTTTACAGATTCAAAGGCAAAGAAACTGTATCCAGCATCTTCTCTGACCATGATGGAATTAAACTCAAGATTAATTTCAAGAAACAAACCCGAAAATACATGAACACATGGAAACTGAACAACCTACTTCTGAATGACTTCTTCACTACTGAAGAAATTAAGGCTGAAATAAAAAAAATTATGGAAACAAATGATAATGAGTACACAAGGAAAGAAAGAAATGAGATTAATCAAATATGTGATGAAACAGACAATATTACTACAGACACAGCAGAAGTACAAAATATCATTAGAGAATACTATGAGCGACTATACACCAACAAACAAGATGACTTGGAGGAGATGGAAAAATTCCTTGATGCATATAATCTACCAAGATTGGTTCAGGAGGACATAGAGAACCTTAATAGACCTATAACGAGCCAGGAGATTGAATCAGTAATAAATAACCTCCCAGCAAAGAAAAGCCCTAGTCCAGATGGTTTCACTTCCGAATTCTACAAAACTTTTAAGGAAGAGTTAACTCCTATCCTTCTAAAATTATTTCTAAAGATTCAAAAGGAAGGAAACCTTCCAAATTCATTTGATGAAGCCTCCATCATCCTCATCCCCAAAACAGATAAGGACATGACAAAAAAGGAAACCTACAGACCAATATCATTGATGAATATAGATGCAAAAATTTTCAACAAGATACTCGCAAATCATATCCAACAACATATAACAAAGATCATTCATCACGACCAGGTAGGCTTTATACCAGGGATGCAAGGGTGGTTCAATATACGCAAGACTATTAATGTAATACACCACATTAACAGAAAGAAAGAAAGAAAACATATGATCATCTCAAATGATACAGAGAAAGCATTTGACAAAATACAACATCCTTTTATGATTAAGGCTCTCAGTATGATTGGTCTAGAAGGGTCATTTCTGAACACAATAAAAGCAATCTATGAAAAAACTACAGTTAACATTATACTGAATGGAGAAAAGCTGAAAGCTTTTCCTCAGAAAACAGGTAATAGGCAAGGATACCAACTTTTTCCACTGCTCTTTAATATACTACTGGAAGTCTTAACTATTGCAATCAGAAAAGAGAACAAAATTAAAGGCATTAGAATAGGCAAAGAAGAGTTGAAAATATTTTTATTTGCAGATGACATGATGGTATATTTAGAAGACCCAAAGGTATCCATTAAAAAACTTCTTGAAGTAATAAGTGAATACAGTAAGGTGGCAGGATACAAAACCAATATTCAAAAATCTATAGCATTTCTATTTATGCACAAGTTGAACGAAGCAGAGCTAAAGAAAGGAATCCCTTTCACCGTAGCCACAAGGTGTATAAGATATCTAGGGATAAACCTAACTAAGAAAGTCAAAGACCTTTATAAAGAAAACTACGAGAATCTTAAAAAATAGTCACAAGATGTATAAGATACCTAGGGATAAACCTAACTAAGAAAGTCAAAGACCTTTATAACAAAAACTATGAAAATCTTAAAAAAGCTATTGAAAATGATATAAAAAAGTGGAAGGATATACCATGCTCCTGGATTGGAAGAATTAACATAATCAAAATGGCAATTCTACCCAAATTAATCTACATGTTTAATGCAATTTCAATCAAAATACCAGAGATATTCTTCAGAGATCTAGAAAAGACAATCATAGAATTTGTCTGGAACCATAAAAGACCTCGTATTGCAAAAGCAATCCTGCGTAAGAAGAATGGAGTAGGAGGTATATCACTCCCTGATCCCAAGATATACTATAAAGCTGTGGTCATCAAAACAGCATGGTATTGGCATAAAAACAGACATGTGGACCAATGGAATAGAATAAAGACCCAAGAAATAACCACTAAACCTTACAGCAAACTGATCTTTGACAAAGGATATCAGTCAGTCCATTGGGAAAAGGTAAACCTCTTTAGTAAATGGTGCTGGAAAAACTGTGTATTACCTGCAGAAAGATAAAACTGAACCCCAATCTCTCACCGTTAACAACAATCAACTCAAAATGGATCAAAGATCTGAACCTAAGACCTCAAACAATAAAACTACTGGAGGAAAATTCTGGGGAAACTCTGGGAGACATTGGAGTAGGTAAAGACTTCTTAAATAAAACTCACAAAGCACCGGCAATAATCCCTAAAATAGACAAGTGGGACTATATCAGACTAAGAAGTTTCTGCACAGCAAATGACACAATATCAAGTGTGAACCGACAACCCTCAGAATGGGAAAATATTTTTGTTAAATATGCCTGAGACAAGGGACTGATGACCAGAATACACAGGGAACTCAAGTGCCTTATGCGAAAAAAAAAAGATGAACCCAATTAAAAGATGAGAAACTGAGCTGAATAAAAATCTCTGTAAGGAAGACATATGAACAG
>NW_006205277.1:0-753 GCF_000334495.1 Tupaia belangeri chinensis
TTAATTGAGGAATTTAATCCATTAACATTTACTACTATTATCAAAACGTGTGGACTTATTTCTGTCATTTTGTTAGTCATTTCATAGTTGTTTTGTGTTTTCTTATTTCTATCTGTTCCTGTTCTAATTTCATGATGTAGTATTCCTTTCTGTACTTCCTAAAGAGGTGGTCTACTATTGGTAAATTCTTTTAGCATTTATTTATGTGGAGAATTTTTTCTTATTCACATTTGAAGGATTTTCTTGTTGGGTGTGGTATTCTGGGCTGAAATATTTTTTCTTTCAGAAGGTTAACAGTCTTCCCAGTTTTTTTCTTGCCAGAATTGTTCATTATTTCAGTTGGGCCATCTAAGTATTGTGTCATGTGGTAAACGCTTCAAGTAACCTGGCACTACTCTCCTTTTTTAAAATATTGTCGTGATATCTACTTTTACCAATGTGGCAATGCTGTGCCTTAGAAAGAGTATTATATTGATTCCATTTAGTGTTTTTGTAGTTTATGGATCTGAACATCTGTACATCTCTCTGGATTTGGGAGGTATCCAGATAATAGACCGTGAGAGGGATTTTCTGTGCCTTTACCCATCTCATCGCCATCTGGAATACCCTCTTTTTGGATATTTAGATCCTGATGCTGTCTAAAATTTGCCCTCTCTTTTTCTTTTTTGTTTAAATTTTGCTATAGGACACTTGTGCTTGCTATGAAGAGAGGCAGAGAGAAATAAAAGCAGAAAGTTTAAAAACACCTCATTG
>NW_006205277.1:1252-4685 GCF_000334495.1 Tupaia belangeri chinensis
AATGATTATTTTACTGCAGTGTTTCCATGTTGGGATAAATTAGAAGGCTGGCCTTTAAGGTCGGAGATTCATTCTTCTGCATTGCCTAGTTTGCTTTTAATGCTGTGGAGGGAGATGTTGATTTCCTCTATTGTATTCTTCATCCCCAAAAGTTCAGGCTGATTGTTCTAAGGGTATTTATCTCCTTATGGAATACTTCCTTCAAGACATTGGGTGATTTTTCTCATCTGTGTGAATGGGTTGTCCTTTTTCTGTTGCATCTCAATGAGTTTTCTTATTAGGGATATTTCAAATTCCTTATCTGAAATTTCTGTGACTTTTGTTTTTTTACTCATTGATAGTGAGGATGTTAGGATTCCTAGGAAGAGAGATATTTTTTGGTTTTCTAATCTTCTTGTGACTTCACATTGACTTTGAGGCATGTGAGGAAATACTATCTTTCTAATATGGTGGTGGTTTCTAGAGCAGTATGCTCACGTGCTTCCATACTGTGTCTGTTAGTCTGCACCAGTGTCCCTGTTCTTTTCTACATGGTAGTGCTGAAGTACACAGTGGCAGGTTTCCTGACTAGTGTCTGGATACTCAAAGAAAAGTATTTCTCCTAAAGAGGGGAAGGCGAAGGAAATTCCCCCAGAGTCTCTCTTGTTCAGGGGGTTGGATCCTCAGTAGTTATGCAAGCAGAAACGATGAGAGCCAGAGGTTCCTGACAACCACCTCCTGCCCCATTAGATTCCCACCTGACCTTGTTCTCTGCAGGGCATGCTCACAGGTAGTGGTCACAATACATGCACCTATGGGCAGCAGCTGTGACAGTGTACTCCTTTTCCCATGCATCATTCTGTTGATCAGCGGCTCTGCGCTCTCTTCCTGGCCATGACCTCTCTGGTCCCAGTGTTGCCAGAGTCCAAGCCAGGGATGCAGAACAGAGGATATTCCCATAGCACGTGGTGGAAGCCGCACAGCACAGGGTACTTAGGATTATGTTGTCCTCACCTCCTTCCCTGTGACTTTCAACTGTCACTTGATTAACTGTCACAGTGAACTGGGATCCTGTTTTCATTATGTGTTTTAAACTTTTTATATATGACAGACCTCACAAAGCCAATTAGTTCCAAGCTGTCTTTTAAACTCAAACTATTACTTGGATATTCTTAGTATGTTTGACTTATGTGATACCTTAAAACTTATGCAGGAAGCATTGTCTCATTGGAAATTATGTTTAACATTAAGTTATATTTGTATATACATAAATTTTATGTGTGTTGAAAAATTATGAGTTTCATAAAAATATGATACATCTTCCTATATTATTAGTTATAATTATAAAGAAAATAGTTCTTATGCTAAGTTCTTGTCTGCAGAGTAATAACCTTGGGTGTTTTCAGCTTTAGCTCCTCCGTCTCCCATGGGGAACAGGAATCACTTCCATCAGGCAAGCTGCTCCCTTAGGAGGTCAGGCTGGGCTGACTCTTGGACTGATGCATGAGATACCGCCTCCGTTTTTAGTAGCCCTTTTTCAAGCTCATCAGGGACACAGTTCAACCTGGGATTCACCACCAGGACAGGACAGTTTCCACAGAAGCAGTATTCTATAGGATGTCTTAATGCACACGTTGTGTCCCCAGGTATCCATGGATTTATAATCCATTTTTCACCTTATGTTAGTTAAATTAAAAAAAAAAGCATTCCTGAAAAAAACTGCTTATAGAGGGAACTCTCTCCAAACAACAAAAAAACACACTTCCATCCATTGCTGCTGCCCACCATCCCACCTGGCACGTAGACACCCTCTCAGGAGTGTGATAACCACTGGGAGGAGAAGATGGTAGTTATTAACAAAGCAGGGAGGACACACACCTGCTCCATCTACCAGATCCTGAGTGAACTCTCAAACACCTCAGTCTGTCCCCAGCACTTAAGCAGATTGAACCCACATGGTAAGGAGCAATGACTAGAATGGAACATTTTAGGAGATGCGCTCTAGCAACATTGCTAAAAGGAATGCTGAGAAACAAAGATTCTAAATACAATTCAAGTGAATCAACAAACACCTAATGAAGACCCACCAGAGCGTCTAGAGGATTTACCAGGCTGACAGGTGACAACGGTGCTGCCCAGAGGGCTCCAAGGTCATCACAAAGGTGAGTGTGACTGTTACAGCCCAGGTGCCCCTGAGGGTACAGGAATGTGCGAGTGTCTGCTGGGCCCTTCGTGAGCCCCTCTTAACTTGCAGGAACTGCTTCAGGATTGAATAGCAAGGAGCAGAGACAGGAAGGGAGACAGACAATGGAGTGCCATCTGTGGTCAGTGTCCTGGATAGTCAAAGGACAGGGAACCAGAGAAGGTATTCCCCCATTGGAAAAACAGAAAAGCAAAACACTAAAACTAAAAACAAGCAAAGAAAAAAATAAACCAAAATTAACCAATGTGCATATTTTAGAGATGATCACAGGAAGATGGTCACAGGAAGAAAGACTTCGCCACCCTGTAGGAGATGGAGTCCGAAGGGAGAAGGAGAAGCCTCACAGGTGGTAGAGAAGGCAGGATGCTCAGGTGAGGACTGAGGGGCCCAAGAGCTCTTTTATATTTGAAGTACCTAATCCAAATTGATCCACAGAATTCTGCTGTTAATTGACAGAGAGTTGGAAACAAATTGACACCCTGATATACACAGGTAAAAGATATATCATTGTATGTACAAAATCCTCAAACTAGTCTTTATAATGACATCCATTTTCCAAAGTTCTCAGAGATGTTGAGGATTGCTCCGTTCTTTGCAATATCATTTGCCAAAATTCCTTTAATCATGATGTTTTCGGTTTCTTTGCATTTTTTTCTTGCTTTTTAATTAAGCTTTCTTAAAAGTTGAATGTGTTTGCCAGAAATAATCAGAGAAAGAGAGAGGTGGTGGGAGATGAGAATACCCAACTGTAGAGTGAAGGTAACACTTGATTTTCTTCCGCTTCACTCTCCTGTCAGGATTTTGGGCATGCACACAGACTCCCCGTGTGATTTTCACCCTGCTAAATCTGAGAATTGAACTGCCAGTCAATCATGTGGAATCCAGTTGTCTTCACCACCACACCACCTGTTGGCCTGAGTACATGGCTTTGCACATAATCATGAATGTTCCATCCTTCTTCTGGGTCTAAATATCCTTTGTAAATTAAGTGCTCAAATGATTTCTTTTCTAAGACACCTAGAAATTAGAGTTCTACCACAATAATCTCTCAATGTGCAAATGATGCTTATGGGACAGGAGACGAACCTGCTACCCTGTACCCCCCAAAAAAAAATTGTACAAGGAGCTAAGACCCCAGATATGGACACATTTCTGGGCAGGGCAAAGAAAATATGAGTGATACAGATCCCCCTCAAGGAAGATGCAAGAACTCTGAAATCAAACAGAACCCATTGAGCAGAGAAGCCTAGA
>NW_006205277.1:4696-5106 GCF_000334495.1 Tupaia belangeri chinensis
TGCAGGGGAGCCAGTCTTGCAAATATTTCTGAATCCAGGTTTATCAAATCTTACCCAGCTCATCTAACCTTCCTGTTCTGCTAATAAGAAAAACTAATTTGGCAGACCATTTTGTCCAAGATTCGTGGGTCATAATGAAGTGGTTCAGGACTCCTGCCCTGTGGCATCGAATCCATGGAATCTGCTCATCAGTATTCTGGAAGACTATGGGTAGTTTTATTCAGTGGATTGAAAAGCTGAATTCTTCTCTATACAAGTGACAGAAGAATTTCAACTTGCTTGCTTCTAGTAGCAGAAACCAGATATCCAAATGATCCAGGAATAGTCTTGATGGCTTAACCTTAGGGTGGGGGAATCAGAGTGGATGACTTTGTGAGTTCTCACATTCTGTTTTCAGAAATCTAGCCTGA
>NW_006205278.1:0-1110 GCF_000334495.1 Tupaia belangeri chinensis
GTCCGGGACATGAACCGCGGTCGACTACGTGGGAGTCCAGCGACATAGCCATTATGCTAACTGCTGGTTCCCTAAAAGTCTGAATTTTTTGTTAAGATATTGCGACGTGTTCCCAATCCCCAACCCACGGGGCACATTTGCTCTCTGGACAGAGACAGAGAGAGGGAAAGTGGCAAGTGAGAAATCATACCCGCTCCCAGGGGGAATATGGCCATGCTGCAATCACTTACTCCTAAATTCTTCGCTCAGAATTTTGGGCACCAGGACTCGAACCACACAGCCAGCCATGTGGGATCCAACTGACCTAACCTCCATGCCTCCTGCTGGCCCTGCAATGTGGAATTGCCCAGACAGACCCTTCCACGGACACCTTTCCTGCTCATCCTCTTCAGCTCAGATCAGCAAGTCCTAAGAGACCGGGAGAACACGGACCAGTTGGCTAATTAGGAGCCCTGTGCATTGGGCCCCCAAGGTCGTGCGATTGTAAATAATTGGCCCGTGTCTTCAGACCGTTATTTGCTGGCTCCAGTAGGGCAGCTCCATCAGGGTCTACTCCCCTCCTGGGCATCTGTAACAGGAGCCCCTTCCTGAATCTCTCTTCTTTTAAGTCTCGAGGACGGAGCCTGAGGCCTCATTGCACACCAGACAGGAGCGAAGTGGTCCATTCGCACTGCTTGGTCATGGATGAGCAGAGACTCATTGCAGCCCAGTGAGTGCTGAGGGAGGCGGCGGAGGGAGGGGGACTGCAGGAATTGATTCCTCCTCATTGGGGCAAACATGACCGCTGGGATATAGCAGTATACCAAGTTTCAGTTCAGAGTTCTCTGAAAATTTTGTTGTTGGTTCAGCAAGTCTAAATGCACATATTTTTCTTTCTTATGCATTAAAGAATATTTATTTAATTTAATTCATTTAAAGTCATAATTATTTTTAAACTTGCTATAGTGCACATGTGCTCTCCAGAGAGACAGAGAGAAATAGAGAGAAAAAATGTGAGAAAGCAAGCCAGCAGACCTTGAACCAAAGTGTGGTCAGGAATGTGGGTGTCCAGTATTCTAACCACCATACCACCGGCTTGCCACCCGAAGGGGATTTTAAACCAATACTTTA
>NW_006205279.1:0-645 GCF_000334495.1 Tupaia belangeri chinensis
GTGAAAGTGAGAGAGGGAGAAAGAAAAAGAGAGAGCTGAGCACCCTCAACAGAGTCTGGTCCCACCTTGATCTCCTTCCTCCAGTCCTCCAGCTTGTCAGATTCTGGACCCTCTCATATATGCTCCTGCCTGTTTCAGGTTGGTTGGCCCAGGAATTTCAACATTGGTCACCACATGGGAGCTGGCCTCTCTTGAGCAACATGCTACCGCATTGTTCTATTTTCTGTATTCTTGATGTTCTGGCATTCATGGCCTTGCTGGCTGGAGAGACTCCCTCGCCCAGGGCTGGCTAATTCCTAGAGACAGTGACCAGCTTGTGAGTGAGCTTGCTTTTTGTATTCAAACCAGTCAACCCTAAGAGATACGGTGGTTAAGATGGCTAGATCCCACATGGCCAACTGTGCAGTTCTAGTCCTGGACCTGGTGCCTTGAAAAACACATCAGCCTGCATGTGCACATGTGCCCCAAGCCCTGAAAGCAGGGGAAAATGAAGGGAAGGTATTGTATTGTGCCCATCTCGGGGGGGGGGGGGGGGGGGGGGGTGAGTGTTCTTTCCCACTTTTCCTCTCTGTCACTGGCAAAATTTAAAAAGCAAATTAATTAATTTTAAAAAAGAGAAGAAAATGGCCAATTTTAAACTGTTTA
>NW_006205280.1:0-284 GCF_000334495.1 Tupaia belangeri chinensis
TTAAAGGGCAGAAAATGGGGGAAGAGGAAACAGAATGCTAAAGCCAGTTGCTTGAGGATGTAAATCATTCGAAGATGTGAAAATGACTGACACCATGTAATTTCTCTGATCTTTTTGGAGCGAAATCTGATAAACACATGTGGCTTCCTTTAGCCTGATACAGCCTTGCAGTATCAGTCTCTGTATCAACAACCAGAAGATAACTGACAACAACAGGCAGATAGCATTTTCATATGCAAATGCTCTCATAACCATTGCTAATGAAGCTCTTAGAAGCATTCCTG
>NW_006205280.1:304-708 GCF_000334495.1 Tupaia belangeri chinensis
CATGCATCTAAAGATCACCGTGTTTTCTCAGATTAGACACTCTCCACATGTTATCATCCCTGGCCTGAGCAAAGGGAGAGACCAGTTACTAGATCCAGAGAGAGCAGTGTGGAAACTAATAGGAACTACAGTGCAGCCCACCAGAGCAACCCCACAACAAGAAGTGGGTGAACCCACCCCCCTACCACTTGACCTCTGCTCCTTTACCCTGGTACCCTACTGGAGGAGCCACCAGGAGCTAGAGAGTGACAGGTGGGTGGATGGTTCCATCCAGGTCAGCCTCATGGGCATGAGCAGGGCAGAAGACAGACCTGTAAGAGCTGGTAGGAGCACCCAGAATATTCACCATATCTGGAAGCTTACCGAGGGCAGGGACTAGGTTTTACTCATCTTTAAAAATATAT
>NW_006205281.1:0-283 GCF_000334495.1 Tupaia belangeri chinensis
ATTTCACAATGGTTACTTTGCCTCTAACCCTACCAGAGGCAAAAGGGGAGTTTTCTTAGCTCTTCAGGGCGTGAAACCAATGGGGGTCTGTAGAGAACGCTGTTATACAAAATGGATTCTGGATTCTGTAGTGACAAGACCTCACTGGGCAGTAAAAACTGTGACACGTATACCCCCAATTTCTTCCGTTGTCTGCCAAGCTGAAGGGACATAGTGGAAATGCCATGCAAGAGTAACAAACACCCAGCCCTGATAGCTCCAGATGCACTGGTCCACCCAGTGA
>NW_006205281.1:599-1377 GCF_000334495.1 Tupaia belangeri chinensis
GAATGGCAAATTTGGAGGTGTGTCTGTCACAGGCTTTATGATCCTGTCATTACAGAATCCTTTTTGTGTAACACAGCGCTCTTTACAGGGTCATAAAGGTAAAGTCGATGAAAGTGTTGAGTTCTACCTAAAGACTTATTTTTTTTTGAGAAAAAGCCTTCATATAGTTCATAATGGTTCTTACTTGAAAGTCCACTTTATCCAACACTAATATAGTGACACCTGTTGTCTTTTTTCCTATTATCTTCTCATCATAAATTTTCCATTATTTAATTTTTTTTTAATTTTGGAGGAGGATGTTTTTGTATTTAGTGTTTTTTTTTTAAGTTTTAAAATAAGCCATATATAATTGTCCATTTTTTTTAGGCTGCTTGCCAAACTTCTTTTATTTGTAGTAGGTTACAGGATCTGTAATAATCTAACATTTTTCTATTTGTTTCCCTTCTTACCTTGAATTCTTTTTCCTTTATTACTGTTTTTCTATCTTCTTTTATCTTAATCAAATATTTAATATATTAATTCAGAATCTTTATTTTTAATTACTTTCAACTTCTTTTTTTTTTTAAGATTTTTTTCCCCTATAGGGCACATGTGCTCTCTGGAGAGAGAAAAACAGAAATAGAGAGAGAAAAAGTGAGAAATCATCCTCAAGGTGATTACTTATATTTTGACAAATATATGTCCCTGTGTAGCTACCACCAAGGATGGTCACGTCCAATCTCTTCTTCAACCCAGGGCTTGAAATCACAGTTGGCCATGTGAGAGTCTACAGCCTTAA
>NW_006205282.1:0-1127 GCF_000334495.1 Tupaia belangeri chinensis
TGGTGGCATGTGTGTCACATATCCAAATTCCCAAGAGGAGACTGGATTGTGGTGTGGCCACCCCACAGGGTATCTCACTTCCCTCCTCTGTGTGTGTGTGTGTGTGTGTGTGTGTGTGTGTGTGTGTGTGTGTGTGTGGCGAGAAAAAAAAAATCAGAACAAAACTTTTTGCCTTTCTCAATATCACCAATTTTAATTCTCTCCTTTGTCATGCTACAAATGTTCCTGCTCAGAAGTCAGATGTCTTCTGTCTTCTGAAATATTTTTTAAACCCCTTCCAGAGATGGAGAGTGAGTGGCCCTTTCTCAGAAATACCTAAGTCTCATAGGGAGCATTCATGCAAAGATAAATAGTCAATTATCATAGAGTGATTATTTTAGGAAACTTGAATAAATCCTTCTTATACTATGCTGAAGGGTAACATTGACCACTCTTTATATGCTATAAATATATTGTAAAATGATAAGTGGCTTATATGTAGAAGCTTGAGTAAAACAAAGTGAATACATGCTACTGCAGTGTTTCTTAAGGGCTTTAATATTATAAATATATTGTGAATTCCCAGTAAAGAAATATGAAGCATTTATCACATTTCTACAATAAAATAATCTTTTAAGTAATACACAGTAAAGCCAGCAGGTGTCGTGGTTGTTAGGGCATTGGTCTTGCACATGGCTGACCATGCCTTAAGTCCTGGATCTGGCAGCTTGCTTTCTCACTTTCCCTCTCTCTCTGTTTTTCTGCTCAAATTAAAATAATAATTATAGTGAATAAGTAATTCTTTCAAAAATACACATTAATATTCACTAGAGAATTAGTGTCATGTAGAAATGAAGGTCTTTGAGTCTGTAAATTTTGTTTACCCTAACAAAATAAGAAATCTACACAGCACTGAACTTCATTGCTAAAAGTGGGTAGTATGGATCCAGCAAATGGCATGGGAGTTACACACTAGATTCCATATGGCCAACCTCATGGTTTAAGTCCCCAATGAGACAGGTGGAAAATCTTACATGCCCAAATCCTGAGAGTAAAAAGAGAAGAAGGGACTGCAGTATGGCCAATCCCTCTGAGGGGTGATTTTTTACTTTTACCTTTCTCTTTCTTTCTGGTGTGTATGACCTATA
>NW_006205283.1:0-3667 GCF_000334495.1 Tupaia belangeri chinensis
TAAAAGGGATTCCTTTCTTCAGTTCTGCCTCGGTCAGCTTGTTAGTATATAGTAATGCTATAGATTTTTGTTGTTGTTGTTGTGGGTTTTTTGTGTTTTTTGTGTTTGTTTGTTTGTGGTTTTTTGGAAAGGTTTTTGCTCTAGGGCATATGAGCTTGCCAAAAAGAGAGAGATAGAAATATAGAAAGCAAGAAATAACCACCCAGGGTGAATGGCCATGCTGCAATCCCTTCTTCTCCAGTCTCCTCTTGGAATCTTGGGTACTCATGTACAAGTGCCTGGTGTGAGTTTAAGCCACTGGGTTCAGGACTCAAACCATGGTCGACTACATGGGAGTCCAGTGACATAGCTCTTACTCCAACTGCTGGCCCCAGAAATGCTATAGATTTTTGGATGTTGATTTTGTGCCCTGCTGCTTTACTGTATTTACTTATTACTTTGAGAAGTTTTTTGATGGAAACCCTTGGTTCTTCTAAGTATAACATCATGTCATCTGCAAATCCTTGGTTCTTCTAAGTATAACATCATCTGCAAATAAAGATATTTTCAACTTTGCTTACTAGAATGCCTTTTATATTATTTTTTTTTTATTGCATTGGCTGAGACTCTCAGCACTGTATTGAAAAGGAGTGGAGAATGTGTGCAGTTTTGTACTAGTTTTTAGTAGAGAATATTTTAACTTTTCCTTATTCAGTATAATGTTAGGTATAGATTTTTCATATATGGCTTTTATTGTGTTGAGAAATGACTCTTTTACTTGGCATTATTTCCAAGCCACCAGATCCAGGACTTGAATTATGGTTAACCACGTGGTAGGCCAGCACCTTAACCACTATACCACCTGCTGGCCCAAGCCCCTCCCTTGTTGAAAGTTTCTGAGAAATAAGGGTTTCTGAACAGTCCATGCAAGGTCACTTAACGTGTCGCTTTCTCCAATTCCAGGACTTTTTTTTTTAATTGTTTTATTGTAATTTTATTTATTCATTCATTTATTTTCATTTGACCAGAGAGAGAGAGAAAGTGAGTTAGTAAGCCACCAGGTCCAGGACTTGAACCATGGTCGGCCATGTGGGAGTGTCCAGCACTTTAACCACCACACCACCTGCTGGTTCCCTTCAATTCCAGGACTTTCTACTGAAATGCTGCTTGGTAGCATAATTGTCCTCACCCTGAGCTTTTCTGGGTCTGTTTTAAGTTGTGTTAAAGACCTGTGGGCAGGGAAGGCGCACCACGACAGGTAAGACACGGTCAGAAGGAGCACACTTCCTTGCTCTCATTTGAGTCCATTTCAACATCCATGGGGCCCTTCAATTTTTTTATTTAATTTTATTTATTATTATCATAATTTTTATATTTCATTTAATTACATATATCTTTATAGTGTATTACCCATTTAATTACATATATCTTTTTAGTGTATTACATTTCTTTTTCCAGTATGGTTACCATGCATATCAGTCAAGAGAAAAACATTACTATCCTCCTCCTCATCATCATCGTCATCTAGCTTTTCATCATTTTTTTCAGATTATTATTATTATTATTATTTATTCTATTTAATTTTTTAGACATTCAACCACTATATATTTGGCTTGTAAAGAGAATTTACCCAACATGAAATACTTCTCAGAGCAGTCCAGTTAAGAATACTATACATGTTACCATCAACAGGTAATAAAACATTTCTGTGTGAGGCTCTTCAAGTTTTTCACCAAACTCCAAGACCTCTATTTTGCTTCTTCTATAACACCATTCCTTTGTATACATCAGCTATGTACATGACAGTTGTTTGTCTTATACTACATCATTGCATCACACCTGCGAGGCAGGCATTAGTATCTCCACTTTACAGATGGGCAAACGGGACTCAGAAACGTGGATAATTTACCAAAGTTACTTAAAGGGAAACTGTCATTTAAGCTCAGGTCTCTGTTATCCCAAACCTATTTTCTTCATTGTTTTCTTTACTCAGAGTAGAGCACATGTGTGCGTGCATGAGAGAGAATGAGAGATGTGCAACCTTCTACAGGGTCTGATCACACCACTTTCCTTCAGCCCATCAGATATTGGGCACTTGTGCACATATGCCTGGCATGTTCCGGGCTGACTGAGCTGGAAATTAGAACTACAGTCACTATGTGGGATCTGACTTCTCTTTGGGCAGCGCACTACCGCCATGCCACAGAGCCAGCCCAAAACCTATTTACTTTCTACTAGAATGCAGTACCTCTATTCTAACTTGTTAGAATTCCATATGAAATCTTATCTGAAGTTGAAACAGAAAACATTTTAAGAACTTTTTATTAGTATAAATTTGTGAGCATTCGCATTTCTAAATATACTTATTATAAAGTCAACTAATGAAATAATGAAGCTGTATTGATGAACAGTTGCAACAGGCACATTAATTATTACTTCCAACCTAATGATTATTTTACATTGCACAGAACTGAGAATATCATGATTCACATATAAATAGATACATGTGGTAATAATTGTGTAACAGTGGTTTGTGATCAATTTCAGGTCACACCTTGATTAAACAAAGATGACAGAAAAATATTTCTTCTGTCTGCAAAAACTAGTTAGTCTGCTTGCACAAACTGACATGTTAATTTACCCGAATATTAAAAATTGGTATCACATTTTACTGTGCATTATAATTTTAGTAATAGTTTAACATGTATTTAATAGTTTAAGATAAATTCTTTTCACACTGATCTATAAACTCAATCTCTCAATCCCAATCATAATCTCAGCAAGTTTCTTTAAAGAAATTGATAAGCAGATGCTAAAATTTATAAGGAAAGGCAAAGAACTTAAAATAGACAAAATAATTTAGAGAAATAATAATAAGGTTGATTTACCCTACCTGATTCTAAGACTTAGAAGAAAGATACCTTATTCAAGACAATGTGGCATTAGAGAAAGGATAGACTTATGTACTAGTAAAATGGAAAAGAGTCCAGAAACAGAATGAAACTCCAATGTTCAACTGACTTTTGAGAGACATCGAAATAATTAAGTGTGGAGGGCACTGCATACGGAAACTATCTTGAGCTATCCACCATCTTGAGCTATCCACCATCTTGGAAACCATTAGGTTTCACTTCTTCATTGAGCAAACCATTTCTCAGAAATCATGTGACCAACTGTTCTCCCCATGGGGCGATTGGGTTTCTAGGCAACGGGAAAGATCCTCCCACACCAGTGATTGGTTCATGCTGTTCTATCTCATTTGCATTTCAGACATCCAATCAATGCCCACCAGCCTGTATATAACTCCACATTCTTCCTCAATAAAGACTTGAAGACTTGATCAGCACCTTGTTTTGTCTCCACTCTGTGTGTCTGTGTGTGTTTGTCCCATCTCTCACTCCCTCCCCCAGGAAACCTATTTGACTGTCCCCTGAGGTTGGGACAATTAAGTGGGACCCAGCCACAGTGCCACCACTCTGGATGCTGGAGTCACAAGGAAAACCAAGGTTCAGATACCGGGTCTGCCTGAAGCAACTTCAGCACACATCTGCACACCCATGATCCTAAATGGCTGGATGGCGGGGGATGGGGTGGTGGTGGCAAGGATCACGGTATGATGAGACTGTGCCCAGGTGCCTGTTCCTCTCTTCTCTCAACTTCTCTCTCTCTCTCTCTGTATATATATATA
>NW_006205284.1:0-904 GCF_000334495.1 Tupaia belangeri chinensis
ATCTTCTGAAGGCCTGGCTCTTGCCTCTCCTAACTCTAACTCTTTAAATTTTTAAGCTTTGTATGTACATTAGTCAAAATAAATTCTTAATTACAAAAGAAAAGCCCACATTCACTTAGCAAACATTTATTAGGCAATTACCATGTGCCAGACTCTTTGCTGGACCTCAGTGAATCAAATCTCAATGTGGCTGAATAAACAGGTAAATATAACCTTTAGTTCTTGGTGATGCCAGTAGATGCTGTGGTGGTTAAGGTGCTGGACATTCCCATATGGTCAACCATGGTTCAAGTCCTGGCTTGCTTTCTCACTTTCTCTCTCTCTCTTTCTTTCTTTCTCTCTGGTCAAATTAAAATAAATAAATGAGTAAATAAAATGAAATAAAATAAAGAATTCTTTAAAAATTAGTGCTTGGGACCTCTGCCAAGAGGATATAATGTCTATACTGAGACCCAGCACAGGAGTTGAGAAGATCCAGGTGAATAAGAAAATACAAAACTTTTGGGGGCATCAGCATCATAAACTAAGGCTCAGAAAAGAGACAGGCTGTGTAGGGAGTTGAGGGAATGGCCAGGACTTCTAGATGGAGACTGGGGGGGGAAGAGGAGAGAGCAGTGTGGAAAAGTGAGATGGAGGATGAAAATGTTCAATAACGAAGGCCTCGTGAGCTCACAGAGAACCTTGTATTTTTTTCCTGAGGACAAGGTACACCATATGGCGATGTGTATTAAGGGAGACGTTGGCATCCACCTGGGGCTTGGTCCTGCAAAAGGTTGGGAAAAAGAAAAGGCAGAAAGGCAGAAATGCAGGTGAACAAAGACAAGCTGTGCCGTTCAGTTGTGCTGAGCGTCTTTATTTATTCATTTTACAAAGAACAGTGAGATTTTTGCAAGTGTGCAGGAAT
>NW_006205285.1:0-495 GCF_000334495.1 Tupaia belangeri chinensis
CTTGGAGGCTTACAGCTGGTATTGTAGAAATATGCCTTATAGAGAAGTCATGAGTGTCTGAGAACCATTGCCCTATACAGATCATGTCCCACAAAAAGTTAGTTAGTTAATACTGTCAGGTATGAGACATTTGGGCTTGCAACCCACAGAGTCAAAAGCAATCAGTAAGAAAATTTATCAGAGGAGGGAACCAGCAGTTAGCGTAATGGCTATGTTACTGGACTCCCATGTAGTTGACCACGGTTCGCGTCCCGGACCTGGTGGCTTAGAACTCACGCCGGGCGTGTGTGCGTGCATGCCCAAGATCCTGAGAGGAGAATGGAGGAGAAGGGATTGAGGCATGACCATCCCCCCTGGGGGATGATTTCTCGCTCTCTATGTCTCTCTCTGTCTGTCTAGCGAGCACATGCGCCCTATAGCGAAAAAAAAAAGAAAAGATAAAAACCTCCAAAAAAAAATTAGCAGAGAATAATGTCCTTCTCTTTGATCCTAATT
>NW_006205286.1:0-623 GCF_000334495.1 Tupaia belangeri chinensis
GGGGCAGTAAGGCTGGTCATCCCTGTCATTCGTTGAGGGCTCAGTAGATGTCATCCCTTCAGCTATTCTACAGATCTTTGGTGTCTGCCTCGTGCTGTAAGTCAGATGCTCCTCGGGGTAGTAAGGATTAAGAATCACTGAATAAAGAGACAGAAGGTATACAGTAGGCATGGTAAATAAGGTGCATGGTATGTCAGAAGGTGGTTAGTGCTATGACAATTGGTAAAATAAGAATCTTTCTTTTTTCCCTTAGATTGGGAAAAATATTTTAAAGGCTAGTGTAAGATGTGCAAGGAAGTCAACAGTCTCATCATTTTATTTTAAAATAATCTCAGAAATTTGCAAGAACTGTACAAAAGTTCACCCGTCCATCACTTTGAAAATAGTTGCACGAACCGTGCTCTATTCCCACCCTCATTCAACATATTTCAGTGTGCATAATTCAGTGTATGTATTCATTTTTCTAATCATTTCTTTAATCACCGTGGAGCACATGAATGTGCACGAGAAAGAGAAAGATATGAGCACACTCCACGGGGTCTGCTCACACTCAGATATGCTTCTTCTACTCCTGCAACCCTTGGCATCTCTAACCCTTGAGCTCTTCTCCAGCACATGCAAGT
>NW_006205287.1:0-706 GCF_000334495.1 Tupaia belangeri chinensis
TGTATTCTTCAAGATCTAGAGCCCGGCAGTCGTCACTGGCCACCCTGCCCTGACAAACACCATAAAGAGGGAAGGAATGTCACAACAGACTGAACTTGGACACATGTTCCACCATCCGCCTAATCCTCCATGGCACCAAGAGCTTATCAACCAACACTAGCTCACCTAGACTTGACCAAGACTTGTCAGAGCCAGGAACTTGCTGAAGACTTCATCAGGGCATTTACCTCAGCTATCCTAGATCCTCCTGTAGACCCAGAGCCTTCAAGCAACTGCAGAGATGCCTCAACCCAACAAACACCAATAACCAGGCTGGCGAGATGCCTCAACGCAACAAACACCAATAACAAGGCTGGACTGTTAAGCCAACCTTGACTGAGACATACAGTCTGACTTTCTCCCAAACCTTATGGATACCCAATCACTGCCAGGCTGCATTGCCATGACCAACACCACTAACAGAACCAATGTTATCATGCCGGCTTTTAACAGGGTGCACAATGTAACTTCCCCCAGATAAGTATCTGAATCAGAAATATCTGCTGGGCACTTAGGAGAAATTGCTATATTGACTGAGGAGCCTACTGGGAGGAATTACTGATGTGGATTTTCACACGTTTTGAGGGGACCAACCTGTCACACTGCTGTGGTCAAGGACAGGGTAGGAAAGACTCTCTGGTTAGCTGAGCCAAGGGTACCCTCTGCT
>NW_006205288.1:0-905 GCF_000334495.1 Tupaia belangeri chinensis
GCAGGTTGTCAGTTGGAACCTTACATTTGGGGGCTCATCCGGGATCTCACGGCCATCCCACTCCTACAACGGTTGCCTTGGAGGTAAGCCCTTGTCTGTCTACTGTTCTCTTGTCTGTCTCCATGTAAAAGTCTGTATCAGGTCTCGCAGCCATTTTGACTATTGTGAAATAGCCGAACTGTGGTTGGTAGACATGCCTGGAGGACCACAGGCTGCAGCCCTGGGGGATGCCCCAGGGGTGAAGGAGGATCAGGGATGCCTGATTGTCTCCTATGGTAAGGGCACAGATTGGGTACATATATATTCCCAAAGCACCCGTGGCCTGCGTCCGTCTGATTCTGTCCTAAGGTTGTGGAAGACCTAGGTCGGTAAGTTGCTTTTTGTTTCTTTGTCCTGTTCTTTTGTCTGTATTATTAACCTATCCATTGACAATGGGACAGACTGTAGTAACTCCTCTAAATTTGACTCCTGAACATTGGACTCAAGTAAAGGGAAGAGGTCGTGACCTATCTATAGAAATTAGGAAGGGACTCTGGCAGATGTTCTGTACATCCGGGTGGCCCACTTTTGGTGTCGGATGGCCACCCGAGGGCACATTTGATCTCAAAACTATACTCGCCGTTAAAGATATTGTTTTTCAGAAGGGACCTGGAAGCCATCCAGATCAACAACCGTACATCATCATCTGCCAAGATCTGATACAAAATCCTCCCATATGGGTTCGGCCCTTGATCCCCAGACACCATCCTGACTACCCCCCTTAAGTTTTGGTAGCCCAGTCCCCCGACCCCAATCCTCCTGGAGGGGTAAACCAATCAAGCCGTTCTAAGCGAATCTACCCAGAGACCCAAGATCTCCTCCTCCTAGTCCTTCCCCCCCCCCATACCCTCTGTATTCCCACGCCC
>NW_006205289.1:0-9582 GCF_000334495.1 Tupaia belangeri chinensis
AACACCCCAAGAGCAATGAAAAACAAAATGAAAGAAGGAAATTTTGTTCCATGCAATGCGTGCTGCACACTTCAAATCACCAAAATTCAAAGAGTCCTAAGGCTAGTGGAAAATGGTCAGAAGATTAGTGACATGACCAGGCTGGTTGGGCCTGTAGCCTAAGTCCGCCTGGTGTCCGGAACTGCTGGCCGGCTCGATCCAGATTGCAGGTGAGGTGGGGTGGGAGTCCACGTTAAAGTCCCAGGCAACCAACCTGGGGTCCAAGGAGGAAGAACGGTGGGGATGCGTGGAGTTTCGGTAGGGTCGGGCCTGCAGCCTCCTAGCCTCAGAAAAATTTAAGATTCCCTGTTGGCTGGGCTAAAATCAGACTGAAACCAATTACTGAAGCACAAAGAGTGACTATGAAGCCACTGGGCCTGGGACTCGAATGACAACCACATGGGAGTACAGTGCCTTGACCACTATGCCATTTGCTGGCCCCTGCTTTGTAAAAGTATAATCAGGCTTCTGAAAGTTCTCCCAGTCCTATCTGCACACTTGTATATAATATATGTAAATGCATTTGGCCAGCATCTCTATTACCTGTAATGTTACCATTTAGTTATTTTCTATCCAATTACTCTCATCTTGCCCTTTGGGTATAAATTCTTACTTGTTCTTGTTATATTCAGAGTTGAACCTAATATTCCTGAACTACTGCAAAATCTCATGGTCACATTTTTCTTATATATTTTGAGACTTTAAAGGGAGCTTTCTTAACTGTGCTTTAAAAGATATTAACTTTGTGGTTAAGGCATTGGATTCCCACATGGCTGAACATGGAATGAGTCCCAATCCTGGTAACTTAAAAATTATGCTAGCAAAACTGCATGCATGACCAAAACCCTGAGAGAAGAATAGAGAAGGGATTGAGGTGTGGCCATCTACTGTGGTTATATTGTTGTGGCCTTTAGACACCCAAGGCTTATTTACAAAGCACATTTTTATAATCACTTTGTGAGCATGGGTCAGCTCCTTGATGCTGACATTAACTTCACTTCATAAACTCAGCATCTTAATATGCATGAGGTCCTCTATAGGTCTTGGTTGTAAAAGGCCTGAGGTCCCAATAATTTCACTTATTCTGAGCCTTCCAAAGACTGAATATGGGAATAATGCTGATGGAGTGGACAACAAACTATATTAATTTATCTCTTCTGTCTGAAAAAATGGAGAAACATTAATGGAGGAGTCCAACCCGGCAGGGCGCCAGGATCTGTTTGAGCCCTCAACCTTTGAGTACAGCCTTGGTTGGCTCAGCACGGTGGCAAGGCCACTGCTGCATGCCCCCTGATCTATGAGCAAAGCTTCGGTCGACTAA
Organism: Tupaia belangeri chinensis; assembly: GCF_000334495.1. Lineage (NCBI taxonomy): Eukaryota > Metazoa > Chordata > Mammalia > Scandentia > Tupaiidae > Tupaia > Tupaia belangeri. Next base: position 1,361 of record NW_006205289.1, read on the forward strand.
GCATGTTGGCAAGGCTGCTTGCTGTATGCTCTGGAGACTGTGGTAGCCTTGCTGGGAAGCGACCCCTCTCTAACTCACTGACATACTACTATAAAAGAATTACATAGCTCTCTCATACATCTTGAGTATGTGGTAAGATTTCCTGAAAGTCCCCTGACTGCTCTCCTTTGCCCTGACCACCTACTGTTAATTACAATGCTTCATCCCTGTGGTCACAATGGAGTGTGTGCTGAAGTTCCAACTAGGCAGAAATCTTCTTGACCTTTGGAATGCCCTTCAAGACACATTTAACATAAGCTTAAAAATAACCTTTTCTTTATATACAATAGGATTAGGCCAAAACTGTCCCAGGACACTCTCGCCCCAGGGTTGCGAATGTTTTAACAAAATACATAACAGTGGTGCCACAGGCTACACAAGTGAATGCACAACAGAACACTTAGATATACCACAAACCCATTTTAAAGTTCTTCATTACCTTGTTAGTCACTTTACTTTTGACTTAAGAAAAACTGGTATCGCCAGTTGACTAAACTGTTTTACCCTCACCAAGTGAACAATAAGTTCACCCCTTTAGAATAGATATATTAGGATTCCTTTAAATTTTAGGTCCCTATAGAATTATATGAGTATCATTCTTTATTGAGATCCATAAGAACTAATACCTGTACTTGAGATTTTCTTTTATTAGCATAGTACTTAGTAATCACAAGACGGCTGCCGCCAAGCATCGGCTGATAAGTAACTCTATTTGATGGATCTGTTTTCAGAAACTGCATTCTTTGAAGTTCCCAAAAACCTGCTTACATCAATCAAACAATTGTTGAACTGTAATAGACCTGCCCTTAATCCTACCCTGAATGGAATCTATGATCCCTATTGTTAAAACTTTATGAATTGATAATAAGAACACGTAGCCCCTCACTCGTTTACTTGCATGTATCACATTTTCAATAAAAAGGCACGATGATTCCTAGCAGTTGTCATTCTACAGAGAGCGATCTCTGAGAGTGTCCTACTGAGGACGTGGATGAAAAAGGAACAGAGGCCTCAGTTTTTCATTCCTGCACCGCCTCCTTCAAGATAACCACCCCCACTGAGGCTGGCCCCTGGCACATTAAAAATAATGTGCTGAGAAAAAAAACAGCAGGTGGCTTGAGAGTACAGAGAGAACGTTGAGGCCAAGCAAAGATATACCTACAATGATGCACTGTCTCTTTTGGAAAAGTTCTTGATCCACCATGCTTCTCAAGCAGAGAGTAAAGTCTTCTACTTCAACATGAAAGGTGAGTACTACTGTTACTTGGCTGAGGTTGCTGATGGTGATGATAAGAAAGGGATTGAGGATCAGTCACAAGCATAACAAAACAGTTTTAAAATCAGCAAAAAGGATACGTGACCCATACATCCTATCAGATTGGGTCTGGCCTTTAACTTCTCTGTGTTCTGTTATGAGATTTTGAAAACTTGCCCTCTTCCAAAAACAGCTTTTAATGAAGCCATTTCTGAACCTGATACATTAAGTGAAGAGTCATACAAGGATAGCACACTAATAATGAAGTTACTGAGACACAATTCGACATTTTGTGAACACTGGATACCCAAGGAGACAAAGCAGGAGAAGGAGGGATAAATTAATCAGCCTTCCAACTTTTGTCTGCCTCATTCTAAAATTTACATAGCAGACCATTTGTTATCTATGCTGTCCCACAAATAATTTATTGTTTACAATTTAGGACAGGTTTATTTTACTTCTATTTTAATTTCTATATTACCCTGTGGTTTTTATGCTACATGATATTAGATAATTAAAGTCAGTTACTATTTAGGAAGTTATCTGTTTTCATCTCGAGGTGGCCAATACGGGGATGTAGAATTTTTAAACAAGTTGTTAATGTTTGACATGCTACATTTGATACTTTGCTTATCTTTTAGTGGAGCACAACCCCATTCAAAAACAGCCATAGCAAGAGGAGGAATTTTTTCATGCTCAAGAGACCCTCAGGGAACTTCCTGAGCAGTCTTTGATAACATAAACTACTTCAAACAATTGACTCAGAATACAGTTAATCAGGATTTATTTTAGTTTTAGTTTTAGCTACAGGGCACATGCACTTGCCACTGGAGAGAGATGAAGAGAGAGAGAGAGAAGAAGAAAGCACAACTCCATCTCTCCCATTTTCTTTGGGATTTTGAGTACATATAAACATATGCCTGGCATGTACTTTCAGCCATCCAGTCAGCGACATCAACTACTTAATTGATCTTATGGGATCCAGCACCTTCATCACACCACCTGTTGGCACAGCATTGTTTATTTTAAAAAAATTGTTTCAAAGAGGCCAGCAAGTAGCATCATGTTTAAGGTGCTGGCTTCCACATGTCTGGTCATGTTTTGAGTCCTGGACTGATGCCTTGAAAATCACACTGGGAGTGTTTGTGTGTGTGTATGTGTGTCCAAAATCCTGAGAAGAAAATAAAAGAGAAAGGATTGTGGCATAGCTTCCCCCCGTGCCCCCATTGGTGGTAATATCTCAGTTTCCATTTCTGTCTCTTTGGTGAGCACATGTGCCTTATAGTGAAGCAGGCATGACCCCATCTTAGAGGAGCGCCTCCAAGAGAAGTGGGGAATGAAGCAAGTGTGACTCCATTTTGAAAGGGTGATTTCATTCTAGAAACTGTGCTTCCTTCTCCCACTCACCTGAGTGCAGATAGGATTCAAAGAAGCCCCACTGCCAGGTGCTTCAAGAACCTTGACTGGAACCAGAGAAGTAATTAAAATTCCATTGTAATCAGAACTTACCATGAAGACTAATTAACCTGCTTTATTTTCTTTTGTAACTAACTTTTTTGCATTGATGACAGAAAACCCTACCCCCTATCTCTCCTGAATCCCCTTTACTTTGTTCCTTTGTCCTTGTAAAATGTCTGTGCATTTTTGGCCTATATAAGCTCTTTTCTCCTTTCACTTGGGGCTGCAAGGTTTTGAGAGACATGAGATCCCCGTATGCCACTGGCTTAATCAATAAACTCCAATAAATTTGCTATGTCTGAATGTCCTCTTCATTCTCGCTGAGTACACTATAACAATGGTAACCCCTCCCCCCTTAAAAAACCTGTTTCAAATTTATTTTTCTCATGAGTAAAAGAGAGAAATTAAGTGAGAGAAAGAGATCTATAGACAGATTAACAGACACTTTTAACAGTATTTCTACACATTATCTACCCCAGCCTCAGCTAGTCTGAACTTATGGGTAAAAGTATGCCCAGCACACTCAGGAAGGTCTCAAGAGGTGAATGCTAAATCTTCTCTTGTGAGTTAACCTTGTAGTGTGTCACGTTTTATCAAGTCATCACCATTCTGCCCCACATTTATTATTTTTTAGCTTTGATTTATGTTTTGTTGGTAATTAGTGATATTGAGGATTTTTTCACATACTTGACTATTGTATGTCTTCTTCAGAAATGTTTGCTCATGTCTTGACTTAATTTTGTAATCAGGGCTATTTTTTTTCTTATTGCTGTTGAGTTTATTGAACTTCTTATATACTCTTAATATTAACCTTCATTAGATGAATGGCTTGAAAATAAGTTTACCCTCTCCTGCAGGATGTCTCTTCACCCTGTTGATTATTTGCAGTTCAGAAACATTTTAGTTTAGTATACTATCAGTTGTCTCTTTCTGCTTTGTTGCCTTTGATTTTTAGGTCTTCTTCAACAAACCTATGCTCAAACAAAATAATATCTCAGGCATTTTCCCTATTTTTTCTTCTATACTTTTGTGCCTTACATTTAAAATTGTAATCTGTTCTTTCTCACATGAATATATACTATCTCCAGCACCATTTATTGAAGTAATGTTCTTCGCTAGTGTATGTTCTTTGCATCATTGTTGAAAACCAGGGCTGGCAGGTACCATGATGGTTGAGAGTTGGACTTCCATGTGGTTGACTGTACTTTGAGTCCCAGACCTGACAGCTTGCTTTCACACTTTCCCTCTCTCTCTCTGTCTCCCACTAGTCAAATTAAAAATAATGATAATAATAATAATAAATAAAGTTAATAAAATAACTCTTTTTAAAAAGGAAATCAGTTGAGTATAAAAAATGATCATTTCTATTTTTTCTTTTCTGTTAATTTGAGCTTTGTGTCTGTTTCCATTATTACATTTTTCCCATTCCCATGTTATTTTTGTTCACATAGCTTTAAAGTGTACTTAAAGGCTCCTTCAAATTTGCTTTGTTTGTTCTGTTTCTTTGTCTATTTAGAATTGCCTTGACCATTCAGTATCTTTTTCCCCCTAAAGAATAATGTATTTATTAACTATTCATGAGTTTATACCAAAATTAAAATAGATAAAAAGGAGAATTCTGCTTTAAGTAATAATGTCAGACTATATAACTTAGGCAATCACCCAACTCATATAATACAATGGGAAAAATTGTATAGATTATTCTCTTTTTTCTGTTTTATGAGTTTGTTTATTTGTTTCTTTTTTTAAATTTTTATTATCAACATAATCTTTATATTACATTGGATTACATATAGCATTACAGTGTATTACATTGCTTTTTCAAAAGGGAATGCCATGCATGTCAGTCAATACAGAGACATTAATCCTCCCACTTCATCATCAATATCTTTTCTGTTTTTCCCAATCATTATTATTATTGTTCTAATTATTTTTTTAGAAAACAGTCATTCACTATTCCTCATTTTGCTTGTAAAAAGACTTTACCCATCATGGAATACTTCTCAGACCAATCCAGTTGAGAGTATTATTCACGTCATCATCAACAGGTAATAAGCCATATCTGTTTCTCACTAACGTCCTGCCTCTCTATTGTTCTCTTGCTATCTTTCTCTATCCTCTTCTCTTCTCCTCCCCCATTCCACAGTGTCCTATTCTCGTTAAGTACCTTCACTGCTTTTATGTCCTCCAATTTTTCACTCTCTACCATAGAGTGTGAATAGTCAGTATATATTGAGTGGATACATACAATATCTTTCTTTCATAGCCTGGCTTACTTCACTCAGCAATAGATCCTCCATATCTGACCATTTTCTATCAAATTCCAGGGTCTTGTTATTTTTTATGGCTGAGTAGTATTCCATAGAGTATATATACCACACTTTTCCAATCCATTCATCAGTTTGTGGACATTTAGGTTGGTTCCATGTCTTGGCAATTGTGAATAATGCTGCAATAAACATGGATGTGCAAGCACTTTTCTGACTGAGCGTTCTCCTGTCTTTTGGGTAAATACCCAGAAGTGGGATTGCTGGATCAAATGGTAGTTCTATTTGTAGATCTTTGAGGAACCTCCATATTGTTCTCCACAGTGGTTGAACTAGTTTACATTCCCACCAACAGTGTAGGAGGGTTCCCTTTTCACCACATCCCCGCCAACACTTATCACTTTTTATATTCTTAATCTTTGCCATTCTGACAGGGGTTAGGTGGTATCTCATTGTGGTTTTTATCTGCATTTCCCTTATGATGAGGGATGTCGAGCATTTCCTCATATGCTTTTTGGCTGTTCGTATGTCTTCCTTAGAGAGACTTTTGTTCAGCTCACTTTCCCATCTTTTAATCGGGTTAATCATTTTTTTTCGCATAAGGCACTTGAGTTCCCTATGTATTCTCGTTATCAGTCCCTTGTCTGAGGCATATTTAACAAAAATATTTTCCCATTCTGAGGGTTGTCGGTTCACACTTGTTACTGTGTCCTTTGCTGTGCAGAAACTTCTTAGTCTAATATAGTCCCACTTGTCTATTTTAGGGATTATTGCCTGTGCTTTGGGAGTCTTATTTAAGAAGTCTTTGCCTACTCCAATGTCTCCCAGAGTTTCCCCAGCATTTTCCACAAGTAGTTTTATTGTCTGAGGTCTTAGGTTCAGATCTTTGATCCATTTTGAGTTGACTGTTGTTAATGGTGAAAGATGGGGGTTCAGTTTCATCTTTCTGCAGGTGGATACCCAGTTTTTCCAGCACCATTTCCCCAAATTTGAGACAGCTTTAGTCCTGGGCCTTGTGGCTTGAAAAAAAATTACTCCTGGTGCATGTACATATGTGCCCCAAATTCTGAAAGGAGAATAGAGAAAAAAGGGTTTACAGCATGGCCATTCCCTTCAGAGGGTAATTTCTCACCTTCCTTCTCTCTGTCTCTCTGTGGAGAACACATGTGCCCTATGGCAAAAAGGTTAAAAAAAAGGCACTACAAAGACACTATAACATATAATAATTTTAATTGTGAAAAAGCAGAATTAAACTAGTCAACTTCAAGTGAATATCAAGCATTATAAATTCCCCAGTGGTAAACAAAAACCATAAATGGAAATGAACAAGATATAATGCAAACTACTTTAAAAGTCAGGAAAATTATAATATACTACTGACAGTTTGTAAGACTTGAAAGAAATACATTTAAATATTGAATAGCTCTCATATAAAGCATAGTTTATAAAATTTATGAGACAGAAATGGATTATTATCTGTGCTGATAATGTGTATAGTACCCCCAAGTGGACTTGTGTGAAATGTTTTCATGTTGGAAAATGCACTTTACAAGCTAACTGGTGTAGAGTAATTGAATGTATAAAATAAATTAAAATATATTTAAAAATATTAGATACCTCTCAATTTAGCATACACAGCATCATTCTGTGCCTTAACTATAAATATTTTTTATTCAAGGCTTTATTAATAAATAACAAATCCTGGCCATTTTTAAACAACAGATACAAATTTTAAGTTTCAAGGGCCAGCAGGTGGCATACGTATTAAGGCACTTGACTCACACATGGCAAACCATGTGAATTCAGGGGCTTGAAACTCATGGTGAGTGCATTTTGTGCATGCCAAAAATCCTGAGAGGAGACTGGAAATGAAACTGTGGCATGGCCATTCCCCTAGGGGATGATTTCTCAATTTCTGTCTCTCTTTCTGGCAAGCACATATGTCTGATAAGAAAATTCTCTCAAAACAATTGTTTTTAAAAAATTTTGAATGCAGTAATGTAGTGTTAAAAACTATGTAATATACCTACCTAGTAAAGCACAGTAATTAAAAACATTTTATTAGAGACCATGGAGGCAGGTACAGAAACTGGGACAATGAGACTGTCTGTGAGAGAGTGGACTCAACTCTGAATATAGAATGGACCAGTGTGAATTTAGCACCATGTGGCAAGGTGCTGGTCAGTGCATTGCACATCACTATGAGGTAACCTTAGGTCTAAGGGAGATTCTGCTCAAATCCACCTACCTTGAATTCATAGAAAAGTCCACAAAAAGATCTTGGTAAAGTTTAAGAAGCCTGGATAAATTATGATCAAGCAGAGAATCTTTGTCAATACAGATAGAGCTATTTAAACAAAATTATAAATATTTTGGCCAATAGGTGAAAGAGTGGTTAAAGTGCAGGATCCCACATAGCTGATTCTGTGGTTAGAGTTCCAAACCCAACAACTTGAAAAACACACTAGTTACTTGTGCTCTGGATACTGACTAGAGTGGAGAAAGGACTGCCATCCCCCTTGGACATGATTTCTCATTTTCCCTCTATGTCTCTTCAGCAAGCACACTTGACCAATACCAAAAATCTAGAGACAAAAAACATTAAAAATATTTTAATAGTAAAACACCACTATTTCTAAGAGTTTAAGGATTTCCCATGGACAGGAGAGATGGTGGCACAATGTAAGACACAATGCACCATGATGGTAATGTATGTACATGGAAACATTTTGGGGGCTCAAGAGATGGAATGGAGACCTACTTGAGCATGCTGAGCATATGTGTGCTGTGCTCCACAGCTGGCTGAGGTGAGAATAAATCAAGGCCTCAAGACACTCTTGAGGGTGCTGTCTATCATGGAAGAAAAAAACTTAAAAAAAAAAAACTTTATCCTATAGAAAAGTAAAAATAGAGACAAAAAATAAAGTGATTACAAATGTTTATATAATTCAAAAGTTAAGACCTTCTGCCTCCCTGGCTGACTAGCAACTATTCTGAACAACATGTTTCGCACTGTTTCTGGCTGACCTGCTGTGCCAGTGCAGGTACTGCATCTATACTCTAGTGGGTAAAGATGGAGGGTTAGAATAGCACCAACATTACTGGGGTGTGCAGGCCTGCTCATCTGGTACTGCATTTACATCACTTGCATGTGATGGAGTGATCCCAGGCGGTGAGAAAGAAGAAAGAAACAGAAACTTGCC
>NW_006205290.1:0-835 GCF_000334495.1 Tupaia belangeri chinensis
TGAGGGACTCAGTCCATGGATGACACCTCTGAGTCATGGGTTTAAAGTCTCATCACTTTAGATGAGATGCCAATTTTCTCATTTAGAGCACAGAAAGACAAATTTAGGAATCTCAAAGTTCCCACCTAAATTTCAAATCATGGTCACCTTTTTAAGTTTTTTTCATTTACCTAAATACTTGCAAGTCAAGGCACCATAGCCATCATACATAAATCTATTTGGGATCTGAAGAGGGTTCTCCTTGTTCCTTTTCAAATGTAAATGCCTTATTTCCCATGTTTTACCCCTCTCAAAATAGAAACCAGTCTGTCAAATCTAAGGGTTGTAACCTGGTGGAGCAGTGTGCTCCTTTTTGAGTGTTCTCTACTAAATGTCCCGCTCATATCAAGATCTCTCATCTTACATGTGTCAGGTCTCTTCAAGAACCTAGCACTCTTGAAGTGGAAGCAAGTGCTTGAGTGTTCAGTTCTTATTTATCATTTATTGGATGGGCCTGTTTTTAATTATTGTCCTTAGGATTTTCTATAGGGCTGCTATTTGCCATAATGAGAAGAAAATCCTTCAGAGCTAAGAGGCTCAGTCTCATTTGCTTGTGAGTAGAATAGTTCCATTTCCCCTTGCAAATGCAAAGCAGCAAATTGAAGCATTTTTAGAAAAGCATTACGCTAATTGCTGGTTCCCAAGAATCTAGCACTCTTGAAGTGGAAGCAAATGCTTGAGTGGTCAATTCTTATTTATCATTTATTGGATGGGCCTGTTTTTAATTATAGTGCTTAGGATTTTCTATAGGGCTGCTACTTGTCCTAATGAGAAGAAAATCCTTCAGAGCTAAGAG
>NW_006205291.1:0-1027 GCF_000334495.1 Tupaia belangeri chinensis
ATTACACCATATGCTGGTTTCTTTTTATTTTATTTTAATTGATATGTAACAATCGGATGTATTTATGCAGTTCAGTGTGATGTTTATATACACATATATGTGTGTTATGATCAAATTAGGAAAATTGGCAGGTTAATAATCTCAGTCATTTATTATTTCTTTGTGGCTAATATTCACATTCTCTTCTTGCTAATTTGAAATATATAGTATATGATTGTTATCCATAGTCATCCTATGCACAATGAAACACTAAGAATTTCATTCCTGTCTAACAGTAACTTTATCTTTGTACCCATCAACTGCTCTCTCCCAGTTGCCTGCTCTTCTCTCCCCTTCCTGGCCTCTGGGAACCACTGTTCTGCTCTCTACTTCCATGAGAATTTGTATGTCACACTTTTACATCTTTGTATTCTAGTTATTAATGATGTAATAGAGTCTACACATTTCAAATAAAAAGTTCAGGCTTACATTTTTAGAGGTATGATAGTTTCCCATTTCTCTTTATAAAGGACAAAGGAATAACTCTATACACTTTTTCATGCACACTTAAAGATTTCTGTGAACTATTTTGAAGAAAATGCCTTTGATAAACCAATGTCCATGGACTGGACATTAGATAATAAAAAAGATGAGAGTACAATCAGGACAAAGTAGTATGTAATCCATGGTAGGTAATATTTAGAAGAATAAGATTTTAATGCATATTTTATTTCTGAAGAAAGTTAGGAAGCAGTGCAGTTTTCTATTTGCAGATAATATGATCTTACATATAGAAAACACTATAGATTCTTCAAGAAAGAAAGTGACTGTTTAAAAAGTGAATTCAATAAAATAGAAAGGTATAAAATCGACATACGGTGACTGGATTAAGAAAACATGGCACATATACACAGTAGAATGCTACTCAGCCATAAAGAACAATGAGATCTTGTCATTTGAGTCAAGCTGGATGAATTTAGAAGATTTAATGCTAAATGAGATGAACTTGATTATGAAAGGTAAACACTGTATGTCCCTACTTAAAATG
>NW_006205291.1:1134-1862 GCF_000334495.1 Tupaia belangeri chinensis
CCAAAATTCCAAGAGCAGAATGGCGAAGGGATTGTCATCTGGCCATTTCCTCTAGGGGGTGATTTCTTTTTCTTTTTTTTTTGAGAAGTTTTTGCTATAGGGTGCATGCGCTCTCCAGACAGACAGAGATAGACAGAGAGATAGAAAGCGAGAAATCACCCCCCAGAGGGGATGGCCATGCTGCAATCCCTTCTCCTCCATTCTCCTCTTGGGCTCTTGGGCATGCATGCACACGCGCCCGGCGTGAGTTTAAGCCACGGCGTGAGTTTAAGCCACCGAGTATGGGATTCGAACTGCGGTCAACTACGTGGGAGTCCAGCGACATAGCCGTTATGCTAACTGCTGGTTCCTAGGGGGTGATTTCTAACTCTCCCTCTCACTGTCTGTCTCTGTCTCTCTCTCCAGGGAGTCCACAAAACCTCTGGCAAAAAAATCTTAATAAAAAAAATGTACCAAATGTTAAGTCCACGTAGTGATTAAAGTTACTGGATCCCCTGTGACCACCTCCACAGTTCAAGTTCTAGACACAGTGTCTTGAAAAACATATTGGGCATGTCTGCATGCATGCCCAAAATTTGGAGAAGAGAGTGGAGGAGAAGGGATTATAGTGTGGCCATCACCTCCCTGGGAATGAGTTCTTAATTTCCCTTTCTCTGTGTCTCTCTGTTGAGTATATGCATCCTGTAGCAAAACTCAGAAAAAAAAATCACCAAATGTTGCATTCTATG
>NW_006205292.1:0-629 GCF_000334495.1 Tupaia belangeri chinensis
GGTTGATTATGGTTTAAGTCACAAATGTAGTATCTTGAAAATCACATTAGACACATTTCATATGTACCTAAGATCCCAGGAGGAGAATGGAGGAGAAGTATTTGTGGCATGGCCATCCTCCCTGAACAATGATTTCTCATTTTCCTTCTCACTTTATCTTTCTTCTCCAGAAAGTGTATGTTTCCTAAAATAAAAAAGCTCTAATTAAAGATCGGAAGAAAATCTATGGGAGATCAGTTTTTTATTTAGGCTTATATGTAGCTGGTTATATAAAAATATAAATACTGGGGAAATCCCTTCACTATTTGAAACCATGCAGACTCACCTGTGCTTTACTTTGAGTTCATTAAACCATTAAAGGCAAGAGCTGAAGATAGATATTAATGTTTGCTGTATACTTTTGATCTTAAATATGCCAATCCAATTAGAATTCCTGAATATGAAATACTGCCTTTAACTTATTGAAAGACATTTTAGTGTAGTGTGAGTATACTACCAAATAAATAATAATTTACTATCAAATAAAGAATATTTTACATACTTTATAAATAATTTGTAAGATCAGATGCTTTTGAAAATCAGTGTGTTGAGATTTAGTATCAAGTTAAATTTTACCTTTGAATACTTTT
>NW_006205292.1:1403-9595 GCF_000334495.1 Tupaia belangeri chinensis
TAAGACTTAAAATAAGTAAAAGCCAAATGACAATTTAAAAAAAAAAGCAAAGAAAGGAGAAAGAAAAAGAAAGAAAGAGAAAGAGAAAACAAAAAGAAAATAAATGAAGACACAAAGGAAATATTTCAAGAGCCAAGTCCAAACCCAAGAGACCGGGTCAGCCCAGAGATGCCTTCCAGGGCTTATTTTTCTGCCTAAGGATGTTCCAGCCTCTAGAAGACTTATATACTTCTGAGATTCACCCAATGATGGGAAAACTTGCAGGATCATGACTCAGGAATTCTACCCATGCCTCCCTGACCTCCCAGGCCTTTGCTGATCTTCTGGGGCACAGTCTCACTCCTCCACAGCCACAGCAGGAAGAACAATGGTCATGCTGAAGGGACTTGCAGGGAACTTCCTGGGTAGTCTTTGATAGCAGGTACTGTCCCAAACTATTGAATCAAAATATAGTTAGGTTTTTTTATGGGCAAGTCACAATCCCTTCTCCATCTTTCTCTTTGTTCTATTTCAGTACACATGCACACATGTTATTAAGCCATCCAGTCATGCAGTTGACCAAGTGGGACACAGAACCAGGTAGCTCAGCATTATTTTTAAAAATTGTTTCAAAATGGATACCAGATGGTGTTGTGGTTAAGGCACTGAACTCCTGCATGATCAATTATGGCTTGAACTTTGGACTCAGCAACTTATAAATCAGATTGAGCACATGTGCATGAGAGTGTGCATGTGTGGGCACAAAAATTCCTTAGAGGAGAATGGAGGAGAAGGGATTGTGGTAAGGCTAGCCCTCCATGGATGGTTTCTCACTTTCCCTCTCTCCATTTCTGTCTCTTTGGTGAGCACATTTGTATTATGGCAACCCTTCTCCCTCCAAAACAGAGGAGACTTCAAATTTCTTTCTTTTTATGAGTAAAAGAGACAAAAAGGGGACTAGAGAGACCCATAGAGAAACAAGCATTCCCCAAAGTGTCTCAACACATTAGCTAACTCAAGCCTCATCCAGCTCCACATTGTGAGTACAAATATGCCCAGCACACTCAGGGATATCTTGAGATGTAAAATCTAACCCTTTCCATGTAAGTTAACCTTGCAGTGTGTCATGATTTATCGCTTCACATTTGTTTTTTTGTTTTGTTTTGTTTTGTTTTTTTTGCCTCATAGAAAATGATCATTCTAACTTATTAAATAATTTAAAAGTGATTTGATAAGTTATTTATTTTCACTTACTTTATAATATAAAAATATAAACCTCATTGTAGTTTGAATTCATATTTTGTTGGTAATTAGTAATATTGAGCACTTTTTTTTTTTGAGAGATTTTCACTGTAGGGCACGTGCGTTCGCCAGACAGACAGAGAGAGACATAGAGACAGAAAGCGAGAAATCACCCCCCAGGGGGGATGGTCACGCTGCAATCCCTTCTCCTCCATTCTCCTCTCGGGATCTTGGGCATGCACGCACACGTGCCCGGCGTGAGTTTTAAGCCACCAGGTCCGGGACACGAACCGCGGTCGACTACGTGGGAGTCCAGCGACATAGCCATTACACTAACTGCTGGTTCCCTTGAGCACTTTTTTATATACTTGACTATTGTACATCTTATTTAGAAATGTATATTCATGTCTTGATTTAATTTTGTAATCAGATTTTTTTTTATTTTTTGCTTTTGGGTTTCTTGACTTTATTATATACTCTGAATATTAATTGATTCTTCACGAGAATGAATATATTAAAAATATACTGATCCTCTCTTGAAGCATGTCTGTTCATCCTGTTGATTACTCCACATGCAGAGTCATTTTAGTTCGCTATAATACCATGTTCTTTTTCTTGTTTGTTTTTGTTGCCTCTGATTTTCAGGTCTTTTTAAAAAAAAAAAAAATCTGCATCCAGATCACTACCTGAGGCATTTCACCTATTTTTTCTTCTGTAGTCCTGTTTCGTGTCTTACATTTAAGCTTGTAATTGGTTCTTTCTGACATAGATAGCCACTATATCCAGCAACATTTATTGAAGTACTGCTCTTTCCTCAATCTATGTTCTTGGCATAATTTGAATTTCAGTGGCCAGAAGGTGGTGTCGTAGTTGAGAGCACTGGACTCCCACATGATGAGCAACATTTATTGAAGTACTGCTCTTTCCTCAATCTATGTTCTTGGCATAATTTGAATTTCAGTGGCCAGAAGGTGGTGTCGTAGTTGAGAGCACTGGACTCCCACATGATGGACAGCAGTTTGAATCCTAGATCTGAGGGCTTGCTTTCTCACTCTCCCTGACTCTCTGGTCAAATTAAAATAAATTATGTAAATCCAAATAAAAAATAAAGTTAAATAAAGGAAGACCTTCCTGGAACAGTGAGAGAAGATACAAATCAATAAAACAGAGAAGGAAGTAAAGACATTATTCCTGACCATATAAAAGTAAAAATCTTTGAGGAGAACAATACTAAATAATTAATAAAATATTGCTATTAATCCATATCCATAATGTAAGAAGTGCCCATTAATCAAAGATACCAATTATAATAGAAAGTATAATAACTGTCAAAGATTAGATACATACAATGATTGATTTAAAAGTGATTTAATAAGTCAGTCATTTTCACTTTCTTTATAAGAATATAAAATCTGTACCTTTCTGGTTCAAAACCCTAAAATTGTGATACAGTCTTATGATATAAACCTTATATTTTATTTGGAACCTCTTCTGTTTTTTAAAGCTTTCCAGGAATTCTTATCATGCCTTATCAGAATAATATAGCACTTGGGCACAAAGATGCAGCCTACGAGACCTGCACTGGCGGCACCAGCATGCTGAATGTGAGGAACTTGGCTTCATTGAAAGTATCAGGCAGGTTCCTGGCCAGGAAAGCCACAGTGAAGCTCCCCAAAGCCAAGGAACCTAGGTAGCCCAGGACACAGTAGAAGGCAGTGACTGAGCCCTTGTTGCACATGATGATGACGATCTTGGGCTCAGAATGTGAGTCTATGTCAACGAAAGGGGGAGAGGTTCCCAGCCAGATTCCACAGATAATTATTTGGAACAGAAAGCAAATGGGAATGACAGAGTTGGAAGCCCCTGAGAGCAGCAAGAACCTCATGGTTCTTCCAGGTTTCATGGCTTTAAATGCCAGAATCACAGTAATAGTTTTGGCCAAAACAGTGGAAACAGCCAAAGTGAATACAAGGCCAAATGCAACTTGTTGGAGGACACAGGTGGCTGTGTTAGGATGACCAATGAAGAGCAAGGAGGAGAGGAAGCACAGCAGGAGGGAGATTAGCAGAATAAAGCTGAGAGCCTGGTTGTTGGCCTTGACAATGGGAGTGTCTCTGTGCTTCACAAAGATCCCCAAAACTACAGCTGTGAGGACAAAGAAGCACAGAGCCATGAGGGCCATAACTGCCCCCAAAGCATCCTCAAAAGCCAGAAATGTCACAGACTTGGGGAGACAGTGAGTTCTCTCACTGTTTGGATACTCTTGAGCTGGGCACTGGACACACTGCTTTGCATCTGGTGACAAAACAGAGATCCAGCAATTAAATCACACAAATTGATTGTCATGTTAAAGGAAATGATGACTTTTGTGTAATTTTCCACAGATAAATCCCCAAGGTAATACCAAGATATACCAAATTAAGAGCCTCTGTTGATGACACTGGGTGACTTCTTTCAACTTCAGGTGGCACCAAAGTGATTTAAAACAGGACCTCAGCATCTGAGGATCTTTCTTGGTCCGGCTTGTGGCTCTGAATGATACTATCAATGATGAAAAGTTATTCCTGATCTCTTTTCTACACTTTCCTCTGTTTTCCTTATAATAAATTTTATATTTCCATGGCTTATCATATTTGTTCATCACAATAGACATGAATAGTTTTCTTTTTAATATTCAGAAAATAAGAAATATCCTAAGTTCTACCTCTATCCTAATTTCTATTGATTTTTCCTTGTATATAGCATGTCACTTTGTGTACCTACTTTTCTTATTGTACGTTTTAATTTTTCTATCAATATTATCATAGTTTTATGTAAATGTTGAAAACAAATTTAATTTTCTTTTGTAGAGGTTTTTGTGTTAGGGCATGTGTACTTGCCAGAGAGTAAGAGAAAGAGACAGACACATTGGGAGAAAAAGTGAGAAATCATTCTCAGAGAGATTGGCCATGCTGCAGTCTCCTCTTCTCCATTCTCTTCCTGGGATCTTGGGTATGTACACACACTGCCTGGCATGAGTTTCAAAGCACCATGTTTGGGACTTGAACTGCATTTGGCTATGTTGGAGTTCAGCAATAAATTACTATGACAACTTCAGGTCCCATAAAACTGTTTTAAAATATTTAAATCTGGAGTGGAATTTGTTTGATCCTATACAGCCATTGAGAAATTGGTATTATAATTATATGATAGAAAGATGGAATATTCTTTTTGAGGTATCCATTTATATACATTTGAAAGCATAAACTCTTTTTTTTCTGAGAGGCTGGTAATATTTTTTGCCTTTAAACATTATGCAGTTTCTGTTGGACATACTCACCTTCATTATTGTGAAGCAGGAAAGCAGTAACCGAGATTATGGAAACTAATAAGTATGTCTGCATTTCAATTTCTTTTTTTTTTTTAAGAAAAATAGACAATGTATCTAATATTTACTCAAGTATTTATTTACTTTTGGTAATACCGAGGCAATATTATGGGGCTGTCAAAAGTCATGACACATTTTTCCATAGAAAAGAAAAAAAAAACTAAAAATACATTATGACTCTTACAACCCAATATCATCTCAAAGAATTACAGTGGGGGTCAGCAGGTGTCATTAGTCAAGACATTAAAGAGAAAAACAAAGAGGCAAGACATTTATAGGGCATATAAATGGATTATTATCTGTTGATGATAGTATGTAGGCAACTCTAACTGGACTGGTGAGAAATGTATTCATGTTGGAAAATTCACAAGCAAAGTGATGTATAGTGATTGAATGTATAAAATAAATTAATATTATACAAAAAGAGTCCTAGGCTCCCACAAGACTTATTGCAGTTTGAGTCTCAGACATAGTAACTTGCTTTCTCACTTTCCCTTCCTAAATCTCTCTGGTGAGTGTGCATGACTTATAGCAAATTTTAATAATAATAATTATGGAATTAAATAAATAGTTCTTAGAAAAAAAAGAATTAGAGTGATAACTAATCACATTTTTTTCTTGTGTTACCTATTTCTATTCCAAAAATTAGCAAATACTCCAGACTTTTGTCTCAGGAATAGGTTTGGCACCCACATGAATGTGTTTATTTTTTTCTGTGTCCCAAAACCTTTTTTTTTTCTCTATTCATTTTTTTCTTTTTCTTTTTAAATATAATTATTTATTCAATCTTTTCTTAATATTAACTTTAAAATTTGCTCTAGGGCATTTGTGATCAGCATAGAGAGACAGAGACAGAAAGAGAGAGGGAAACGGTAAAGCAAGTGGCTAGGTCTGGGTCTCAAATTATGATCAGTCATGTGGGATTCCAGTACCTTGTGAATCATGCCACCTACTGGTCCCTAATATTCATTTAAAAAAATACTTATTTAATTTAATTTGTTATTATTATTAATTTTATTTATTATCATAATCTTGTTTATATTACATTGGATCACATATAACTTTAAGTGTATTACTGTGGGGACACGTTTAAGAGAGAGAATCTGAGATGTGGGGACATGTGCTGAGCAAACACTACATGCTCTTTTGGGGTTTGGCAGAACCTTGTAACTTGTCTTTCCCTGACCTTGGCTGCAGACAGAGCAAGGGTGGAAATTACTAGGGGCGTTCCAACAGACACATCTGATGGACTTCAAGAAACATCTTGACCCCAAATAGTAAAATCCAATCCCTGCTCTGCATCTGAAAGGTTCTTTAGCCTACTCTGGGTGTGGTGGCTCACTCCTTATGGAGAAGTTCTTTAGCTCCTTCCCCACACCTAACAGCTAGTTCTCTGCATTAGAAAGGAAGATGAGATTTACTCTAGATGGGATTACTGCCAAGGGATACACCTTGCCTTGGGTGTGACTAATCTCTTATAGATTTGTTAATGGCTTCTTATTGTCTGTAACCTAGCAACCAATCCATGAAGTATCATGAAACACACATGTGTAATGTCTTCTTGTACTATAAATAAAGACGTCCAGTTTGTCTGGGCGGCACAAGTTGCTTGGGCTACCTAGGCTCAGGCTGCCTGTGTCCGTTTCCACTCTATCTTTTTGTCTCATCTTTTCTGCTTCTTCCATAAATCATCAAATAGCTTTTTAATTTTTTTCCAGATTATTATATTATTATTATTATTATTTTTAATTTGACCAGATAGAGAATGAAAGTGAGAAAACAAGCCACCCAGTCTAGGACTCGAATCGCAGTCAGCCATGTGGCAGTCCAGCACCCGTAGCCACCATGCCACCTTCTGGCTCCATATTATTCATTTAAAAGAAATTACTGGGAGGCACATTTATTCACTAGAGAGAGACACCCAGAGAAAGAAAGAACTTGAGACAGCACCACCTCTGTAAAATAGGCATGCCACAATTCCTTCTGCACCGTATTTTCACCTTTATTGCACCATTATTTTGCAAATTACAAAACCAAACTCCTGGTGTATTTTCCAAGTCAGCTGGTTGAGGACTCAAGTTACAAATTGGGTCATGTGAGATTCAGTAACTTTAACCACCATCTCATGGGATGTCTCCATACCTCTATTTTCATTTCTTGTTTTACACACTCATTTGGTTTTGTAATTCATTCACAAAAAATTAAACATTTTTAATTGACATATTCTAACTTAAACATAAATATTTTCACTAATAATGAAAATAAAAATAATTTCTACTGTTAGAATGCCTGAAATTGAATAATATTTATGAAATAATTCAAACCATATTTATTCCTTATATATTGGAAAAATGGAAGCATTATTTCTTATAATTTTCTATATTTTACAATTGACAGTACCACAATTTATTTTGACAATTGTTTAATTTTATATTTTGTATGACAGCAAGTTTTGAGGTGCCTAAGTGTAAAATTGATTAGAATGTTGAGTCATCAATCTTTCTTCTTTTTTTCCTGCAAGATAATTCAAAGTGTGATATTCTGATATTAGTCAATTCTTTGCTCATAATTGCACAGGTGTATTTGAGCATGGTTGAAAAAGTTTAAAACATTTTGGGACCAGCTTTTGGCATAATGGCTATGTTGCTGGTCTCCCAAGTAGTTGACTGTGTTTCTAGTCCCAGCCCTGGTGGCTTAAACTCCTTCTTTTTTTCCTGCAAGATAATTCAAAGTGTGATATTCTGATATTAGTCAATTCTTTGCTCATAATTGCACAGGTGTATTTGAGCATGGTTGAAAAAGTTTAAAACATTTTGGGACCAGCTTTTGGCATAATGGCTATGTTGCTGGTCTCCCAAGTAGTTGACTGTGTTTCTAGTCCCAGCCCTGGTGGCTTAAACTCATGCTGGGCCCACGTGTGGGTGTGCCTAAGATCCCAAGAGGAGAATGGAGTAGAAGGGATTGTGGTGTGGCCATCCCCCTGGGGAGTGATTTCTTGCTTTCTGTCTTTCTGTTTCTCTGTCTTTCTGGCGAGGGCATGAACCCTACAGCAAAAACAAACAAACAAACAAAAAAGCAAAACAAAAAACAACAAAAACAAATTCAAAAAAAAGTTTAAAATATTTTTATAATAATTTATTTGTTATGTTGTGCTTATCATCTAGGTATAAAAGTCAGATTCAAAGTTTAAGGCACCCACAGTTCACCTTGATAATGACACACATCTCATTTCATGACTAATGTGCTCTAGTATGAGATTTAAGATTGACAGTCTTACCCAGCACTAAACTGCAAGGGTGTTCACTGGAAATCATTTCAGAGTTGAGCATAATAGAATGAGCATGGCTAGATAACAGCTTACACAAAATAAGGTAGTAATAATGTTTATAAAATAAATATATCAAAACAATAAATCTGTGAATTAAGAACAGTGGTGCTCTATGATTCTATGATTCCTTACTCTGTATGTGTGTGTGTGTGTGTGTGTGAGAGAGAGAGAGAGAGAGAGAGAGAGAGAGAGAGTTGATATAGAACAAGTGTATTCAGCAGAGAGAAAATGAAAAATAACATTCTAGAGGAGATGGCCTTGCCACAGTCTCTTATT
>NW_006205293.1:0-2833 GCF_000334495.1 Tupaia belangeri chinensis
CTGAATCTTTAGAAATAACTTGAGCAGAATGCAGGTTAACTCTTCTTTGAGTTTTGTAGAATTTAGAGTTGAAGCCATCAGAACCAGGGCTTATTTTTCTTTTCCTTTTTTTGGAGAGGTTTTTTTTTTTTTTTTTTTTTTTTTGCTGAGAGAGACAGAAAGCGAGAAATCACTCCCAAGGGGGATGGCCACTCCGCAATCCCTTCTCTTCCTTTCTCCTTTCAGGATCTTGGGCATGCATGCATGCATATGCGCCCTGCATGAGTTTAAGCCACTGGGTCCGGGACTCGAACCGTGGTTGACTACATGGGAGTCCAGCAACATAGCCATTACACTAACTGCTGATGCCATTATGCTAACTGCTGGTTCCCTGAACCAGGGCTTTTCTTTTTTGGTAAGTTATTTATTACTGATTCAATCTTCTGGCTTGTTATGGGCCTATTCAGACATTCAATCTCCTCCTGGCTCAATCTTGGTAGATTATGTGTCCAGTAATTTGTCCATCTCATCCAGATTGTTTTGGCATTTTTTTTTTTGCATATAGTTGTTCATAGAATCCTCTAATGATGTTTTGTAGTTCTACTATGTCTGATGTTACATTGCCTGCTGCATTGCAGATTTGATTTATATGTTTCTTTTCTCTCTTTTTCTTAATAAGTATCACTAGTGGTGTATAGATTTTGTTTATCTTTTCAAAGAACCAGCTTTTACTTTTATTTATTTTCTCTATAGTTCATTTATTTTCTATTTCATTTATTCCTGCTTGTATCTTTATTATTTCCTTTCTGCTGAAGTTTTTGGAATTTTTTTACTGTTGCTTTTTCAATTCTCTGAGACACGATATTAGGTGATCAATTTGCCTTTTTGCCATCTTCTTATGTGCAGTACTTGCTATTAACTTCCCTCTTATGACTGCTTTAACAGTGTCCCAAAGATTATGGATACTCGTTTCCTCATTGTCATTGGCATCCATGAATCTTTTGATTTGTCTTTATTTCTTCCATAGTTGTGCAATCATTAAGGAGTAGATATTTAGTTTCCATGTATTTGAGTATTTTTGAAGATTTCTCTTCTAATTAAACTCAAGTTTAATTCCATCATGGTCAGGGAAGATGCTGGCTGTAGTTTCTATGCTTTTGAATCTGTAGAGGCTTGCCATGTGATCAATCTTCAAAAAGCTTCCATGTGGGGTTGCGAAAAAAATGTAACTTGTGATTTTTGGATGGAAAGTTCTATAGATGTCTCTTAAGTTCATTTGATTCATGGTATCATTTAGATTCTTTATCTCTTTACCTATTTTTTGTTTAGATAATCTGTCCAGAGGGTATAGTAGAGTGTTGAGGTCTCCAACAATTAGTGTGCTGCAGTCTATCTCCTCTTTTAGATGTAGCGGTCTTTCTTTCACGTATTTGGGTGCTCCGGTGTTAGGTGCATATTTATAAGTGTTATATCTTCTTGATCAATTGACACTTTTACTACAATATAGGGCCCTTCTTTGTCTCTTCAAACATTTTTTGTTTTATAGCCTATTTTGTCAGAAATTAGAATCACAACTCCATCTCTTTTTTTTGGTTACCATTTGCATGGAAAACCTTTTTCCAACCCTTTACTTTCATTCTATGTATGTCTTTATTCATGAGTTGGGTTTCCTATAGGCAACAGATAGGTTTCTGGGCTGTTTTTTTCTTTTTTTTATCCAATCAGGCAGTCTGTGTTTCTTGATTGGAGAATTTAATCTATTAATATTAAATGTTATTATTGATGGTACCAGACCTGTCTCAATGTTTAAACTGGCCATTGTCTTGGTAGACTTTATTTATTTATTTATTTATATTTATTTACTGTACATCATTACAGCATACAAAATAAGTTTTTTTTTTCCCTTCCTTGATTCCCTATCTCTTACCCTCTGCCATCTCCCACTCTCCTCCCACAGTCTCTGGTATCTATGTTGGCTTTCTATACTTTTTTTTCCCTCACATTTTGAGTCACTAAAGATCTTAATTAATCTAAATATTTTCATAGAAAGCACAGCTGATATATACATTCCATGAACACAAGTCCAACTTTGGGCATAAGCCTCAGTGAGTAGCATGAACATCCTATAAAATTGCACCTAGCTAGGGCTATATATCTTACTGCAGTCATCAAACAGGTATTTTTAATAATTTATTTTAATTTCAAAAAGAAGAGTTTTAGGGGTTTTTTTCTGAACCTTTTTCTTTTTTTAACTTAATTAACATTCATTCCCTAAGCATCGTTACAGCATATAAAATATGATTTCCCATCTAGAATACACTGCATAGTGGCTTAATTATGCATGTTATTATAAAAAAATTTCCATTTATAGTTTCCAGTATTTTTTTACCTCTATTTCTGACCCTCTTTCTTTTCCCACCCTTTTCTCACACTATCTCTGGTGTCTACAGTTGTCTTCTATTCCTTCCCCCCCACACACATTGTATCGATCACACAATTTCTTAAATAATTTAACTACTTTCAATAGAAAGTTCACTAGGTACTATTAAGAAAACCAGTTTTAACTTAAATCAAAGAAATGCAAATAACTTAAAACTTAAAGCCAGGAAACAGGTTAGGACTCTGTTCAAATTGTAGGTACATGAACCTATCCATATCTCAAGGCAGAACACAAATTGTTATAACATGATAACAAAGTCTACAATAAAATAAGCAATGTTTTAGTCAAAAGTCATAAAATTATGCTTTACTAATTCAGTCTCATGTACTTTATCTTCTGTTGTGGTTCAATTTTCCTGATTAAATTCTGGGATATAATATTCAACTCCAAACTTGTCCCTATGATTAAGTTGGC
>NW_006205294.1:0-1677 GCF_000334495.1 Tupaia belangeri chinensis
TTAACACTGAGCTTGTGTGATTAGGTGGTTAAATTTTTCACCTGCATAAGATACAAAAGTGCAAGAAAAAGCCTGTGAATTCTTTTTTTAAAAGAATTATTTTCATTTAATTATACTTTTCATTATAATTACTTTTTCAGCTTGCTACAGGGCATGTGTGTTTGAGAGAGAGAGAGAGAAAGCAAACTACCAGGTCTGGGACTAAAACTGTGCTTGACCATGTGGGAGTCCAGCACTTTAACCACCTCATGACCTACTGATGCCATGCCTGGAAATTCTAAACAAAAAACTCAGATACTATGACTAACTTTCCCCTGTTGTATAGTCATTACCAACTCTTAAGATAAAAGTAACACCTAAACCCATGCCCAGTGCAGTTGTCTTTCTCTGGCAGTGTCCACCTGCATGCCTTTTTAGCATGGGGGTGTATTCATTTCTATTAAAATTTTTTACTTTCTTATTAAAATTTATCTTTTCCCATTTTATAAATGTGTGTGATTTTTCATTCTATGCCTCAGGGAAGGTATTTAACCTTAGAGATCTGGATCTAAGAAAACCTAGAATTTTACATAAGGCAATTAAATTCTCCAATATGGCAAAACAGCCACATGAGTGCATAGCTGGTTATCCTGTGGTGTGACCCTGCAGGACCTGGGGGGTCTCCTCCCACCCTCTTCCCTTTTGCTCCATGCCTCACCACAGGGCCCTTGCCCCTGTAGTACCTCCTGCTGGGCAGCTGCCAGTTATTATCCTCCCTGATGGTCCATTTAACCAACTAAACGTGTCCTTTCCATGTGGCTGTTGTCCCTCCCAGAGGTCCTTGGACTAGGTGGTGATCCCAGCTGTGAGCTCACTGAGGGCAGGGCAGTGGGTCCACATGGAGTGGTTCTTGGGCAGAAGTTGTCTTGTTGGGACTAAGACTCTGATGCACACTGGGGGTTCACCAAGAGCAGCCTGTTAGTAGGCACCTGACCAGCCTGGTACTTTGTAAAATATGTGTAGCTGAAAATAGGTGATAGTTCTTCTACCTCATTGTATCTCAACTGTTGAAGTGTTTTTATTTTTTCACATTAACTGTATACTTTTTTTTTCTTTTTATTAATTTTTTAATTAGGCCAGAGAAAGAGAAAGTGAGAGAGCAATTTGCTAGGTCCAGAACTCAAACTTTGGTCAACCATGGATGAGTGCAGTGCCCCAGCCACTATGCCACTTCTTTTTTCCCCAGTAATTCTTTATTGTTTGGTTTTTCTTCTCTTACAAAATATTGCTGGAACTGAAAAAACACAAAGTTATATACATCATATTACATAATGGGGAGATCACTTTTCAGATGCTTGTTCATTTCACATACAACTCAAATTCAACAATTTTTAAGAATGATGTTTTAAAAATAGTCTCAGACTATTCACAGGGCCAGCACATGGTGTGGTGGTTAAGGTGTTGGATTCACACATGGTTGACCATTGTTTGAGTCTGAGACCTAGTGACTTGCTTTCTCACTTTTTCTCTCTCTCTGGTCAAATTAAAAAATAGGGGTGCGGTCCCCCAAGGCTGCACAGACTCTTAGAATTAAATGAGAAAAATGGATGGCCAAGAACCAGTCACAGGATGGAACAGGTGTGAATGCAAGAGCGTCAAAGAACACTTTAATAAAAGCACGTTCTGTGGAAGTTAAAG
>NW_006205294.1:9472-10675 GCF_000334495.1 Tupaia belangeri chinensis
AATACTAAAGTTGGCAAGAGGGAAATGTCAAGTTACTTACAAAGGTCACCCCATGAGGCAAATATCAGATCTCTTGGCAGAAACAATGGAGGCAAACAAAGAATGGGGAAATATAGTCAAAGTGTTAAATGAAAAACAATTTCAACCAAGAATACTATACCTGGCAAGATTATCTTTCATATGGGAAAAAAAGATAAACAAATTCACGGATAAACAAAATTTGAAGGAATTGACCAACTTTAGAACAGCTCTTCAGGAGGTTCTGAAGGCAGTACTATACCAAGAAAACTAAAAAGTCAGATAGACAGTTATACGAGAACAAAAAGCAACCAAGAAAATGGCTCATGTAATGATAAGAACAGGTATGGAAAAATCAATAATTAGATTGAACGGATTAAATTATCCAATTAAGAGACATAGACTGGCCAAATGGATAAAAAAACAGAAACCTTCTGTAGTTGCCTACAAGAAACTCACCTTATGGATAAAGACATACATAGACTAAAAGTAAAGGGCTGGAAAATGATATTCCATGCAAATGAAAATCAAAGAAGGGCTGGAGTAATGATACTGATTTCAGACAAAATAGCTTTCAAGACAAAGACTGTAAGAAGAGACAAAGAAGGGCATTATATAATAGTAAATGGGGTAATCCAGGAAGAAAACATAACACTTATAAATATATATGCACCCAACTCAGGTGCGCCTAAATATGTGAAGGAAAGACTGCTGGAACTAAAAGGAGAGATAGGGAGAAATACTATAATTATTAGACATCTCAACACTCCATTATCTCCTTTAGACAGATATTCTAGGCAGAAAACAAATACAGAGATTCAGGACTTAAATGATACTATAAATCAGATGGGCTTCATAGATATCTATAGAACTTTCCACCCAATGTCCACAACGTATACATTTTTCTCACCCCAGCATAGAACTTTTTCAAAGATTGATCATGTTAGGACACAAATCAAGCCTTACAGATTCTAAGGCATAGAAACTATATCCAGCATCTTCTCTGACCATGATGGAATTAAACTCAAGCTTAATTTCAAGAAACACCCCTGAAAATACACAAACACATGGAAACTGAACAACTTACTTCAGAATGACTTCTTCACTACTGAGGAAATTAAGGCTGAAATCAAAAAATTTATGGAAACAAATGATAATGAGTACACAAGTGTCCAGAATCTGTGG
>NW_006205294.1:10694-13956 GCF_000334495.1 Tupaia belangeri chinensis
TGGCAAAAGCAATCGTAAGAGAGAAATTCATAGCAATTAGTGTGCATAAGAAAAGGATGGAAAGATGGCAAATAGATAACCTAACAGCATGCCTCAGGGAATTGTAAAAACAACAACAAACAAACCCCAAAAATGTCAGGAAAAAAAGAAATAATAGTTTTGAGCAGAAATAAATAAAAGAGAAAATAAATGAGCCATACAGATAAATGAAAGCAAAAGCTGGTTCTTTGAAAGGATAAACAAAATTGATACACCACTAGTGAGATTTATTAAGAACAGAGAAAGGAACCAGGTGAATTAAATCTGCAATGAGGCTGGTAACCTAACAGAAATAGTTGAAATACAAAATATCAGTAGAGGATACTACGAGCGACTCTATGCCAACAAAGAAGATAACATAGAGGAGATGGACAAATTCTTGGATGCATATAATCTACCAAGATTGAATCAGGAGGACATAGAGAACCTGAATAGACCCATAACAAGTCAGGAGTTTGAATCAGTAATAAATAACCTCCCAACAAAAAACGTCCAGGTCCAGATGGCTTCACTTCTGAATTCTAAAAACTCTTAAGGAAGAGTTACCCCCTATCCACCCCCTATCCTAGTCAAATTATTTCTAAAGATTCAAAAGGAAGGAAACTTTCCAAATTCATTTTATGAAGCCTCCATCATCCTCATTCCCAAAACAGATAAGGGCATGACAAAAAATAAAAACTACAGACCAATATCATTGATGAATATAGATGCAAAAATTCTCAGCAAGATACTCATAAATAGTATCTAACAACATAAAACAGAGATTATTCATCACGACCAGGTAGGCTTTATCCCAGGGATGCAAGGGTGGTTCAACATACACAAGACCATAAATGTAATACACTATATTAATAGAAAGAAAGATAAAAACCTTATGATCATTTCAATTGATGCAAAGAAAGCATTTGATAAAATATAACATCATTTTATGATTAAGACCCTCAGTAAGATTAGTATAAAAGGGTCATTTCACAACACAATGAAAGCAATCTATCTATGAAAAACCTACAGCTAACATGATGAATGGGGAAAAGATAAAAGCTTTTCTGCTAAAAACAGGTACTGGGCAAGGCTGCCCACTTTCTCCACTGCTCTTTAATATAGTACTGGAAGTCTTAGCTAATGTAATCGGAGAAGAGAACAATATAAAAGGCATTTGAATAGGTAAAGAAGAGTTGAAAATATATTTATTTACAGATGACATGATGGTATACGTAGAAGACACAAAGGTCTCCATGAAAAAAACTTCTTGAAGTAATAAATGAATACAGTAAAGTGGCAGGATTCAAAATCAGCATTCAGAAAATTATAGCATTTCTATATATGAACAACAAGTTGAACGAAGTAGAGCTGAAGAAAATAATTCCTTTCACCATAGCCACAAAAATGTATAAGATACCTAGGAATAAACCTAAGAAAGTCAAAGACCTTTAAAAAGAAAACTATGAAAATCTTTTAAAAAGTTATTGAAAATGACATTAAAAAAGTGGAAGGACATCCCATGTTCCTTGGGAAAAGAAAAACCTCTTTAGTAAATGGTGCTGGAAAAACTGCATATCCACCCTAAGAAAGATGAAACCCCCATCTTTCACCATTAAGAAAAATCAACTCAAAATGAATCAAACATCTGAACCTAAGATCTCAAACAATAAAACTACTGGTGGAAAATGCTGGGGAAACTCTGGTAGACATTGGAGTAGGCAAAGACTTCTTTTTTTTTGGAGAGGTTTTTGCTATAGGGTGTGTATGCTCTCTAGACAGACAGAGAGACAGAGAGAAAGCGAGAAATCATCCCCCAAGGGGGATGGCCATGTCGCAATCCCTTCTCCTCCATTCTCCTCTCGAGATCTTGGGCACGCACGCACACGCGCCCAGTGTGAGTTTTAAGCCACCGGGTCTGGGACCCAAACCGCGGTCGACCACATGGAAGTCCAGTGACATAGCCATTACGCTAACTGCAGGTCCCACAAGACTTCTTAAATAAGACTCCCAAAGCACAGGCAATAATCCCTAAAATAGACAAGTGGGACTATATAAGACTAAGAAGTTTCTGCACAGCAAAGGACATAGTAACAAGTGTGAATCAACAACCCTCAGAATGGGAAAATGTTTTTGTTAAATATGCCTCAGACAAGGGACTGATAACCAGAATACATAAGAAGTCAAGTGCCTTATGAGAAAAAAATGATTAACCCAATTAAAAGATGGGAAAATGATCTGAACAAAAATCTAAGGAAGACATAAGAACAGCCAAAAAGCATATAGCTCTCCAAGCAAAAACCTCTCCAAAAAATGAGAGAGATGCAGATAAAAACCACAATGTGATACCACCTAACCCCTGTCAGAATGGCAATGATTAAGAATATATAAAGTGATAAGGGTTGGTGGGGATGTGGTGAAAAGCAAACTCTCCTAGACAGTTGGTGAGAATGTAAACTGGTTCAGCCACTGTGGAGAACAATATGGAGGTTCCTCAAAGATCTACAAATAGAACTACCATTTGATCCAGCAATCCCATTTCTGGGTATCTACCCAGAGGACAGGAGAATGCTCAGTCGGAAAAGTGCTTGCACATCAATGTTTATTGCAGCATTATTCACAATTGCTAAGACATGGAATCAACCTAAATGTTCACAAACTGATGAATTGATTGAAAAAGTGTATCATATATACTCTATGGAATACTACTCAGCCATAAAAAAATAAAAGACCCTGGCATTTGATAGAATGTGGTCAGATATGGAGGATCTATTGCTGAGTGAAGTAAGCCAGGCTTTGAAAGAAAGATATTGAATGTATCCACTTAATATATGCTGACTATCTGCAGTCTATGGTAGAGAGTGAAATATTGGAGGACATGAAAGCAGTGAAAATACTTAACAAGGATAAGATAGTGTGGAATAGGGAGGTGAAGAGAAGAGTATAGAGAAAAATAGTAAGAGAACAAATAGAGAGGCATGACATTAGTGGGACACAGATATGGTTTATGTTGATAATGACGTGTATAGTATTCTCAACTTGATTGGTCAGAGAAGTATTTCATGATGGGTTAAGCCTTTTTACAAGCAAAATGAGAAATAATGGTTGACTGGTTAAGTAATAATTGGAATAATAATGATTGGGAAAAACAATGAAAAGATATTGAATGATGAAGTGGGGTTTTAATGTCTCTGTATTGACTCATGCATGACATTCCCTTTTTTTTTTTTTTTTTTTTTTTTGG
>NW_006205294.1:18645-20076 GCF_000334495.1 Tupaia belangeri chinensis
CCCCCAAGGGGGATGGCCATGTCGCAATCCCTTCTCCTCCATTCTCCTCTCGAGATCTTGGGCACGCACGCACACGCGCCCAGTGTGAGTTTTAAGCCACCGGGTCTGGGACCCAAACCGCGGTCGACCACATGGAAGTCCAGTGACATAGCCATTACGCTAACTGCAGGTCCCACAAGACTTCTTAAATAAGACTCCCAAAGCACAGGCAATAATCCCTAAAATAGACAAGTGGGACTATATAAGACTAAGAAGTTTCTGCACAGCAAAGGACATAGTAACAAGTGTGAATCAACAACCCTCAGAATGGGAAAATGTTTTTGTTAAATATGCCTCAGACAAGGGACTGATAACCAGAATACATAAGAAGTCAAGTGCCTTATGAGAAAAAAATGATTAACCCAATTAAAAGATGGGAAAATGATCTGAACAAAAATCTAAGGAAGACATAAGAACAGCCAAAAAGCATATAGCTCTCCAAGCAAAAACCTCTCCAAAAAATGAGAGAGATGCAGATAAAAACCACAATGTGATACCACCTAACCCCTGTCAGAATGGCAATGATTAAGAATATATAAAGTGATAAGGGTTGGTGGGGATGTGGTGAAAAGCAAACTCTCCTAGACAGTTGGTGAGAATGTAAACTGGTTCAGCCACTGTGGAGAACAATATGGAGGTTCCTCAAAGATCTACAAATAGAACTACCATTTGATCCAGCAATCCCATTTCTGGGTATCTACCCAGAGGACAGGAGAATGCTCAGTCGGAAAAGTGCTTGCACATCAATGTTTATTGCAGCATTATTCACAATTGCTAAGACATGGAATCAACCTAAATGTTCACAAACTGATGAATTGATTGAAAAAGTGTATCATATATACTCTATGGAATACTACTCAGCCATAAAAAAATAAAAGACCCTGGCATTTGATAGAATGTGGTCAGATATGGAGGATCTATTGCTGAGTGAAGTAAGCCAGGCTTTGAAAGAAAGATATTGAATGTATCCACTTAATATATGCTGACTATCTGCAGTCTATGGTAGAGAGTGAAATATTGGAGGACATGAAAGCAGTGAAAATACTTAACAAGGATAAGATAGTGTGGAATAGGGAGGTGAAGAGAAGAGTATAGAGAAAAATAGTAAGAGAACAAATAGAGAGGCATGACATTAGTGGGACACAGATATGGTTTATGTTGAT
This sequence comes from Tupaia belangeri chinensis, assembly GCF_000334495.1. Lineage (NCBI taxonomy): Eukaryota > Metazoa > Chordata > Mammalia > Scandentia > Tupaiidae > Tupaia > Tupaia belangeri. The sequence goes on from NW_006205294.1 coordinate 19,848, forward strand.
AATGACGTGTATAGTATTCTCAACTTGATTGGTCAGAGAAGTATTTCATGATGGGTTAAGCCTTTTTACAAGCAAAATGAGAAATAATGGTTGACTGGTTAAGTAATAATTGGAATAATAATGATTGGGAAAAACAATGAAAAGATATTGAATGATGAAGTGGGGTTTTAATGTCTCTGTATTGACTCATGCATGACATTCCCTTTTTTTTTTTTTTTTTTTTTTTTGG
>NW_006205294.1:20150-21217 GCF_000334495.1 Tupaia belangeri chinensis
CACCCCCCAGGGGGGATGGCCACGCCGCAATCCCTTCTCCTCCATTCTCCTCTCGGGATCTTGGGCACGCACGCACACGCGCCCGGCGTGAGTTTAAGCCACCGGGTCCGGGACTCGAACCGCGGGTCGACTACGTGGGAGTCCAGCAACATAGCCATTACGCTAACTGCTGGTCCCCATGACATTCCCTTTTGAAAAAACAATGTAATACACTGTAAAGTTATATATGATTCAATGTAATATATACAAGATTATGATGATAATAAATAAAAAGAAAAAAAGAAAGGCATAATTAAAACATGACTTTAATTTGGTATAAAAAATTTTGAAATCTATACATACTTTCTTCTTAATGCACATTTTCCACGAAAATTTGGAGACCAATTCATGTATGTATATATGTCTGTTTATCTCTTTCATGAGAAAATAAGAGAGAGAGAGAGAGAGAGAGAGAGATAAGGGAAGAGAGACAGAAATCCCTGGCAGAGTCTTGCCTTGTGTGATCTTCATCCAGTATTTCAAGCAGTTAGGATCATGAGTGTCCTCTCTCTGCTCAAGAAATAAATTACATAACTTTTACACAGAGAAAAAAAAAAACATAGATATACACATGTGTATGCACATGCACCTGAGCACATTCATTTGAGCACACACACTATGATGTTACCCAAAAACCATGTAATTGATATTCTCATGAGTCTTTCATTTCTTAGAATTTTCATAAATAGAGTTTGTTTTGTTCAAATACACACTTTATTTTATTTTACTCAGGTTTTTGCCATAGGGCACATGAGCTCATCAGAGAGAAACTTTTCTCATCAGAAAGTTAAAAATTCTCCCCACCTTTTGAAATATGGCCACACCGCATTACCTTTTCCATTTTCCAATTGCAATTTTGGGCATGCACACACACATGGTCATCTTGAATTTGAAGTAGCTAAGTTCAGGACTCAAATTGTGTTCAACCATGTGCAAGTCCAGCACCACTATGCCACTAGCTTGCTCCCAAATCTACACTTTAAATAAAGCAGAAAGCTGAGTATATATATGTATATATATATATATAT
>NW_006205295.1:0-838 GCF_000334495.1 Tupaia belangeri chinensis
TAGAACTTTCCATCCAAAAACTACGAAATATGCTTTTTTCTCACCCCCACATAGAACTGTTATGAAGATTGACCACATCATTGGGCACAAAGCAAACCTCTACAGATTCAAAGAAACTATATCCAGCATCTTCTCCGACCATGATGGAATTAAACTCGAGTATAATTTCAAAAGAAATGCTCAAAAGTACTCAAATACATGGAAACTAAATAACCTACTCCTGAATGACTCCACAACTACTGAATCTGAGGGGCATGTGCACTAGGCATGCCTTGTCCCCAGAGAATTAAGGTCGTTTCCAAGGACAGTCAAAGGACCAGCAGTTGGAGTAATGGCTATGTTGCTGGACTCCCATGTAGTCGACCGCAGTTCGACCTAGGGACCTGAGAGGGTCCCCCTCCCGGTGTTGTCACCTCCCTTCCGCACACAGTAGCTGCCAAAGCAACAGTCCTTGAGGAAGGCAGGGTTCCCTCTCCCTCCCAGAAGGGATGTCCGCGGGCCCTGCGGCGGGGGTCAAGCTTCGCTCTTTGCCTATCCTGGACCATTCCTTCCCCTACTCAGCAGGGTCTTCCCCTACTTAGCATAGCGCCATTCCCTACCCTGGACAGCGCTTCCCCCCTCCCCCCAGAGCTCCTTGCCCTCCTAGTGGGGAGGGGGTCTCAGTAGGGCCTTGGTCCTACGTTCTGCACAGCTTTGTGTGCGTGTGTGCTTGCGTGCGGGGGCGGTTCACCAGTCAAGACCGGAGAAGGGGCGCCATTCCCCCACGTGCGCTGCCCGAGAGCGTGGCTCTCCACGGTGTTCCCAGGAGAGCCCCCTCGGTGCGTGTCCCCGGGGAGAC
>NW_006205296.1:0-286 GCF_000334495.1 Tupaia belangeri chinensis
AGAATCAGACTGTGGACCCACAGTGTGATGCGTCAGCAGTGAGGGCTCACTTGAGATCCAGCTGATGAATTCCTGTGGTCCCATGGTGATCCTCATTAGGGTGAAGCTGAATTTGGTTAAGAATTCATTAGCTATTACTTAAAATAATTATTTACTTAATTATTAACTCATAATAATAATTATTTGCTATAGGGCACATGCATTCATTGGAGAGAGACAGAAAGTTAGAGGGAAAATGGGAAGGCAAATTGCCAAGTCTGAGACTCAACTGTGGTTGCTCATGTGG
>NW_006205297.1:0-2220 GCF_000334495.1 Tupaia belangeri chinensis
ATCATTGTCCTTGAGTTGAACACTGTGTTCAACACTACAGCCAGTGTGTCTATTTCTAGCCAGTCAACAAGTGCTCACGAGTTTTTTGAAATATGAAAGAAGGGTTCATTGTTCAAGGTGGTTCCCTCTGCTGCTCTCCAGTCCTAGAGAGACTACACTTTTCATTTGGAATGTAGCAATGATATGGATAATGCTACTTTCAGCTGTAATTATCTCAAGCAGGCTGCAAGAAGTTTCTGTCCAAGCAAGAAGCAAGAGCTAATAATTGATTTTTGCTGAGAGTTGTGAATGTATTTTTATTAAAGGCTTCACTGTACAGATTCCATTTGTTTCCATTCCGTGGACTCCTCACCCTATCTACCTAACCAGAGAGCTTACTCCTCTCTCATCAGGATCCTGTAGCAGAGCTGGAAGCTGAACTCCTGATCCTCTGACCCCCTGGCTCCTCAACCTGAAGCAGGAGAACCTCCACTGTGAACTCTATATTGGAAACTTGCTTTCAACTTTTTGTGTAAACAAGAGTGATTAACATTCCTGCAGTCTTTTCTAAATAACCTGAAACCCCCTACCTTGAGAACTTCCTTAGTGATAAGCTCCTTGCCCCAAGCCCTGAAGACCATTAAGATCTCATTGTGTTTTGGCAAAGGACTGGAAAGTGCCCTTAGTAATTATTAACCAGCTAGATCTGGCTTCTGTGACACTTTCCATTGGGAATCCCCTATCCCTTTCTTCCCTGCCCCCTCCTTAATGGTTACTGTTCCAGCCACATCAATGCAAATGTGCTTTTTGCCTTTACATGCACCCTTCTCCCTACACTAGGGGCTGCAGGGCCTTTGAGAGACACAAGAGCTCCCCCAGTCGCTGGTAATACTGATTCCTATAATTTGGCAGACTTCATGTCCTCTTCGTTCTCGCTGATCAAAATATAACAAACCGACCCTGTGCCCAGCTTGGACTGGATCACCCCATTCCAGAGCTTCTGGAGTCACCCTTGTACACCTGAATGCACACACCCACCTTCTGACAAAGCAGCTACTGAAAGCAAAGCCAGGTCACCTCTTTCCTCACCCTGGACCTGGACAAACTGATGCTCCTGTCGCTCTCCCCACCCAGCCCGGACCAGGGGCTGCACCTTCCCTCAGGTGCCCCTCCTCCCTTGCCGGACCTTCCCCCACGTTTCTGCTCCCAACAAGGAAGATGGGCACCTTTCCACTACTAGGATCCTCAAGACCTGCAACCCTCCTCCTCCACACTCAGACTCACCGTCATGGACACCGTGTCTGGCAGAGCACGGTCAGCACAGCGGCAAGTTCTCCCCAGCGACCAGCAGGAGGAACTAAGCGCCAGAGGCAGAGAGAGAATCTGAAAAAACCGCCCTCCTAGGCCCGTGCTGATGACGTCATCGGAACAGAGACTACATTTCCCACAAGGCTCTGCGATCCTGTATTAGGCAACAGTGGGAAGGTTCCTGTGTTTTCACAGAGTCCTGTTACCAGGAGACCAGAACTCAATGGGAAAAGAACAGTCTCTATCCAGGTGAGTGAGAGACAGGATCCCGGTTCTTTATTAAATCCTGGTTTTACATTTCAGAGATAATGGGGAAATTCGTAGTGGGTCACTTAGTCAATGACATTAATAAGTAAATTAATACTTTTGTTGGAACCAGCAGTTAACAATGGCTATATTGCTGGACTCCCATGTAGTGGACCACGGTTCGAGTCCTGGACACAGTGACTTAAACTCATGCTGGTGTGGCTTGGCAATCTTCCTGGGGGATGATTTCTCACTTTCTGTCTCTCTGTCTCTATCTTTCTGGTGAGTGCACACGCCCTATAGCAAAAACCTGTAAAAAAAAATAATAATAATACTTTTGTTGTTCTGAATTCTGGTGAGCACACATGCCTGTAGCAAAAACCTCTAGAAAAGAAAATAGTTTTGTTGTTCTGAAATAATTATTCCTGTTGTAGAACCATGGACTCTTTTTTTGCAATGCAATTTAAAGCATAAAAAATGTCTTTCATTTTATTAAGAAACAAATAATTACTATGGCGATTCTCTTGCAGTCATTAAAATATGTTTCTCTTCACCCAATACGCTGATTTTTGAGTGTTCAATGGGTATTACAGTTGAAAACTGTTCTAGTGTATGAATAGCAGAATTATAGGATAGGTGTGTTTCATATTCTAAGCCTATTTACACTTCAAGTGTTCAATAATTACT
>NW_006205298.1:0-1085 GCF_000334495.1 Tupaia belangeri chinensis
CCTGGGGTTCAGGGGTTGCCATGAACATCACGTCCATTAATTCACACTATCTTTCTGAAGAAAATTTCGTAGTGCCCTGAGATCCTCCTGGGATGCTGCGCTGCTCAGTAATGGTTCCAGATTGTTTCTGGTTTAAATCACTCAGTTTCGTTTCATCTAGGAATTTGCCTGTTGTCCACATAGATGTTGCATGCATCTGTTTTCTCTTTAAAACTCTCATCATTACTCATCCCCACTCAATACCAGGTCAACTTATCAGTCAATGAACAATCTTTTTGCACCCGTGGACTCACCATTCAAAGGCAGCCTTGGGATCCAGTGCCACAAGTGGTGCTGGGGCTCACCATACTCCTTTCCTGAGAGCCTATAATTCTCTGTGCAAGGTGAAGTGGTTATCAAGAGACCACCCTTTTGCAATAAATGCCCATAGAGGCCCCCAAGACTAATTCTGGGGAAGTGATTGGCCCTGTCTTTCCACATCCAGTGTCCTTTCTCAATGTCATCCCAGAGGCTGCCCTCCCAGGGCTTGTTCATATTTCCTGGGTGCAATGTGTGATCTTCCTGGACATGGCATCTTTCTTTCATCCCGGGGAATGTCAGGGCAGGAGGAGGGTAGGAAGAGAAAAGAAAGGCATTGGGTAAGAAACAAAGACACAGAGAGGGAAGAGTTAGGGACAAACAAAAAAGGTGGTATAAACAATGAGGTGGGTGAGAACAATGAACTTGGAAAGACACAACAATAGTGAAAGATAACTAGGAGAGAAAGAGAGGGCGGAATGTAAACAGACACAACGTGATTGGCAGAAGAGGGAGAAGGACAGAAGGAATGGCCTTGACCCACAGGAGCAGTTGGAGTAACAGAGGGCAGATCATAATTTCAATAAATGCTTCTCTAATTTTGAAATTTCTTTTCCTTTTAAATTTATTGAGTGAGAGTCACACAGAGGTCTTAAGGATTTTGACTCAGGCTTGGCAATTTTAGACTGTTCTCATATACACTTGTTAAGCACATATGTGTAATGTATATGCATGCTATTTTTCTGTTAACATATACATATATTAATGCACAAAACCTACATAGCTGG
>NW_006205298.1:1171-1838 GCF_000334495.1 Tupaia belangeri chinensis
TAGCGTAATGGCTATGTGGCTGGACTCCCACATAGTTGACTGTGGTTCAAGTCCCGGACCCAGCGGGTTAAACTCACGCCGGGCGCGTGTGTGTACGTGCCCAAGATCCCGAGAGGAGAATGGAGGAGAAGGGATTGCGGTGTGGCCATCACCCTTGGGGGGTAATTTCTCACTTTTTGTCTCTCTGTCTGTCTCTGTCTGTCTGGTGAGCGCATGCGCCCTATAGCAAAAACCTCTCTTAAAACACACACACACACACACACACACACACACAGACACACACACGCACACACAACTGAGCAACCGGACACATGAAGAGCACCCGATTCTACCCCTATATACCCTATAAAAATAGCCCATCTTTAGATAAAGGGGCTCTTGAGTTGCATTTATTAAACCTGCTTTTACCCTTGTAGAGCGTATTGTGGGTACCAGCAGTTAGCATAATGACTATGTCACTGGATTCCCACGTAGTCAACCGCGGTTCGCATCCTGGACCTGGTGGCTTAGAACTCACGCTGGGTGCGTGTGCGTGCGTGCCCAAGATCCTGAGAGGAGAATGGAGGAGAAGGGATTGCTGCGTGACCATCACCCCTGGGGGGTGATTTCTCGCTTTCTGTCTCTATGTCTCTCTCTGTCTCTATGTCTCTCTCTGTCTGTCTGGTGA
>NW_006205298.1:3194-4534 GCF_000334495.1 Tupaia belangeri chinensis
CCCTCACCCTCCTTACTTCCTAAACCTCCCTAAATAAATATGCATGTTTTAATAGCCACAGCGGAATGAGGTCTCAGTCTAATTTTTTTGGTTCCTGATCACTCGTGTTGCCTTCCTGTGTACGAGCCACCCTCCACTGCCGAGGCCGGACCCCGGCATCTACCCCTCAATTCCGCTGCATCTCCTGATCAACATGAATCAGCCAAGGTAGAATTGATGATTCTCGACCTGGGCACTTGCCATATAGGACTGAAAGTCCCTCTGGCCCAATCATCAAAGCCTTAAGCCCTTAGAAGTGACAGCCACTTCTTTTTCTATACTGATTCATTTATGGCCATCTTTCATGCACAGCCATTAGAGTTTCTGCCCATTGAAGTCTCCTGTGTGAGGATAAACTGGTCTTAAAATGAGTGATTTAGAACTTCTCTGGCTCAAGGCAAATACTAGCTCCAGCCAGGTTCATGTTTATACTGCTCTAATAGAAATTCTTTAATGACGTGGCTTCTTATCTTCCTTGTAACTTTTTTTTTTGTCATTTTATTTTGTTCTCTCTGGCTGACCCTCTTTGCTTTCTTCTGTCTGGACCCTACCTTTGTCCTAAGACATCAACTTTTCTTCCCCTTTGTTTGTACTCCTGCTTCCAAAGGCACTTCCCTGTCATATTGCATTGGTTATTAACAATTGTAGGACATCCAGATTATTGTGGGGATTCATGTTGTTTTATCTGCTAGAGGCCAAATTTTGGGGAGAAATAATTAAGGACCCTAGATTCCAATGGACACAATAAATGTCAGGAAACTGGTATATGTCTCTATTTATGCTGTTTCCTTAGGCATTCTAAGAACCAACACACATAGACTTCCTTTCCCCTGCCCCTGATAAGTGAACATTTTTCTATTTGGGAATACTCTTCTGAGGCCCAAGATGAATCACTCACTCTCCAGCACCTGGACCTCCACAATGTTCTCCAGCAAGTTTTTCTGCTTCAGCTTTAGCACACTTCTCTGCTTAGGCAGCCACATTTACTCCCACTTATGCACAAGACAACAATTTTGTTTATAACCTTCCTCAAGAGCTAAGTCAGCCAGCTTAAAAATGTAAAGAAATGGGATGTTGTTTCTATAGGCTCTTTTTTTCTCTTTAAATTTATTGATTTTTTTACATTAATTCACTATACATCATTACATCATACAGGGAAAATACGTACCTAATTTCTGACTTCTCTCTTCAAACCCTCAATGTTTCTTCAGGCATTCCCGGGAAAAACATGCCTATAACTATAACCAATTTAATATAATAGTTTTCTTTATACCTTTACCTTTAGGCCACTGAGAACTCTG
>NW_006205299.1:0-2327 GCF_000334495.1 Tupaia belangeri chinensis
CATGGAACTATAAAAGCAAGAACAAAACAAATCAAAAACCCCAAAAGTAATAGAAGAAAGGAAATGGTAAATATTAAGGCAGAAATACATAAAACAGAGAATAAAAGAACAATACCAAAAAATTGTGTTTTTTTGAGAAGATAAACAAAACTGACAAACCATTACCTATACTAACAAAGAAAAACAGATGAACAGAACCATCTAGTGGTATGGTGGCTAATGTGGCTGGATCCCACATGGTTGACTGCAATTAAGAGTTCTGGATCCAGTGGCTTTGGAAATACACCAGCTGCTGTGCGTGTGTGCCCAAAATTCAGAAATGAAAGAGGAGAGAAGTGAATACAGTGTGACTATTCCCTTTGGGAGATACTTCCTTGCTTTCCTTATCTCTCTTTTTCTGTTTCACTGGCAAAAATTATAAAAGAAAAGCAGAGAAAAAAACCTGAGAAAATTATTAGTAAGTCAAGTGAGATTATATTGGATATCACAGAAGCACCGAAGATCATGAGGAAATACTGTGAGTGACTATGCACCAACAAACTAGAAAACCTAGAAAGAAGATGAACAAATATCAGGACATGTGACAAATCTAGATAGAAGAAATAGGAAACCTGAACAGAACAATAAGAAGCAAGGAGATTGGGAAGAGCAGATGGCATAATGGTTAGTTTCTGGACTCCCACCTAGTCAACTGTGATTCGAGTCTGAACCCGGTGGCTTAAAACTCCTGTCAGGCACATGTGCATGTGTGCCTGAAATCCTAAGAGAAGAATGAGGAAAAGGGATTGTAGCATGGCCATTCTGCACCCGCCCCCCAGGGGAGGTGATTTTTTCTCACTTTCTGTCTCTCTGGTGAGTGCACACACCCTATAACAACAAAACAAAAACAGAACAAAACAAAACCTCTCTAATAGAAGAAGAAACAATGAGATTGAATTAGCAATAAAGTTAAAGATGACTTGTCCAATAGTGAGAGTGGGATGTTGACATCCCCATCAGAGAAAAGCCCAGGTGCTGATGGTTTTCTTTCTGAGTTCTACGGAACTTTTAAATAATTAGCACTGATTCTACTCAAGCTATTTCTAAATACACCAGTGGAAGATACTCTTCCAAATTCATTCTATGTAGCCTCCATCATCTTGTTACCAATAATACACAAGAATATAACAAAAAGAGAAAACTATGTACCAATATCCCTAATGAATACAGGTGCAAAAATCTTCAACAACAGACTAGTATATTGAATCCAACAGCACAATTGAAGATTATATACCACAACCAAATAGGATTATCCCAGGGACACAAGGACAGTTTAAAATATATAAAACATTAAATGTAATCAATCAAATTAACAGAAACAAAGGCAAAAATCATATGATCATATTAACCAATAGTTATAAAAGCACTTGATAAAATACAATATCCCTTCATGATAAGTCTCTCAAAGAAAATAGGTGCAAAAGTTCCATTACTCAACAACAAAAAAGTCATCTCTGACAAACTGATAGCTAGCACCATACTGAAAGGGGAAATGTTGAATACTTTCCACAAAAACCAGAAGATAATGTTGTGTAGTTTCTTCACTCCTTCTAAACATGGTACTAGAAGTCCTATTAATGCAATCAGAGAAGAGAGTGAAATAAAAGCCATTCAAATAGGAAATAAAAGAGTGAAGTTGTCTAGTTTTGAAGATCACGTGATCTTTTACATAGGAAATTTAAAAGAATTTATTAAAAACTTTTGGAAATAATAAATGCATCCAGTAGTTTCAGGACACAAATTCAATATACAAAGATATCAGCCTTTTCTATATACCAACAATGAACAGACTGAGGCAGAATTGAAGAATGAAATCTCAGTTATACAATAGCCACAGTTTTAAAGGGGAATAAACTATGTGTATTTTGTGGAAAACAACACAAAATAAAGTCTAAATAGACATATTTGCTTCGTACAGACTTGACTTCAAGGAATAAAGAGCATTTTTAGAAATAGATCAAATTCTATACTGTTAAAAATTTCAATATGTCAAGATAGTCTAATAATTTATTTATTTATTTATTTTGTACCCACCCACCCTCTACCAACTATCCTCCCTGCTCTTTCCAGTCTCTTAAATCCATACCATTTCTCTCCACCATCACATCTTGAGACTTCTCAACCTTTGCCATAAAGTGCAGACACTCAGTACATGGTTCATTGCATTTCAGGCCTTGTGAATGTCTTTGCAATGTTCCTCTGGGTCAGGTATCCCAGAAACAACTTGTCTCTGGCTGAGGACGAAGCCCATGGACTGTTCAGGCCCTACTCCTGGTGTATACTGAGTA
>NW_006205299.1:2703-3212 GCF_000334495.1 Tupaia belangeri chinensis
GGACAAGAGGTCTTCCCCAGTCATCTTGGGGACTTGGTTGTGGAGACTCCTCCACATCCACCCTCAGCCCGTGGTGCTATGCTGGGTGTGCTCCTCACTCAGAGAGATGCAGTAGGTGGCCCCATCCACCAGCTCCCTGCCAACCTCCTGCCCAGAGCTCCACAGCCAGGTCTAGAAGAATCAGAGCCCTGCCTGGCATTGTTTCTTCTACTTCTGTCCCATGATAAGACACAGACCTGCATCTGCACAGAACTTGGGACAGACTGAAATAAGAGGAAACGTTGAGGGCACTAGGCACCACCCTAGTCCTCTCCATCCCACCCTGACAGCCATGACTTGGGTGTGACTGCAACAAGCTCATCAGCTTCTCCCCCAACAACCTGATCAAGCCCAGGATGAGCCCACCCTGCATGACCAGCTTCCTTGCACACAAACAGGAGATGTGGGGATTTCCAGGCAGGATCTGAGTATGGCCTCATCTAGCTGGGTCTGCCCTGGACACCTGGAGT
>NW_006205300.1:0-9085 GCF_000334495.1 Tupaia belangeri chinensis
CCACTGACTACCTGTCTCGGTGTTTTTCCGTCCTCTTTGCTGTTTATTGCAACGGAGCGTGTGTGCTTGTCAGAGAGAGAAAGACAAGTAGCATACCCCAGCGGGGTGTGGTCACTGTGCAATGCTTTTTCTTCCACCACGTCAGGATCTGGGCATACACACAGAAGCACCGTGCATGTTATTCCAGCCACCAGGGGACTACAATTCAAATCATTGTTGGCCTTGTGCATCTGGCTCCTTATACACACGCTTGACCTGTTATTCCATTGGAACGGCATAGGTAGTTTTATTTTTTGTTTCAGTTATATGGAATTGTGGGGTACTTATTTTTATCCCCACTTAGGCTGGTCTACTTGTGGATGTACCTTCCTGGGAAGGTAGTGGTTCAAGGGATATGAGAGGTTCATTGCATGTCTGTACTGGGTGTCCATTGGGCAGGTGATGTTATAAACTTTGTTAGAAGTGCGTTGAACATTTAATGGGCTGGTGACAGCCCTTCTGTGATTTTACAGATGTGGTTCGGAAATGTTTCTGGACATTTGAGATAATGTGAGTGTGTAGGTTTCAGGGTTTGTATTTGGAGGATGTAAGATGTATGGATACGCAAAGAGTTGACCTGATTAGATGTTGATCCTTTGAGGCTCAGAGGAATATTTTGCATGTTTATCTTAAGAGTGTTTTAAACATGTATGTGTGTAATGGCAGGTTTGTAAGGAAGACCGTACTTGTCTATTTTGGGGGGCATTTGGTCTCTCTGGGTTGTACATCGGAAAAGGCGGGAGGACCACTTGTGTATTCAGGTTATGTCTGTTTCTCTTTGTGATTTCTTTGAAGAGTTGTGTTTGGATTCCTTGGTGTGTGAGGGTGCACCAGGGACTATTCTGGGTGTCTCATAAGATGAATGTGTGCAGCTGTGAGGTGGGGTTTGTGTGATTCTCTATTCTGGTGTGTGGGAGAAGGACTTCTGTGTGAGAATTTGGACTTCTTCGATGAGGGCATTCAGGTAGCGGGAGGCTATGTGAGCATGTGTGGCGATAGTGTTACATGTTTGCATATTTGTAATGGGAATCCAAGCACATCGAAGGTAGATCTGGGACGTGTGGAGAAGTACATGGTAATGAGTGTGTCCAAGGGGAATTGCAATTTGGTCGACTGTCCAGTGAGCTTATGTGATTCCATTTATCAGTAGGTGGTTCTTACGGTTCTATGTTCTCCTGCTTGAATATGCATGTATCAGATAGAGAAGTGAGGTTCTGTGCTTTTAAGGGATATGTGAGGATTATGTTTTCATGGTATTTTGTCATATATGGTTATTTCATAGCCCACTCATGTGCCCTATAAGACAGTGACAGCTTGGTGTCAGTGAGCAATGCCATGAAGTTTGCCTAAAGATAAAACTGTATGAGTCAGTTCTCAGAATATATTCACATCGCACACTACATAGGACAGTATTTGACAATGTGGAGATGGTTCATATACAACACTGGTACGATTTAGGATTTGCAAGCAGTTGTATGTGTATTTATCCATGATGAGATAACTAGAATCACTTCTGTGTGCTTTGGGCATGTACATTCGTTGGCCTGTGTATCCATCAACAGGTGGATGAATTCTGTGAATTTATTCTTTTGAGTGTGAGGTTATAAGGAGCGTTGATAGTGTATTTCTTCTGAGGATGCTCATGTATTTCTCCCCATGTGTTTGGGACTCACTGGAGAACGGGGTGGAGGGGAGCCCGTCCACTGGAATGTGGGTTTCTGTATAGTGTTCGGGGTGTGCATGTATTCAGGGACTGGGACTGTTTGCACGTGTGTGCATGGGTTTGTGAGCGTGTGGATATCCCAAAATGAAGGGATTTTTTTGTGTTTTATTGGGAGTGTGTGTATTGGGAGTTTGTGGCAGTCCAAAGTTTTTTAGATGTGGTCTATGCTTGTTCTGGAGGATAGTTCTTTGAGAATTTCCTGGGGTTGCTTCGAAGTATGAGGATGTATCCTCATCATTTTTAAGGTGGATTTTCAGTATTTGAATATTATTGATGGTGAATGTGTGTGTGTTTAATTTACTTTATGGGGCTTATGTATTTTGTATTCTGTGAGACATGGGGATTCGGTGCATAGGTTTGAACACAGGCCGATTTGGATGTTCCTCACATTCAGGAATTTTGTATTATGCTTATTTGGGTGTATGACATTGTGTTTGCTTCTTTATTTTATAGTGAGTGTGTTTTTGTTGTTTTCTGAATTGCTAATTTTGAGAAAGTGGCCTTAAAGTTTTTCACTTTGTGCATATGGGTACTACCTCTCCCATTCAGATCCCATGAGGATAAGCTGAGTAGGTGCCAGCCCTGCAGTCTTGTCTTGGACATGGCTGGTGTGTGAGGACCCTCACTCCATGGGGTCCTGTCATTGCTAGCCTACAGTCCCTTCCCTGTTACATGTGACTCCTTGGTAGGCTGGAATTGTTGTGTACCAGACAAGTCCCCTGTGTCACCATGGAAACACAAGGTTTCAGTATAATGTCGAAAATTCACCTGGATTGCAACGTTGAGAGAAGCTCTTCATTTCTGTGGAGGAGACATAGGTCCGTGTGTCACAATCAAACCAAGGAGAAAAAGGCACTTGACATGTCCTTTTCCTAATGAAGCTGGGAATGATGTCTATCATTTTATTCTGGAGGTCTGTACAGCAAGAGTACACTCTTAATTAGCCCATGGTGTTTCCTAATGTCTTCTTTGCATCTAGTGTCTTTTTGAGATAGGGTCTGTATCAAGTTGTGGTGAAAATTCTTCAGAAGAGGTTGGCTGTCTTACCAGGACTAAGCTGCAATTCTACATACAAGACATTTGAGAAGCAGGAAGTAGTGAAGAATTGCTTTATAACATGGGCTGGGGACTGGCCCAAGGAAGCCTGAGTTGGCCTTTACTTTGGGTCTCAAACAAAAGTCACACAAGGAGCTTGGGTCTTCATACTCACTGTAGTCTCAGTGTGGGCTGGGATGACCTGCTGTGTGCACCTGCTGGTGACACCCCAGAACTGCCTGTGCATGTTTGCGCCACAGCTGAGGAATGTGTGTGGAGTCTGCTCAGCTGGGTGAAGAGGTTAGGTGTTTCGCAGAGGAAGAGCTGGTTCTGTGCCCATCCACCTGCTCTGGGGGGTATGAGAACAGAGCCTTATACGAAAGATGTCCCTGTTACTTGCCCTGTATCTTCTGTTATAGGAAGCTCAGACTCAAAGAGAATGGATGCATTTCCCCTGAATTGTGTCTCCTCCTGGTTCTGAACTTCTGGGAACTAGCCTAGCAGGAGTTGGGTCAGTGATATGACAAGGACAGAGGTGGAGTAGCTTAGTCTTGTGGGACAAGAGGTAAGACTTGGAAACACAGGATAGGGCAACTCTGGGAAAGGCTTAATCCTTGGCCCACTGATCCTGTTTTCCTTTATTGTCTCTTTCTTCTGTTAGCTATAAACCACTAGATGGATCCTGACTACCCCCACAGCTATCTCTGGCACTCTGGGAGCCACCAGGACTTCTAGGCCTGGCTCCCAGTGTGAGTTGCTTCTGGCCTTTTCTTCCTAATGAACCCTCTTTCTTGAAACATGCTGACAACACTTTTCTGGGTATTCTAATAAATGGATTTCTATGGGACACATGAATGCTTTATTGCCCCTTCCCATCCAATACCAACATGATGACAGCTTATTGTCTGCCTGGCATTCTGCTATGTTGGTGGAATGGGGCACTGTCTACATTCCCATTTTATATCATGATATATTTTCAATAAGGTACACTGCAGTGTATGCAAAGGAGATCTTCCTGCATTTGTTTGATTATTTGGTTGTTTGTTTTGGTTTGTTTCTTTTGATAATGGGAAGTCATAAATTGTGAGCTTTTGGGAAAAGGAAAAGATGTATCTCAATATCTAGGGGCATCACTGAAAATTACATAACCTGGTTCAAGAATTATGATTACTGGAATTACTGAGGTTAGACTTTACTCTTTGTTCTGGATCCAGTAATTGAAGGGTGTATGTCATGGGACGTACCCTGTACCTCCACCAGTGGGCAGAATAAATTCCCAGTAGTGTATTTAGGGGCCTCTCTACCTAGGTCCTTGGAAAGCGCTGATTGCTGTGCATTCCATGTGTTTCTGGGAAAATTATCTGTCTCCATTGCAGTCCACACTGAGCTGTGGAGCCCAGGGCCCTTCAGTGACACAGTAAGACATCTGAGGACATCCAGAAGGTGACAGTGCATGACAGAGGTCCTGACCCTCCAGAGGAGTCCATTCTGACATCTGCTAAAGATGTCTTCAGTCTCAGGGAGAAGACTGTGGTCAGAGAGACCCAGGAAGGAGACTCAATAGACAGATTCCAGGGCAGATGGAATGGTCTTGACTGGACCTCAGTAACAGAACAAAAGTCCAAGAATCAGGAACAGGGATTGATGTGGGCTGTGACCATGCATACTCTGCAGGACAGAGTAAATCAGGGTACAGCACCCACAGCCCACAAGTCCCCCAGCCACTCCCCATTTGCTAAACTCAGAACCTAGGACTGCAAGAAACAGAAAGCACTGAGGGATTGTGGATCAAGGGCCTTGCTTTTTCCTTTAGGCAAAGACTTCTCTCCCTCATCCTTTGAGCAAAAGATGTCCCTAGTGCCCCAGATTAGAACTGAAGTGTGTAGGATTCCCAGGGTCTCTTTGGGGAAACACCGCAGAAACCTAGTCAGATGTGAGACAGATGTGGTGGGAGGGGCCCAGCAGGGCAGCATCAGCGGAAGGCAGGAGTCCTCCCATGTGTGCCTACAGTAGACCCTGAACAGGACCTGGCTAGGGTGATCCTCTATCTTGGGGATCCCTCTGTGTTTGGGTAGCTTCATCCAAAGAGGAAGTATCTGAGGTGTCACCTTCTGTATGATGTGTCTGTTCTGCATTCAGCACTTCCCAGGTGACTGGGGATTTCATGGAGGCAGCCTGGGTCAGGTGAAGAGTCCTAGTCCTGCTCACATTCTGGTGGGGGCTCTGTGATCACTGTGACCTTGGGCAAATGTCCTAACCTCCCTGCTTAGTTTACTTTTCTGCAAAATGATGATGTGGTGCTACATGAACAGGGTTGTAGAAATTTAGGTTAATAGGTGTCCAATGTTTTAACCCCTGTTTCCTACTGAATGTAGACCTCAAAGACAGGTAACATGCCTGCTCATCTTGGCAACATCCAGAACTTCCAAGTCAGTGGCAGCCCCAGGGAGGCAATGAGAACAAGGGAACAGGTATAGGGAGGTATATTGTTTCTCAGTGTCCCCACAGGACAAGTCCAATATCTGGTAATTAGAAACAGGTCACCCATCAGAGTCTCCACTTGCTTAAGGATGTGGCAGAAGTGACCCTGTTCTCACCTGCCTGGTTCCTGTCCTGGACCATGCAACTCAGCATGGCCTTTTTCTCAGGCTGACTCTGGGGTTGCCAGGAGACTTGCCCAACTTTTCCTCATGTTTTTCTGCCAGGAACAGAGGACTTGGTCAGGGTCCCTGCTGGAGGACACTGGACCTGGAAGAGCTGCAGTAGTGAAAACAATGTGTGTGAGACAGTAATAAGTCAAGAATACATGGGGGTTACAAAGCATGTAGAACTAAAGGTATAACATTGCTGTATATATGGCATTTTCTGTATGCAAAAAAAAGGTAGAACAGAAGTAGGTTGAACCCACAAGTTTGTCAAATATCAAGCAAAGAGATGGTATGGATATACTTCATGTGACAGGCAGTTTATATTTATTTTGTTTAAAATATATTTTTCCAAGCAATTCTAATCAACAGTACACTAGGGTTCCAATTTCTTCATATTTCTACCAGCACTTGGTATTTTGCTTCTTTGCTAGTAGCCACTTGAATGGGTTCTATCTCAGTATGTTTTATTTGCATTTCTGAAATAGTTATTGCTATTGTACATTTTCTCATGTGCTGATTGGACATTTGTGTATCTTCTCTGAAAAAATATCTGTTCAATCCTTTTTTACATTGTAAATTATGGTTATGTTTGTGGTTTTTTATGATTTCTTCTTTTATAATGGATATTATTAACTCCGTATCAACATGTGATTTGCAGAAGCAGACATCTCCAACTAAAGCCTCCTGCCCAGTCAAGGGCCAGGGCAGTCATGGATGACTAGATCATGCCATACCTCTCTCCCAAACCCACCCCCCATTCTAGAGCTAGAAAGAACAGGGGAATTGCAGGTCTCTTAAGCAGACATCTACATATGAAGCCTGCTGCCCAGTCAGGAAATAGGATGGCTAGGTCTAACATCCCCACACCACACTTCTGTCTCCTAAGTCCACCCCCAGTTGCAGAGCTAAAAACCTGCCACCCACACTGTGAATAGACAGGTCTAAATTTATAATACTCAAACATCTAAACATTGTAAGGCTCTACATAATCCTCACCCCTCACTGAATCACCAGCAAAAAAGGGAGAAACTTCTCTTCAGAAATCTGAGTTCAAACATCCTCCTCTGAGCACCACCTTGCAAACCACAGTAGAAGAGAGACATTGGCACAGAAGCAATTAACAGCAAAAAGGAAACAAATGAGCTCACAGGTGCAAAAGTTTCTCCAAAGAATTATACAAAACTGGGACCAGCAGTTAGCGTAATGGCTATGTCGCTGGACTCCCATGTGGTTGACCACGGTTCATGTCATGGACCCGGTGGCTTAAAACCCATGCCAGGCGCGTGTGTGTGCATGCCCAAGATCCCGAGAGGAGAATGGAGGAGAAGGGATTAGGCGTGGCCATCACCCCTGGGGGTGATTTCTCGCTTTCTGTCTCTCTGCCTGTCTCTGTCTGGCGAGCGCATGCACCTTATGGCAAAAACCTCTAAAAAAAAAAAAAAAAAAGAATTATACAGAACTGAATACATCACCAAATGACTAAAAAATCATAGAAGAGCCTCAAGTATGAGAAAACCAGAAAATTCATCTCCATCAAGAGAATACAATGGAACCAGAAGATGGCATAATGATTATGTCACTGGACTCCCACATAGTCAACCATGGTTCAAGCCCTGGATTCTGTGGCTTAAAACTTATGGTGGGCATGTTTCCCAAGTCTAGAGAGGCACATAAGCATCCAGACCCAAGAAATACAAAGGACCCCAAATAGAATCAACCCAAGAAGATCTTCCCCAAGGCATATCATAGCCAGACTGGTTAAGATCACAGATAAACATAAGATACTAAAACTGGCAAGAGAGAAGCGATAAGTGACTTACAAAGGTCACCCCATCAGGTTAACACTGGACCTGTCAACGGAAACAATGAAAACAAGAAAAGAATGGGAAGATATAATAAAAGTGTTAGGAGAGAAACAATTTCAACCAAGATTATTGTGTCCTGCAAGATTATCCTTCATGTGGGAAAAAAATGATTAAAATCTTCTCAGACAAACAAAACCCGAAAGAATTTGCCAGCACCAGGCCAGCTCTCCAAGAAACCCTGAAGAAACTACTGTTCCAGGAAAACTAAAGAAGTAACAGCCAGAAACAAAGGAGTAAAAGGCAACTAACACAATGGCCAACTTAAACGTCAGGAAAGATCCAGTAACATCAATAATAACATTGAATGTTAATGGATTAAATTCTCCAATTAAGAGACACAGACTGGCTGAATGGATTAAAAAACAAAAACCCTCTATCTGTTGCCTACAGGAAACCCACTTCATGGATAAAGATATACATAGACTGAAAGTGAAGGGTTGAAAAAAGGTTTTCCATACAAATGAGAACAAAAAAAGAGCTGGAGTTGCAATACTAATCTCTGACAAAACAGGCTTTAAAACAAAAACTGTTCGAAGAGTCAAAGAAGGGAACTATATTGTAGTAAAAGGGTCAATCGATCAAAAAGATATAAAGCTTATTAATATCTATGCTCCTAACACAGGAGCATGCAAATATGTGAAGGAAAGACTGCTAGATCTAAAATAGGAGATCGACTGCAACACACTAATTGTTGGAGACCTCAACACTGCACTATCCCCTCTGGACACATCATCTAGACAAAAAAATAGGTAAAGAGATAAAGGATCTAAATGATATCATAAATCAAATGGACTTAACAGCTATCTATAGAACTTTCCATCAAAAAACCTCGAGATACACTTTTTTCTCATCACCACATAGAACCTTCTCGAAGATTGACCACATCATAAGGCATAAAGCAAGCCTCTACAGATTCAAAAGCATAGAAACTATACCCAGAATCTTCGCTGGCAATGATGGAATTAAACTTGAGTTTAATTTCAGGAGAAATCCTCAAAAATACTCAAATACATGGAAACTAAAAAACCTATTCCTGAAGTACTCCTGAAGAAATAAAGACTGAAATCAAAAGGTTCATGAAAGCCAATGACAATGAGGACATGAGTATCCATAATCTTTGGGACACTGCTAAAGCAGTCATAAGAAGGAAGTTCATAGCAATTAGTGTACATGAGAGGAACATGGAAAGAAGGCAAATGGATCACCTAACATCATGCCTTGCAGAATTGGAAAAGCAGCAGCAAAAAGAGCCAAAAAAAAAAAAAAAAAAACCTCCAGGAAAAAGGAAATAATAAAGATATGAGTAGAAATATATGCAACAGAAAATAAACGAACTATACAGAAAATAAATAAAAGTAATAGCTGGTTCTTTGAAAAGATAAACAAAATTGTTACACCATTAGTGAGACTTATTAAGAAGAAGAGAGAAAGGAACCAGGTGAATCATATCTGCAATAAAGCAGGCAAAATAACAACAGACATAGTAGAAATACAAAACATTATTATAAGATACTATGAACATCTGTATGCCAAGAAACAAGATAATTTGGATGAGATGGACAAATTCCTGGACATGTGTAATCTACCTAGATTGAGCCAGGAGGATATAGAAAGTCTGAATAGGTCCATAACAAGCCAGGAGATCAAATCAGTTGTAAATAACCTCCCTACAAAGAAAAGCCCTGGCCCTGATGGATTCACCTCTGAATTCTACAAAACTTTCAAACAAGAGTTAACCCCCATTCTGCTCAAGTTATTTCTAAAGATCCAAAAGG
>NW_006205300.1:9734-21625 GCF_000334495.1 Tupaia belangeri chinensis
TGACCCGAAAATATACTACAAAGCTGTGGTAATCAAAACAGCATGATACTGGCACAGAAACAGACATGTGGACCAATGGAACAGAAGAGAGTCCCCAGAAATAAATGCCCAAACATACAGTCAACTGATTTTTGACAAGGGGTACCAGTCGGCCCAGTGGGAAAAGGAAAACCTCTTCAGCAAATGGTGCTGGCAAAACTGGATCTCCACTTGCAGAATGATGAATCTGAACCCCTCCCTCTCACTTCTGACAAAAATCAAGTCAAGGTCTATCAAAGATCTAAATCTAAGACTTCAAACTATATAAAACTGCTCCTGGAAAACACCGGGAAAACTCTGGGAGACATTGGGGTACGGAAAGACTTCTTAAATAAGACTCCCAATGCAGTCAATAATCCCCAAAATAGACAAGTGGGATTACATCAGACTATGAAGTTTTTGCATGGCAAAAGACACAGTGATTTAGTGTGACTAGACAGCCCTCAGAATGGGAAAATATTTTTGTACACTATGCATCAGATAAGGGACTGATAACCAGAATTCACAAGGAACTCAAGCAGCTGTTCCAGAAAAAGACAATCAATCCTATTAAAAGATGAGTGAATGAGTTGAAAAAAAAAAAAAACACTCTCTAAAGATGACATATGAATAGCTAAAAGGCATATGAAAAAATGCTCAACATCTCTCATTGTAAGAGAAATGCAGATCAAAACAACAATGAGATATCATCTAACCCCAGTCAGAATGTCTAAGATTTAAAAAAAAAAGAAAAAAAAAACAACTATAAGTGCTGGTGGGGGTGTGGTGAAAAGGGAACTCTCTTACACTACTGGTAGGAATGTAAATTGGTCCAAGCACTGTGGAGACAATTTGGAGATTCCTCAAAAATCTACAAATAGAACTACCATATGATCCAGAAATCCCATTCCTTGGTATCTACCCAAAGGACAGAAGAATACTTAATCACAAAAGTGCTTGCACATTGATGTTTATTGCAGCACTATTCACAATTGTTAAGTCATGGAAACAACCCAAATGCCCAAGAACTTATGAATGGATTGAAAAACTTTGGTACATATACTCCATGGAATACTATTCAGCAATAAAAAAAAAATCCTGTCTTTTGACAGGAAGTGAATGAATACGGAAGACTTACTGCTGAGTGAAACAAGCCATGCTATGAAGGAGAGGCATTGTATGTCCCCACTTAATATATACTGAGTGCCTGCACTCTATGACTCAAACTAATTGAATAAGGATATAGAAACACAGTATATAGATGTAAATACCAGATATATTGTGTGTGTGTTAAAGAGGAGGGTCTGAGGAAGGACATTTGGGGAAGGGACAGGGAGGAAAAGCATTAATGGCACAAAGAGGTATGGTATTATCTGTTGAAGGTATTTTGTAGTTTTATCAACTGTGTTAGGGAGAAATGTTCACCTGTTGAAATATCCATTTTGTAATACAAATAATGTGATTGAATGTATGGAAGAAAATGAAGTGAAAAATAAATAAATAACTTACGCTGGGCATGTGTGCATGCATGCCCTAAATCCTGAGAGGAAAATCGAGGAGAAGGGATTTTGATGTGACCATATTTCCTGGGGGATGATTTTTCACTTTGGTTACTCTGTCTCTCTGGTGAGCACACATGCCAGATAGTAAAAATCTCTCTCAATAAAAGGAAGAAAGAAGGAAAGGAAAAGGGAAAGGAAAGGGGGAAGTGGGAGGGGAAGGGGAAGGAAGGAAGGGAGGGAGGGGAAAGGAGAGGAGAGGAGAGGAGAGGAAATATAAAAAAAATAATAATAACTCATCTCCAACTATGGGGAAAAAAAAAACAGAAGAATTTACTAAAATGTCAGAAAAAGAAATCAGAACATTCATGGTGACAAAACCCTATGAAATGCAAGAGAAAAAAGACATTGAACTCTAGGAGATAAGAAAGTCTTTTTATGACTTGAAGGAGGAGAAAGACAATATAAAGAAGAACCAAATAGAACTTCTATAGATGAAGACTGTTATGTAGGAGATCAAAACCTCCCTTGAACGTATTAAGAACAGACTAGACCATGCTGAAGATAGAATCTCTGATTTAGAAGACAAAACATCTCACTTAGATAAAACCCCCAAAAATGATGGAAAATAATTTTTAAAAAATCAGAACCACATATAGGAAATATTAGACACCATTAAATGCCCAAATATTTTAATAATAGGTATTCTGGATGGCAAACAATCAACAGGAGCATAGAAGATTTATTCAAAAAAATACTTGCAGAAACCTTTCTAAATCTAGAGAAACATTCAGATATCCAGTCCCAGGAAACACAAAAGACCCCAGGTAAAATCAACATAAAAAGATCCTCTCCATGGCACATCATAGCCAAAACAGTTTAAAAAAAAATCACAAAGACAAAATTTTAAAGATGGCAAGAGAGAAATGTTAAGTCACATACACAGTTTATCTTATTAGTCTAACATCAGACTTCTCATCCAAAACAATGCAGACAAGAAAGAATGGGAAGACATATTCAAAACACTAAATGAAAACAGTTTAACCAAGAATACTATACTCAGCAAGATTATCTTTCAAATAGGACGAGAAGATAAAAATATTAACAGATAAACAAAACCTGAAAGAATTTACCAACACTAGAGCAGCTCTTTAAGTACTGAAGGAAGTGCTATACTAGGAAAACTAAAGAGAGGCAAACAGAAATAGCAGAATAACAAGAACAACAGAAAAGCCAAGAAAATGGCTAACAAAATGAAAGACAATAGTACTCAGTATTCTCTAGTAACATTGATTGTTAACAAATTAAATTATCCAATCAAGACTGCCCAAATGGATAAAAATAAACTAAAAATCCTCTATTTGCTGCCTATAAGAAATCTACCTCATGGATAAAGACATGCGTAGACTAAAAGTGAAGGAATGGAAAAGGGTATTTCATGCAAATTCCATGCAAATACAAACCAAAAAAAGCTGGATTCATGATACTGATCTTATACAAAATAGGCCTTAAGATCAATGCTGTAAGAAGAGACAAATAAGGACATTATATACTACTGGATGGGCAAATACATCAAGAAGATATAACACTTATGTACCCAACTCAGGAGCTCCCAAATATGTGAAAGAAAGACTTCTAGAACTACAAGGGGATATAAACTGCAACACACTAATTGTTGGGGATCTCAACACCCACTCTCACCTCTGGACAGATCATCTAGACAAAAAATGGGTAAACAAATACAAGATCTAAATGATACCATAAATCCAATGGTCTTGACAGACATCTGTAGAACTTTCCAGCCTGAAACCACAAAATACACATTTTTTTCTCATCCCCACATGTAACTTTTCAAAGATCGACCACATGACAGGGCAAAAGACAAATCTTTACAAATTTGAAGGCATAGAAACTATATCCAGCATCTTCTCTGACCATGATGGAATTAAACTTCTAATTAACTTCAGGAAAAACCCTCAAAAATATACAAACATATACAAACTGACCAGCAGTTAGCGTAATGGCTATGTCGCTGGACTCCCATGTAGTTTACTTCAGTTTGAGTCCTGAACCCTGTGGCTTAAACTCATGCTGGGTGCATATGTGTGCATGCCCAAGATCCCAAGAGAATGGAGGAGAAGGGATTGTGGTGTGGCCATCCCCACTGGCGGGTGATTTCTCACTTTCTGTTTCTCTCTCTGTCTTTCTGGTGAGCACACATGCCCTATAGCAAAAACCTCTCCAAAAGAAAAGAAAAAGAAAGAAAAGAAAAAAGAAAGGAAAGGAAAGGAAAGGAAAGGAAAGGAAAGGAAAGGAAAGGAAAGGAAAGGAAAGGAAAGGAAAGGACAGGAAAGGAAAGGAAAGGAAAGCAAACATGCAGGCTAAATAACCTACTCCTGAATGACTTTACAGCCACTGAAGAAATTAAGACTGAAATCAAAAGATTCATTTAAACCAATGATAATGAGTACACCAGTTTCCATAACCTATGGGACACAGCAAAGACAGTCATAAGAGGGAGTTCATAGCAATTAGTGCATGTAAGAAAAAGTTGGAAAGGTGGAAAATAGACAACCTAACAACATGCCTTGGAATTGGACCAACAAAACAAAATGCCAGGAGAAATGAAATAATAAATATTCAAGCAGAAATAAATGAAATACAGAATAAACAACACATAAAATAAATGAAACAAAAATCTGATTCTTTGAAAAGATAAACAAAATTGACACACCATTAGCTATATTAAGAAGAAGAAATATTAGTCCTGAAACCTGTGCAGTGACAGCCAGTGAAAAGAACTGAGACCAGAGACCACCTTGGGACCTCCACCGACTCTCAGCTGTTTCAAGTGCCCATACCATGCTACTCCCATATCCCTTCTCTGCCATAAGTCCCAGAACCTGTGCTGTGGCAGCAAGTGACAACAACTGAGGCCAGAGACTGTCTTGGGACCTTCACTGACTCCTGACTGTTCCAGTTGAAATCCTGCAGCTCAGCCCCAGATGCTCCTTTTCTCAAGAAACTGGGAGGCCGTTAGAATATCCATTTCCAGTGATGACAGTGGAGACTGTATGGTGTGAATCAGGGAGAAGGAGTTGCAGAGACTGGCTCACCTTCTCCTATGTGTCTTTGAACTCTCAGAATTAGCTCCAAGAAATTATGGAGAAACATACAATCTATCAGAACCAACACAGGAGCACAAGAAATATGAGAAACCCAGAAAATATCTCTCCCCCATGGGAAAAGAATAACTCCTCATCATCCACAGATAGTACAATAGACCTTGTAGAAATGTCAGATAAACAGTTCACAATATTCATAGTGAAAAGACTAAAAGAGATGCAAGAGAAAAGAGAAAATGATCAACTATCCACACTTTATTGTAGAGACTGAAATACTTGGAAGATATAAAAACAATGAAGAGACCAGCAGTTAGTGTAATGGCTATGTCGCTGAACTCCCATGTAGCCAACCATGGTTCGAGTCCCAGACCCAGTGGCTTAAACTCACACCAGGCGCGTGTGCATGCATGCCCAAGATCCCGAGAGGAGAATGGAGGAGAAGGGATTGCAGCATGGCCATCCCCACTGTGGGGGTGATTTCTCGCTTTCTATCTCTCTGTCCTTCTGGCAAGTGCACACGCCCTATAGCAAAAACCTCTCAAAAAAAAAAGTGAAAATAGTTATAGATGCTGAAGATAGTGTGGAACAGGGGTGAGGGTGGAGAAAAGAAGAGTATAGAGAAGGAAAGCAATAGAAATAATAGATAGGCACAATATTTGTGAGACACAGAAATGGTTTATTTCCTGTTGATAATAGCATGTATAGTATTCTCAACTTGACTGGTCTGAGAAGTATTTCATGTTAGGTAAATTTTCTTTACAAGTCAAACAATATATAGTGATTGAATGTTTAAAAAAATCATGAGAATAAAAAATAATAGTAATAATCTGCAAACAATGAAAAGCTATATGCTGATTATGTGAATAGTAATGTTTTGTCTTGACTGATATGCATGGTAATCATACTGGAAAAAATGTTATACATTGTAAAGGTATATGTTATTAAAAATAATTTTAAAAATTTAAATAAATAAACAACAACAACAAAACAGCACAAAGAACCTGGTAAGGCGGTTTAGCAATACGGACTCAATAGTGGGTCATTGTTAGCAATAGATTCGTTTTCTCATCCTCTACCACCCCCAGATGATGTCTCATTATCCTGCCTCTCTTTAGCAAGAATCCTATTAGGCCAACTTAGTCATAATCTCCCTTATGTTCCCTTAGTCATTTTCCAACTGCTCACCCATACACTTTCTTGGTATTAATTTCCACTACCCATGTTATATCTGGAGTTGAACTCAATCTCTCTTCTCCACTGAAAATGGCCATTGCAGTAGACACTAAATAATCATGATGGTCCTTAAAGCTTTCCTTAGTATGCTTTAAAAAGAAAGAGAAAAAATGAGCTCCAATAGATGCAAGAGAAAATAGACAAGGATTCTGGGAGACAAGGAAATCTATCCACAATTTAAAAGAAGAAATAGACAACATAAAAAAAGAAACAGAACTTTTGATATTACAGATAAAGACTGTAATTCAGAAATCAAAACCTCCCTATTAACATCAGATTAAATCATGCAGAAGACCAAATCTCAGATCTAGAAGACAACACTGTGACCTAGAAAAAAAATCACCGAAAAGAATGAAAAACATAATGCAAAAAAATAAGGATAATATATAGGAAATACTAGACACCATTAAATGCCCAAACATTGAAATAATTGGTATCACCAAAGGTGTAAAATCTAATAAAGACATTGACAATCTATTTCATGAAATACTGAAAGAAAACGTTCCATATCTAGAGAAATATTCAAACATCCAGTCTCAAGAAATATAAAGAACCCAAACATGACATGGAGAAGGCTGAGAAACATAAGTCCAACTGGAGACCATGAAGTGGGAGAAATGCCTGGTTCAGAAGGACAACAGGACACTAGGCCATAAGAATGAGCAAGTTGTGACCAAAGCTATTGCTGATCTGATCTAATCATGGATTGACATGTGCCCCATTGGGAGACATAGGAGATTCCCACAGCATTGTTAACTCTTGATGTTGGAAGGTTCTGGACAGATAATCAGGAATACCTCTTTTCCCTTCCCTCTTCGTCTTCTTCATGCCTAGGATGCTAAGGTTTAGGTCCCCATCCATCAGGGACATAGACAGCTGAGGAAATGGCCTTGTAATGATTTTAATACAAGGGAAGGGGAAAGTTTGGGGAGAGAACTTTCCCAGAGGAGAGATGGGATTAGAACAAAGAAAGCAAAGGTCCAAAGAGCAAGGAGTTTTTCTCTACTGACTGTGAGAGACTCCACCTGGACAGTGCACACTGGTGACAGAAATAGGAGGAAACCATGGAAGAGCTGCCCCCTGGGGTGACTCGCACCATAAATAAAGGATCCGTAGTACAGCCTCTGGCCTCACAGTGTGTGATGCATGGGCTCACAGCAAGAGTGTTTGTGATAAGGGAATATACCCCACCCTTACACAATCAGGGTTATACGTGGTATCTGCATAAATATTACAATTTAAAATAAACATTTCTAAACTCAAAAGAGAGAGAAATACAAAGAACCAATAAATAGAATCAAGCCAAGAATATTCTCTCCATGGCACTTCATAGCCAGATTGGCCAAAATGACAGATAAAGACAAGATTCTAGAAAGGCAATAGAGAAATGTCAAGTTACTTAGAAAAGTTATCCCATCAGACTAATGGAGGACCTTAAATCAGAAACAATGCAAGCAAGGAAAGAATGGGAGGATATATTCAAAGTGTTAAAAGAAAACAATTTCAACCAATATTACTAGACCTGGTAAGATTAGCATTCAAATGGAAAAAAGATTAAAAACATTCTCAGATAAACATAATCTGGACTCCCATCTTTCGACCCCTGGGCCAGGAACTTCGAGGGAGGACTGCCCCATGTAGCTTCAGCCCTGGGACCCCCAAGCCAGACACCCCTCTTTCAGCCAGGAATGTCCTCGGTTCTACCACATCACACTCCCATCTTTCAACCCCTGGGCCAGGATCTTCGAGGGAAGACTTCCCCCAGTAACTTCAGCCCTGGGACCCCCAAGCCAGACACCCCTCTTTCAGCCAGGAATGTCCTCGGTTCTACCACATCACACTCCCATCTTTCAACCCCTGGGCCAGGATCAGTGAGGACTGCTCCACGTAGCTTCAGCCCCGGGACCCCCCAAGCCAGACACCCCTCTTTCAGCCAGGTACACTTTTTTTTTTCTTTCCTTTCTTTTTCTCTCCTTTCTTCCCCCTCCCGTCTTTCATTTGTAAATTTCTCTCTTCTGGGAACTAGCAGTTAGCGTAATGGCTATGTCGCTGGACTCCCACATAGTCGACTGTGGTTTGCGTCCTGGACCCAGTGGCTTAAAACTCACGCCAGGCACGTGTGCCTGTGTGCCCAAGATCCCAAGAGGAGAATGGAGGAGAAGGGATTGCATCGTGACCATCCCCCCTGGAGGGGGGATTTCTCACATTCTGTCTCTATGTCTCTCTCTGTCTGTCTGGCGAGTGCACGCGCCCTATAGCAAAAAACCTCTCAAAAAAAATTTCTCTCTTCTGATTAACACATAGGAACGCCCTCAGTCCTACCACACCACACTCCCATCTTTCAACCCCTGGCAAAATCTCGCTGCGCATGACTTTTTCTTTATTCTACGTATTATGCCCTAAATCCTATCACACCACACTCCCATCTTTCGACCCCTGGGCCAGGAACTTTGAGTGAGGACTGCTCCACGTAGCTTCAGCCCCGGGACCCCCCAAGCCAGACACCCCTCTTTCAGCCAGGAACGCCCTAAATCCTATCACACCACACTCCCATCTTTCGACCCCTGGGCCAGGAACTTTGAGTGAGGACTGCTCCACGTAGCTTCAGCCCCGGGACCCCCCAAGCCAGACACCCCTCTTTCAGCCAGGAACGCCCTAAATCCTATCACACCACACTCCCATCTTTCGACCCCTGGGCCAGGAACTTTGAGTGAGGACTGCTCCACGTAGCTTCAGCCCCGGGACCCCCCAAGCCAGACACCCCTCTTTCAGCCAGGAACGCCCTAAATCCTATCACACCACACTCCCATCTTTCGACCCCTGGGCCAGGAACTTTGAGTGAGGACTGCTCCACGTAGCTTCAGCCCCGGGACCCCCCAAGCCAGACACCCCTCTTTCAGCCAGGAACGCCCTAAATCCTATCACACCACACTCCCATCTTTCAACCCCTGGCAAAATCTCGCTGCGCATGACTTTTTCTTTATTCTACGTATTATTTTCTTCCCACTTATTCAGTCCTCACTTCCTTTATTTACACCATCCCTGGCTGTTTAGATAGGTCTAGAATTACAATTCTGGAACATTCTAGTATTTTAAGACTCTCTGGAAACCTCCCTTTCACTGAACCACCTGCGAAGAAGGAGATACATTTCTTTGTACACCTGAAGAGAATACTTTTTCTTGGATTACATTACTAAACACAATCGAAGAGAGACTTTGACTGTCTCCATTCCACATCAGAAAGGAAACACACTGGCTCCTATTCAAAGAAACGTTCTCATAAAAGGTTTTTCAAAGGGGACACCTCCCAATGGTTAGAAGTAGAAAAACCTCAGGCCTGAATAAAGCAGGAAATATGTCTGCATCAAAGGAACACAGTAACTCCCTTTCTTTTCTTGAAAAAATAGAGGACGATACCAAAATGTCAGAGATAGAGTTTAGAACATTCATGTTGAACAAATACTATGAGCTGGAACAGAAAAGGGACAATGAAGTACAGGTGATGAGAAAGCCCTTCAACGATATGAAGGAAGAAATGGACATGCTAAGGAAGAATAAGATGGAACTATTAGAGGTGAAGTCTGTAATACAAGAAATCAAAACCTCCCTTGAAAGTATTAAAAACTGATTAGACCATGCAGAAGATCGAATCTCAGATGTAGAAGACAGAATCTCTGATCTAGAAAAATTCACCAAAAAGAATGGGAAAATAACCCCCCCAAAAATGAGAATAATATATGAGTAATACTAGATACCATGAGATGCCCAAACATCCAGATAATCCATATCCCAGAAGGTGAAGAAACTAATAAGGGCATGGATAATCTATTCCATGAAAACCTGGAAGAAAACTCTCCAAACCTAGAGAGGCATTCAAATATCCAGACCCAAGAAATACAAAGGATTTTGTGTTTTTGACAAAAATCAACCCACAAAGATCTTATCCAAAGCGCATCATAGCCAGATTGACCAAAACCACAGACTGAGACAAGACACTAAAATTGGCAAGAGAGAAACATCAAGTTACTTTCAAAGGCTATCCAATCAGGCTAACATTGGACCTCTTGTTGGAAACAAGGCAAGCAAGGAAAGAATGAAAAAATATATTCAAAATGTTAAGTGAAAAACAATTTAAGCCAAGAATACTATATACAGCAAGATTATCCTTCATATGGGAAGAAATTCCTGAAACATTCTCAGATATACAAAACCTGAAAGAATTTACCAACACCAGACCAGCTCTTCAAGAAGTTCTGAAGGGAGTGCTATACAAGGAAAACTAAAGACAGACAAAAATAAGAGAACAAAAATGACCAAGAAAAAGGTCAACTTAATGGTAGGGACAAGTTTGGAAATAACAATAATAATGTTGAATGTTAACTTCCATGATTTAAACCGAAAGATCATACCACAGTAATACTGCAAATTGAACAAAAGAGAGATTACATGAGATTGAACTGGTGAAATAGAATTCTATGACTTTTGTCTAAAACATTACCAATTTTATTTTATGCTTTCTTTGTCTTCCAGATTTAAGGATTTTGGTTCTCTTGTGAGTTGTTGATAGGTTCAGCAATTTGTTAATTATTTTTCTAATTGAAATATAAACTTTTCTCCCTTCCTGACCCCTACAATTAGAAAATATTTGTGAGTATTCTTATTTTCTGACAGGTTATTTGCATAAATTCAATAGTGCAATAGTATCTGTTACCTTGCATCAGAAATTGAATTCTTATGGAGTTTTGTGCAAATAACAGACCAAATTGAGATTAACTTGGTTTTTTTATGCAGATAAGTTAGTTTATACCTCTCTTTAGTAAAAGGGGAATGGAGAGAGAAAAAATGTTTCAGAAAAAAATTATAGTGCACTTGTCACTAGATTCTAGCTTTGTCCATGTTTTTAGTTTAAGATATTTTGTGAATCAATAAAATGTGAAAAAAAAGTTTAGTATGGAAGGGAGGGAGGGGGAAGGGGAAGGAAAACACAAGTAAAAGTATGCTTATTTGAAAAAAAATTAGAAGCTATTTACTGATGATAAAGCATAGAGTAATATCTTTGTGTTGACTGACATGCATGGTGTTTGTGCTGGAAAAAGTAATGTAACTGTAAAGATGTGATTAAATGTAAATAAATAAATAAATAACAAAACAAAAACTATAAAAAAACAAACAAATTAAAAAAATGAATGAGAACCAGCAGATGGCATAATGGTTACATCACTGAACTCCCACGTAGTCTACCACAGTTTGAGTCCTGGATCTAGCAGCTTAAAATTCACTCCAGGCATAAGTGATTGCATGACCAAGATCCTGAGAGGAGAATGGAGGAGAAGGGATTGTGACATGGCCATCCTTTCTGGGAAGTAACTTTTCACTGTCTGTCTCTCTGTCTCAATAGCACCCTATAGCAAAAATTTCTCTAAAAACTAAATAAGTGAAAAATGATAGGTGAGGCTGTGGTGAAAAGAAAACCCTACTACACTGTTGGAGGGGTTGTAAATTAGTACAACTACTGTAGAAAACAATATGGGTTCCTCAGAAACCTTCAAATAGAACCACCATATATGCCAGTAATTCTACTCTTGGGTATCTACCCAAAGGATAGAAAAACCTTCAGTTGAAAAAACACCTTCACATCCATGTTTATTGCAGCGTTATTCATAACAGCTAGGACATATAATCAACCCAAATGTCCAAAAACAGATAAGTGGATTGAAAAAATGTGGCACACATACTCTATAGTGTACTACTCAGTCAAAAACAAATAAACAAACAAACAAAACAAAACAAAAACAATGAGACCCTGGCATTTTATAGATTGTGGATGAATACAGAAGATTTAATGCTAAGCAAAGCAATTCAGACTATGAAAGAGAAGAACTATATGTCCCCACTCAATATATAATGAATGTCTGAACTCTGTGGCAGGAATTGAAATATTGGAAGATATAAGGACATGGAGAGCAACTGTGGATACTTGAGACAGTGTGGATGGAGGGGGGGAAATGGATGGGTG
>NW_006205300.1:22258-25182 GCF_000334495.1 Tupaia belangeri chinensis
AGAGAAATGCAGGTCAAAACAACAATGAGATATAACTTAACCCCAGTCAGAATGTCTAAGATTAAAAAAAAAAAAAAGGATAAGTGCTGGCAGGGGTGTGGTGAAAAGGGAACTCTCTTACACTGCTGGTGGGATTGTAAATTGGTCCAACCACTTAGAGAACAATTTGGAGATTCCTCAAAAATCTAAAAATAAAACTACCATAATATCCAGCAATCCCACTCCTTGGTATCTACCCGAAGGACAGAAGAATACTTAATCGAAAAAGTTCTTGCACATCGATGTTTATTGCAGCACTTTTCACGATTGCTAAGTCATGGAAACAACTTAAATGCCCACGAACTGATGAATGGTTAGAAAAACTGTGGCACATATACTCAATGGAATACTATTCATCCATAAAAAACAACAAAACCCTGGCGTTTGAAAGGAAGGGGATGAATATGGAAGACTTACTGATGAGTGAAGCAAGCCATGCTATGAAGGAGAGGCATTGTATGTCCCCACTTAATATATACCGAGTGTCTGCACTCTAATATATATATATATTTGAAACCATACTGCTTCTGTTGTTATAGAGTCATAAAATTATACAAAGTTATAAGACATATTTTGAACATTATCTTTAAAATTCAGTATTTTGAAATTTTGAAAGTTGTTTGTAAAGTGTCAAGAATTATGGAGTATGAGCTAAAATTTTTTGCTATGTAAAGTAAATGTTTGTGGAAAAATGTAAAAATAAATAAGTGAAAGAAAAATAAATAATTTTTAAAAAACCCAAAATCTGAAATAATTTACCAACACCGGACCAGTTCTTCAAGAAGTACTGAAGGGATTGCTATACTAGGAAAACCAGAGACAGAAATAAGAGAACAAGAAAATGGCTACCATAATGGTAGGGACAAGTCTGAAAATATTTATAATAATATTGAATATTAATAAATTAAATTTTCCAGTCAAGAGAAAATACTGAGTTGATACGAAAAAAAAAAAAAACCTTCTATCTTTTGTCTAAAAAAAAATGTACCTCATAGGTAAAGACATATATAGGCTGAAAATGAAAGAGTGGAAAAAGGTATTCCATGCAAATGGAAGCCAAAAAAGGGCTGGAGTCATGATACTTATCTCAGACAAAATAGGATTTAAGACAAAAACTGTAAGACACAAAGGTCATTATATAGTAGTTAAAGGGTTAATTCGTCAAGAAAATTATGTTTTTAAATATCCACCCAACACAGGAGCACCCAAATATGTAAAGGAAAGAATGCTACATCTAAAAAGAGAGAGAATTCAGCACACTAATTGTTGGGGATCTGAACACCCCACTATCTCCTTTGGCAGATCATCTAGACGAAAAATAAAGAGAGAGATACAAGATCTAAATGATACAGTAAATGAAATGGACTTGACAGAAATCTATAAAACCTCCCACCCAAAACCCATGAAATACACATTTTTCTCACCCCTGCATGAAACATTATTGAACATTGACCATGTGATAGGGCACAAAACAATCCTTTACAGATTCAAAGGCATAGAAACTATATCTAGGATCTTTTTTGATGATGTTTGAATAAAACTTTATATTAATTTCAGAAGGAAAAAATCCTCCAAAATAAACAAACATGGAAACTAAGCAACCTACTTTTGTTTGACTTCACATCCACTGAAGAAACTAAGACTTAGTGAGCTCTTTTCCACTATACAAGATAGCAGGTAAATAAAAACTGCAAAGCAGGAGAAGAAACTTGAAGCCAAGAAGGCTGATGCCAGTTGCAGTGTTAAAAAGGATGACTAAAAAGCCCAAGGCTAAAAAGCCCAAGAAGAGAAGGCCCTATTGCAACTGAAACATGATTCTAGTCTGGGCATCAGCAGATACTCTCAATCTGCCATGTATTCCAGGAAGGTCATGTACGAGAAGAAATACTTGGCCACTAAATTCAGGGTTGAAAAGAAAAAGGAGAAGGTTCTTGCCACTGTCACAAAACAGTTGGTAGGGACATGAATAGTGGTTCTGGGTGGTTAAACTTTGCAGAATGCCTAGGTATTATCCTACTGTAGATGTGCCTTGAAATCTGTTGAGCCACAGCATTCTGATCATCCTCACTGAATGCCACAGAGGCAAGAGAGTGGTTTTCCTGAAATATCTGAGCAATGGCTTGCTACTTGTGACTGGACCTCTGGTCCTCTGGACCTCTGGAACACACAAGAAATTTGTCATCACCACCTCCACAAAAAATTAATATTAGCAAAATAAAAATCTCAAAACACCTGGCCGATGTAAGCTTCAAATAAAGCGGAAACCCAGATACCAGGAAGGTGAGATCTTCAATACAGAGGAGGAGAAATATGAGATTACAGAGCAGCACAAGGTTAATCAGAAAGTTGTGGATTCACAAATTTTACCAAAAATCAAAGCTGTTCCTCAACTCCAGGGTTACCTGTGATCCACGTTTGCCCTCACAAATTGGTGTTCTAAATTTCTTGCCAAGAACCTAATTAAATGACTGAATATATATATATATATATATATATACACATATGTGTGTATATATATATATATATATACACACACACATATATGTACACACATATATATATGAATATATAGATTCAAAATTAAGACTGAAATAAAAAGATTCATTGAAACCAAAAATAATGAGTACTTGAGATTCCATAATCTATGGGATGCAACAAAAGGGAGAAGGTCATAGCAATTAGTGTACATGAGAAAAAGACGAAAAGGTAGCAGATGGACAATGTAACATCATGCCTCCAGGAACTGTAAAAAACAACAAAAAAAAATACAAAGAGAAGAGCAATAATAAAAAAGCAGAAATAAACGAAATAGAAAATAAATGAACTATACAGAAAATAAATTAAAGTAAAAGCTGGTTCTTTGAAAAGATAAACAAAATCAATAC